>NC_066870.1:23563432-23924682 GCF_022985175.1 Labeo rohita | reverse complement strand
AATCTTAACAGTAAAATGGAGAGAAAAAGAGGCAACACATAAATAATTAACAAAAAAGGGTTTAAACATTTATTATTTGACACATTTAAATGTTTTTGAAATATCAGCCATCATGCACGTAAAATAGAGAGATAAAGGGGCAACATTTAAATATAATAAAAACATTTTTTGGGCATTTAAACATCGTTTGTGACATTTAAATGTCTTAAGTTTACAAAAATAAACTATTTTGTCATTCTCCAAGCTTGCTGATGAATAACACAAAGTGTGTGAAAACTGGATTTGATTTAAAAAAAAATAAAGGACAGAATCGAGTTTATAATGAATAGATGAATAAACAAATAGAACACATGAATAACTTCTTATTTCAACTCAGAGGCAAAGCTGAATGTTCACAGAATACAAAGAAGTAGTTTCTTTACTGTCTGCTCTGAGGATTGGACTGTGAGAACAGATGATTTTTTTCCCCTCAAACTGGAGCAATTTTTTTGTTTTTATGGAAATCTTGTGTTCTTTATTTTAAATACCGTATTTATAGTATCAAAATATATTATGCATGCTTTTCTGTTTTTAGATATAGAGTTCAATCGTTTTGTCCCAGATATGGACATGGACAGTAAAAGGTCAAAGCATTTTTTGTGCATTTTGTTTGGTCAGTTCTGTCTCGCTCCAATGCACAAAGTCAATACACATTGAGGTCAAGTGAATATCGAGCGTAACGCATGGAAATGCCATTTGGTTTCTGTCTTTGGGATTTCAGCATATGAATCATTTGCGCAAAACAAATATGCCACAAGAGCAAACAGATGTCCTACAGAGAGAGCTTCACCTCACAACAAGATATGTCAGAGGGTTAGAATTATTCTTTGTGAAGAAGATTGTGATGCCTCTCACAAAATGTCTTTGATATTGCCCCTGTACTGAGGGAAACTTCATAGGCTGTATCTGGTACGCTGACTCACCCATGTCCAGATAAGTGTAGATTTGGGTAGAAACACTTGGAACAAAGCCTTTAGAGATAAACTAGACCCTTTTCAATGCGTTGCTAAAAATATTACAATGTAATTGTACAGTAGCACTGAGAAACAGACATTTGTTTGTTTGAAAAGAAAAGAAAAAAAAAGTTACATATTCTTTAAAAAAAAGTCTTTTTTGTTCTAGAATAAAGTCATACGGTTTTGGGATGATGTAAGGGTGAGTAATAATTTATTTCAATTGCTATCAGTTGCTGAAATTGTAGAAAAAGATATTACAGTAATACTGCAAAGCTGAATTACATAATAATTCCAGTTTATTGGGTTATTTTTATAATTTTTACCCAGGTGGTGGGTAGTTTTTTCTGTAACTAAGTTGCTGGGTCATTTTTAATGCTGGGTTATTTGTTTCTACCCAAATGCTGGGTTAAGCCTGTCTCTGACGAAACAACCCAGCAGCTGCTGGTTCTTTTTGCATTTCTTTAGCAAAATAAAGGTTTGTATACATTTTATTTCATTTATAAATGAAATAAATTGTTTTGCAGGATGGAAACGTCTTTTGCCTCGCATAACATAAACGGATTTTATTCGTTATAATACTGAATTTAATTTAATTTGATGTTAAAATATGTTCTCTAATGTCAGTACTGTTTGTTTGTTTTTTCAGTTTGTTCAGGCTGCAGTCTGAAGTTCGCAGTTACCTTGGAGAACAGCAGCCCTTCACCGGTTCAGATTTCGGCGACACGCTGACATGAGAATTAGCGCTATTTCGGTAAAAATGATTACAGAGACTGATTGAATACACATTAAAATTCTACTTTTAAATGCTAAATTTTTTGATGTCTAAAATTCTTGTTAAATGAGTTTAAATGTAATATTGTAAACTATGCTGTATTCACCCAAATGCTGAGCGAATCATTGGTACAACCCTCCCTACCCTCCAAGATCTGTACTCATCCAGAGCGAGTAAAAGGCCTGGCAAAATCATTCTGGACCCCTCACACCCAGCCCACTTCCTTTTCGAACTGTTGCCATCTGGTCGGCGCTATAGAGCACAGAGTACCAAAACAGTCAGACATAGAAATAACTTCTTCCCTCAGGCCATCTACCTCATGAACAGTTACATTTCCCCACCACTGTGCAATAAAACGTGCAATACTGCTATCCATATCTATATTTATAATAGATATGCTATCGCTTTAACATATCTTCCATACATTCAATTCCCTTGTATAATTGTATATACCACATCTGTACTTACATTATATTGTCTATTGTGTATTGCCTTTCACATATTTATTCTAATCACTTGTTTATTTGTCTATTGTTTGTGTCTTTTCATATATTTATTCTAATCGCTTGTTTATTTTTGTTATCTGTGTCTTGTCACTTGTGATCCTGTCAACTGGAAGCTTCTGTCACCAAGACAAATTCCTTGTGCGTGTAAGCACACTTGGCAATAAAGCTCTTTCTGATTCTGATAAATTCAATTTTTCTTGTATTTTGTCTATGTGTTCTTGATTAATAATAAATGTTCATCTTTTGATTATTGCTGTTACCTCTAGTAATTCTGTGTGTGTTTTTATAAGTTCCAGTCCATTTTAAACCAGCAATATAATATTTTTTAAACAATAGTTGACTTAAATGAAACAACCCAGCATGTTTGGTAAAAACATTTAACCCAACCAGCTGGGTCAAAATAACCCAGCATGTGTTCTGTCCAGTATTTACCCAATGCTGGGTTTCCAAATAACCCAAGTTGCGTTGAGTGTAGGGAATGCTGAGGTTAAAATTAAATGAATTAATTGATTAATAAAACAACATAAAAACAGCCCATACCTTATGAAGCATTATGTTAACTTTTTGTGATGAACAGATGGAAAATGCATTTACTTTTTAGTTATTAACTAGTTATTAACTATTGTCATTATTTACTGAGCTATTAATTTACTGAGCTACTGAGTTCAGATCATGAATCAGATTAGCCTGATTCATGAACAAAATTATTCATATCAGTTTTGCAACTTTTGAACTGATTCATTTGAACGATCTGACTCAAAAGATTGATTCATTTATTAATGACTCAAAAGAATCAAGTTTAATTATCTCATGAACTATCACAGAAGTGCCAAGGAGAGCTAGGGTACATAAAGTGAACAAATTCACCTTGTTTGTTCCGTGGTAATACAGTTTTGGAACAGCATATAGGGTGAGTAAATACTGACAAAATTGTTCATTTTTGGGTGAACTCTCCCTTGAAATGAAAACGAAACAGCCTATTCAGGACAGCCTGATTAGAACAAAGACCTGTTGCCAATTCTAGTGTCCTTTCCTTTATAACAGCTCTGTAACACACACACACATACACTGCTTGCCCAGAAAAGCCTCATTGTACTGTCTTGCTGGGCCGGTGGGTTAATGTAATGTGAAATATGAAGTCAGACTGTGCAGACCGTGGCTGGATTTTATAAACACTAATCAGACTGGAGATGTTTTCTCCAAGGATGTGTGTTCCATAGGCCAGCACACATTAACACCGCTTAAAATCATGCACAACCCATTTCGGCTTCATGGCAGTTGGGAGAAGGAAACGTGTCTAGCTTGTTTATGAGATAAAAACCTGACAGGAAAAAAAACCTGTGAATAGTACGATGACACTTGTGATGTGCAAAGAAAAAAAAAAAAATCACATTATACTTTTAGATATTGGAAGTACTGGGGTGAATTAAGAACCCACTGTGTGCTGGTTGAACACTTGAGCAATTATACTGTACCAGAAATTCTAGTACTACATTTATTTTTTAATTTTTTTTTAGAGAATGAAGATAGTTCACCTCCCCAGAAAAAAAAAAAATAAAAAAATCTGTACATGTTGTCCAAACCAGTAAGATTTTCTTTCTTCAGTGAATGGCAAGATGACAGGTTAAACAGAAGATTTTAAGCAGCACCTTTCCATACAATGAAAGTAAACCAAAAACCAAAAATGCAAAAAGGCACCAAAAATTGTATTTATTTGTTAAATAAACATAATAAAAGTGTATTTATTTAATCTTTGTGTGAGTGAAATATTGAAACATTACATTACAGGACTGTCACTAACAGTTATTTTAGCAATCGTTCGATTATTCTGACAATTTATCGAGTAATCGGATAATTCTGATTTTTTTTTTGGGGGGGTGGGGGGGGGGTGGTGGTAATTCAAATAGACCTATGTAAACAATAGCCATAAAATAACTTAAAGTATGTATATAATAGTAATGAGGCAATAATAATTACTTTAAATGAAGTATCAAAAGCAAATAATTATATGGTTTTATTGAACAAAACTGTTAAAATACATAATGTATTATAAACATTAGAACTAATGTACGTTATGTATTATAAAAAATGCCTGCAGAGGACGCCACGACCTGGGCATTGTTTTTACACTTTACTGCGCACTTTAATCCTTGGCTTGTTTAATATTGACTAAACGTCATTTAATTCAAATGTTCACTTAATCTCTAACATTTGGCCATTTCTTTACTACAGAAATGCTACAGCCATTGTACTTTCTTGAATATGTGGACACCAAAACGTGTAAACTCCACGAGTGTGGATTTGAGCTTTTATTTTTCGCAATGCTAACTGTTCGCAATGAACAGTTAGCTTTGAGAAAGATACCCCTGGTGAAAAAACCAGCATATGCTGGTAGGTATGTTTTGATGCTGGAATGCTGGTTAGGTAGGTTTTGATGCCTTTTTGATGCCTAGGTTTTGATGGTCCTTAGCTGGTTTAAGTTGGTCCTTTGCTGGTTCTTGCTGCTCATGTTGCTGGTCAAGGACCAGCATGAACCAGCAAAGGACCAGCATAAACCAGGACCAGCATAAACCAGCAAAGGACCAGCTTAAACCAGCATCAAAACCTACCTAACCAGCATCAAAACATACCTACCAGCATATGCTGTTTTTTTCACCAGGGACTGATGTATTCTCCTGTGTTTGTGTAGGTTTATAAATGATTCACCATACAAATCTGATGAAATGGCGCATGTTGCATTCCCAGATAAACGTTATAATAAAACCAGACTTAAAGCAATATGCAGAGATGAAGTTCGAGACGCTCCACACATGTAAATAATGATTATTTATGTGGAGCAGCATATACTGTGAATGGAGCTGTTCCGTAAGGTACGTAACCCTCACACATGTAAATAATGAAAGCGCATATATTAAACCTGCATCGCATATATTTATTTAACTGAATCATAGTGTTTGTAAATTCACAGTAGCATTATGCTTTATTATGATTTTTAAATGGGTTTAACATATCATGCAGCTGTGGAAAACAGTCCAATAGTTTTATGGATTCTCGTCAGTGAAATGCGCCACTTCCGGTATTTTGCCTGTTACTCAACACTGATTTTTTAAAGTCGAATACTCAAATTGAATCGAGGAATTGTGCAGCCCTATTACATTATTTAACTCTTTTTGTCATCTTTCCAACGTGTTTGACGTTAGTGATGTTAAATGTGGTTCTCTTAATCAATCACAACATGTCAAACTTGATATATTGAAATGTATTTTTTTTTCCAGCCCCTAGTTACCATTCACTTTCACTGTATTGAAAAAGCAGCATGAATATCCAATTCCTTTTATAGTCTCCAAAAGAAAAAGTCAAACCAGTTTGCAACAACATGAGGGTGAGTAAATGATGACAGAATATTCATATTTGTCTGAACTATCCCTTTAATCAATTTAAAGACCATCCTGAAAGTTTCTTTGAAATGCCTAGAGGCATCTCCAAACGGCTCTTTCTACGACGAACACAATGTTGACCAAAGGAATTTACATCAAATGACAACATAGCCCTGCTGCGGCGTATTTGAATGTAAATCTCTGAGTCTGCTCGCAATTCTTCCCTGTCTCAGCAGGCACAATCTATTTAAATATTACACTCGTCAGCAATTGTGTGGGCTTTTGTTTAAAGATCAAGTCTCCCAGACGATCACTTGAATGCACTTGTCCATTCAAATAAGACACAGGCTGATATCATTCCGCATGCATTCAGCTGACAAATCAAGACTTTATTAGTTAGCCGGAAACATCCATGAAAGAGGCAATGAAATGATAGCTGAAGCGCTTAGCGAAAATACAATGGATCCAAAAATGCTTCAATTTTCTCTTTTAACTACAAAGCAGGAAGGATGGCAATTGGCAAAGAAAACTTTATGTGGGAGTGTTCATCCATCTGCCCGCACAGATGGGGAGAACTAGCGAGTGAAAGACCAACATGAGCCAGCCACACAACTACAAACAGTAGGTCAGAGCAAATATCCACATAACAGATCTGCTGATGCCTGTACAACAGAAGGGGCTGTCTGCGATATATATCTATTTTTCAACAAACCACCTCTTTTCAATCTTTTTCTATTGACAAAGGGACAGGAAAGACTGTTGCGCAGAATATCAATGTGTCTGACTTTTATTGCACTTCTCAAATCGCAGTCATTTGATTGGCCTATTGCTTCAGGGAGAACAGGAAGCAGGCGCGGATGGCGGATGATGGGTGGCTGGGAGCTGGGCTGTCTCTCTGCGGGAAATCAATGATATTTGTTTAATTATTGGATGAACTTAATCAGTTCCACTGCTGTAATTACTAGCACTGCCTAGAAGTCATTATAAAATCATTTGTTTTATGTCATCTCGGGCTGAAATAATGAATACAAGCAATTTTGGCAAGGAATGTTACTGAATAAAAGACGATAAATGTTTATTTAAAAAGGTTTTTTCTCTCTCCCATGGCAAGCTTTAGTTTGCACAGCTGCTGTTCCCTGTGTCCTTTAGCGATATAGATTTGACACTTTGTCAATGATTTCTTGTGACAGCAGTCATTGACCATGTCGCTTCCCGAATCCAGCCGAAGCGTCGGAATACCAGGAATAATTGAAAATGACATTGTATCAAAGAGATTAATATTACATTGCACTTTTGTTCACATCTGTGTCTCCGAGGGTGTGCGTTTAGAGAGCTGCAAATAAAATGCGAGCACGGGTGGAAACATTTCCATTCCCAACGTTTAGCAGAGGAAATTTGCGAGCAGATAACATATTAAGTTAATGATACAATTCGAACTAATTGAAGACAGATGGAATCTTCACTGGAGCAAATAATTGTTTTACTCCTTAATCACATGTCAATTAACAAGTGCAAGATCTGGAGGAAACCTGATTGGCTGAAATAAATGTGACCTCACCCACACTGCAAATCAAAAAATGCTCTGACTGGAGAGGTAATGCATTTAAAAAGGAAAAAGAGAAAGGTGTGAACTGGGTGCTTAGCAAAAAGACAAATTAGCCAGTTTTGGCAGATTTCTGCAAGACGTTCTGTTTATCAGTATCTTTAGTGTGAGATAAACAAACAAACAATTTAAAAATGAGAAAACATTTTTTTCCCTTGAACTCTGCCACAGATCAGATCAAAGCGTGGACTTTTAATCACAGTTTCAGTGCAGAAACCACATGGACCGTGGTCTTTAAACAAGCAAATTGCAGCTGTTTAAGATACCAAAACTGTACAGAAATAAACATTTTAAAATAAGGTCTACCAAGCAGTCTGGCCACTGTGTTGCCAAGTCCACGGTTTTCCTGGGGAATTGGGCTTCTTTAACACAGTTGTTGTATTACGTGAGTTGTTTTTCACGTGGGTTGAAGTGACCCCAACAAAATTTTACCCTCAGGAATGCGATTTTACCCGGGGAGACCTCCCTCGAAACGCATTTGGGCTAGTTTTGAGTAGCAGTTGGGCAGGTTTTGTTGTGAAAACCTGGCAACCCTGTCTGGCCGTCAAAATTAATGTGAGAGACTAAGAAAATAACTAAGACATTTTAAAGTAACTGCGTGATATTTAAGTTAAATAATGGCAAATAATCACATAAAGGGGCATAACATGTAGTTCGTGCAATAAAGGCGCAATTTCAAAGGAGGTGCCAAAATAATATTTATTTGAGAACTGGAAGAAAATTTACATTAATAATAATTATTATTATTTTTTAATTTATTTATTTTAATTTGGGAATTTGACATGCATTTAATTCTACCTGATCTCATGATAAAAACGTACCTGTGGGAACTTTTTGCGAGATGCAAATTACATACCAATAAGTACATATCACTGCAGTTACCAACAGAAATGAACAATAGAGGCTTTAAAACAGCGAGCACTTATAATAATTGAATCCTTGGACCTTGGGTACGAATCCTGTGAAAAACATGACTCACGATGAAAGAGCTGATGAGAGATTGAAAAACAAGCTAAAACGACATGCTTGCGATTGCGTTTTTATGTTACATTCACTTTTGTCCATACTATCGGATAGGTTTAGGTACAGTGCAGATGGTACGTTATTTTAAAACGTCACAGAGCTTTAGAGTTATAGCACCATTCAGCAGACATTTCAAGTCAGAACTGCGGTGACACGTACAAAACCAACGCCACATAAAACATACCATATGTACGTTCATCTGTTCTGGGGAAAAAAAACCTAACACACTTTTAGTGCCACTCAGTGGACATTTCTCATCGAATATGTCACGAAACATACATTTTTTTGCGGAAAAGTTGCCAGAGGTACGTTTTCGTCATGAGATCAGGTTGATTTAATTTAATCTGTTTAGTAATTATGCATTTTATTCAGAAACTGTAGTGTTCTTTAATTGCGTACCTATCTTAGCAAGGTAACTACCCAACAAATATATTTTTCTTCTCTACCTGATGACCTGATGAGTCCTACAGAGAAAGTCCACACTGACTTTTTAATTGAATTATTTATTTATTATTTAAAATGATGAATTGCCTTAAATTAGCATGTTAAATTACCAGCCATAATGTAAACTCACAATAATTAATTCCAATTCAGCTTGATCAACAAACACATGACAAATTAAATGTGTCTTATTTGTTACTGAGTATTGATGAACTGGGTGTCGACTGCCTGTCTTCTCACTTTCTGTCCTCTTTTAGGCCTAGTCCACACATACTCTGGTATTTTAATAAAGGAGTTTTTCCTCCTTTGGAGGAATAAATTAAAAAAACATGTCAACATGAAAACGCAAAAACATGTTATGAAGCGCTGTCAAGATGATGCCAAACCAACAGGTGGCAATATGACCCTTACCACCCTGCTGAAAAAAACAGTAGAAACCGTCACAGAAATAACAGTCAGAGAAAAAATACCACAAACATTATAAATCAACTTTTAACCATTAAAACCATTAACAATGGTTTCCTGTAGTGAGATTTGGGACATATTTTAACAAGCTACCAATAAAAGGCAACCAATTACCAGTAGAGACCAACAGGCACCATTACAGTTTCCATTAAAACCAGTACGATCCACATTATGACCAGTAAAACCATTACAAATTCTGTGATGTTTTCTATTGTTTTTGTTTAGCAGGCCACACTTGCAATGTCAAAAAGCCAAAATTTCCGGTCTCACCAGCAAACACAACACCAGCTGCAACCAGAGTTTCAGAAAATCTTCAGCGTAGCAGGAGTTTCGGTTTCAGTGACCTGATACTGCGCTCGCGTGTGGATGAACGGCTTAAAGCGCATAGAAAGAGCTGCGGTTTTGAAAATACACGTTCATGTGGAAAGGGCCTTAGATGCTTCTCCTTTTACAATACACACACAATAGATCCATGCACTTGTCCGCTCCTGATAGGACTTAAGAAATACCTGGCTCTTATCTGTGTGTTTGTAAATCACTCCTGATTTATTCATTTCTTCCATTTCCTCCAGAGCTTTACAGAGCAATCAATCGCCCTGTTAGCTGGCCCTGATCGAATGTGAGCTGATAAGTCAAATGTTTTTTGTCACTGAGCACTATATAACAGTGCTTTTTTGGGCCTATATTGATTGCTGATTTTCTTTGGCTCAGCAAAGCCTTTCAATATGCCAGTAGTTGGAAATTTATCTAAAACTGTCAGGCTACATGTAAATACATATAAAAACATACAAAATCCCAAAATGCTGACTTGTTGCAATTTTTTTTTTCTTGAATACCAACCACAAAATGTTCCAACTTCCTACCTGGCAGCAAAAAACGTAAATCATTCTGTGCTTTCAGCTTGCTAACATGTCTGTGGTTGGTGGGGTTTTTATGACAGTATGCAATCTAATTCATTAGCTAATTGTGGCCGAAGTTTTTTTCACAGCACATTTAAAGGAAAGTGCAATTTCACAGCACTAAACAAAAGTGCAATATGTTTGTTTGAGCGTACCGACTGAGACAAACATGCTATTTTCTTAGTCAACAACATAAATTGGGGATGTGGGGGTACATGTTCTCTGAACAACGTTTGACGAAGTAAGTGCTTAAAACATGTTTGAATACATTCATAATGTTAAAAATTCTGGGTGGGAATGGCACACTGCGTCTTTAAATATTGTTGATGAATGTGTTTTTTACTCACAGGATTTCTTGCACACTCTGAAGCAGTTCAATCCGATTAACTCACTAATCAGATTAGCCAAATAAACATTAATCCCATTAATTTAAAGCATCACACTGCAGTTCAGTCATTGTCTGATGTGTCATCAAGCCATGAGCACATTTTCAAATCAAAGCAAGAGCTCACTGGCTCCCCCTACTGACTGCTTTTAAGCCTGGGAATCATATGCAGGAAGATTCGAACCCGTTTGTAGGCAGAAAAGGGTGGCGGGAGAGGTAAAACCCAGGTGCATGTGCATTGGGCAAGGGTTCAAGTAATTTTCTTTCTCCATCACTTGCTTTCTTCATACCCTGGTATTATTTAAAGCTAGCTTTCAGAAGGTGAACGGCTCAGAGCCGGTGAAGCATTTATCAAACAGATTGAACCTATGACAGAACGGACCACGGTTTCATGTTTGAGGGGGGTGAGCGAGAAATCCCTCCTTTGTATGGTATCATTTTCTTCAGCGACAACGTTTTTTGTCGACTAACGTGTCCTTGGCTTATGCTGAACATTGAAGGTTGGTAATTAAATTGAGAACAATAGTGCTCAAAAGGGTCATTTCAACAGCAGGAGCGCATTAAAAACGCACACAAACTGCAATAACATAGCGTTATGGTAAACGGATCCATCAGCTAAGCTGTATTTAAGTCAATGACAAAAAAGAATAGTCACTTGAAAGCCATTTATGGGCTGTTGAACAGGAGTCCAAACAGAGCAGCCACCTCAACCTGCTTTCATTTTGGACAATGATCCTCGGGTGGTCCAATATATGCGGCCCGATTTCTTTTTTAAACGCTCATGTTCTTCCGCGGAGTGCATGCAAATGGGGCCCTGGCTTAATTACCATTTAGCAGTCTAATAGCAAGAGTAGAGGAAACTTCTGCAACACAGTCACTGTTGGGCATTGTGCAGAGGCAAAGCCCCTGGACTGAAATATTATGTAAATTATTAATTTCCTCATAGACTAACACAGTTGTGCTATGTGGTTACCCACAGGCGTGCCACTACATGTTAATTAATCTCACTGAGAGGGGAAAGTATCAGAAAAATCTAATTTTATTATGCAATCATGATTAACGCAAGATATTGGTGCTCAGGTGCGTTTATCTTATATTAAATTATGACGTGACTCATGTTTTGTACTTCCAAAAAAAAAAAAACACATTTTACTAATATTTTACTGTAAAAGCGCACTGTAAAAAAATACCATATCAGTTTTTCTACTTCAAAAACATTTGATTTAATTCAGTGCCATTTCTTTTGTTTTGTGAAATTTACTAGCAATGCTAGCATGAATGGTTTCTACATATTTTCAACTTTGCCTCTTTTTTTTCAAAACTTTACACACAAAATGAAGCACTGTATTCAAAATTTCAAACAAATCTCAAAAGCAAACATCTGCATACACCTGTGCCATAATATTAATTCCTGCTAGATTTTTTTAGTTTAGTGTATGGTTTTGCAGATTTGGTGTGTGGTTCTGGTGTTTGCACCTTTAAAGTCATCCAAATAAAGTTCTTAACAATGTATATTACTAATCAAAAATTAAGTTTTTATATATTTACAGTAGGAATTTTACAAAATATCTTCATGGAACATGATCTTTATGTAATTTCCTAATGATTTTTGCCATAAAAGAAAAATTTATAATTTTGACCCGTACAATGTATTTTTGGCTATTTCTACAAATATACCCCAGCGACTTAAGACTGGTTTTGTGGTCCAGGGTCACATAATCAAATAGTTGTATCTCGGCCAAATATTGTCCTATTCTAACAAACCATACATCAATAAAAAGATTATTTTTTCAGCTTTCAGATGATGTATAAATCTCAATTTTGAAAATTTGACCCTTATGACTGGTTTTGTAGTCCAGGTTCACATATGGTATATGCCATCTTTTCCCCCATTTTTTTAATATTACTATACAATAAAATGACATGCATGTTATGACGGTTTTATTGAAACAATTACTTTTAGATTACTTTCAGATTTGGAATCTGTTTGCTTTGTTCTGCCATTTCCGCCACTGAATAAAAAATAAAAAAGGTAACAAACTCATAATTCTGACTTTTTTCACAGAATTGTGAGTTATAAAGTCAGAATTGCAAGATATAAACTCACTAAGAAAAGAAGTCATAATTGAGAATATTTCATAATTCTAAATATTTGTCGCAATTTCGAGTTTATATCATGCAATTCTGACTTTATGTCATGCAATTCTGAGAAAAAAAATCTGAGTTGTGAGTTAATAAGTCAGAATTGTGAAATATAAACCCTCAGAACTGGACTTCATAACTCACAGTTTATGTCTCGCAATTCTGACGTAATTTCTCTGCATTGCTAGTTTATATTTTGCAATTCTGGCTTTATTACTCACAACTGCGACTTTATATCTCACAATTCCAAAAAAAGTCAGAAAAAATGTCTTATCAAATTGTGAGATAAAAATGACCTTTTTTATTATTATTATTCAGTGGCAGAAACGACCTTCCATAGTTCTAAAACATATACTAATGGGATATTTTCTGTCTGGTTTATTTTCGCTTTTACATGGCAACATTTTACAACAAATCGTCCCCTCATTGGTCAGAACATTCGTCACATGGCAAATTTCCGAATTTTAAGTTGGAAAGACAACAGCTCTTCAGACCAATAATTAGCACAGAAAGAAAGTCATGATTTATCATTACATTCTTGTGTTACATAATCTTTAAAAGATGGATAATCTACTCAGCCTCATGTCTGAATGACTTAATTTCTTCTGTGAAGCACAAATGAAGATATTTTAAGGAATGTTTCAACAGTTTTACCCACTGAACGAAAGTCATTGTGGTTCCAAAGGACACTGACTTCCACTGTATAGAAAAAAATCATTTTTCAATATATCTTCTTATTGTGTGGTTACATCATTTGAATTTGCCTAAATATACAATCACACGCTATTCCCACAGTACCTTTGTCCTGGCAGTGAGCGTGCCACTTGCCATCATTTGAGCAGAAGCAAACATTTTAAAGTTGAATGTTTGTTTATCCACATTATTGATTTACATTTCCATAAATTTGCCTGTTGGTTGAGAGAATGAGCCTTCTGATGGCTGCATGTTTAATAGATAGGCCTGCGTGCTAGTGGGAGCAGAGTGCGTTATCTGAATTCTCAGACTCAGGGAAAGCTTTGAAATCATGCCTAAGACTAATGAAAGAGGAGCAGGAGGAAGGAAGGAATGAGCCGCGGAGAGGTGTGATCTACCTACGGAGAGATTACCATGTACCCCTGGGCTCTCATCTTACACTGTGTGGGGAGGCGTGCGGTATCGTTCGTTCACATGGCAGCGCGGTGAAGAAAAGGTCTCGTCGCTGAGGTGTTAAGATTTATACTCCAGCTATAAATCTGTAGAAAGGATCCCCCACACCAGATTTTTAATATCATGCCGATACCGACACTCTCTGCCCATGGACAATATGTTCAACTGACTTTGACAAATCAAACACTTAAGAAATACGACAATATCCCTCGCCGTGCAGCCCGGCAGGGAGGAGGAATGGATGCACGACAGCAAGTGTGAGAATATTTCTCTGAAAAAGGTGCCACAGGATGGAGTGGAAGAAATAAACAGACAGTTTATCCACAGGATGGATGGTGACATCATTATCTGCCCATAACAGCATCCCCAACTATTTGGATGGAAAGTTTACCCACTGCACAGAATAATTGCTCACTCTGGGGTACAGTGAGGCTGGCTTTCAGAAAACATATATGTAAAACAACTGCACAGAGCAATCAGAGCATTCTTGATCGATTCCTAAAACAAACAACATCTAGATTTGAAGGAAATTGCTGCTGTATGTCAAACTTTGAAGTAATAGAGCTGACCCAAAATCTACTGAATATATATTTCAAATTATAATCTATAAATTCTATTTCTGAACAGCACAAAAGTTTTGAAAAATATGTTTATGTTTATGTCTATGTCTATGTTTATGTCTATTTTACTGTATACAATTATGTATGTAAATATTTTTCTGATATTCAAATTTCAGACGTTGTGACATTTTTCTATTAATAATAATAATAAAAAAATGGTAATAAATATTGGACATTATTATCGACCATGATATATAACATCTAAAAATGCATTAAATAAATCTATGTATCAATCTATCTATATCTATATCTATATATCTATCTCTCTCTCTCTCTCTCTCTCTATATATATATATATAATACTTATAATACCTAAAATAATACATTTAAAAAATACAAATAAATGTCAATAAATCGAAAAATACAAATAAATGTATAAAATCAATTATATATATATAATATATATGATATATATAATATATATAATACATTGTAACTAATCTGAATATTACAATAATTTTTCATAAATGACTTCAGTATAAATCTTTATATATATGCAAATAAATGTATAAAATTGATTTTATACATTTATTTGCATATATATAAAGATTTATACTGAAGTCATTTATGAAAAATTATTGTAATATTCAGATTAGTTACAATGTTATTACATATAATTTTTGTATAGTGAATATAGTTCCATATCATTTCTGAAGCATCATATAGAACATTTTATATCTACATATATCACCTCTTTTTAATATTTAAAGTATTATACTCATAACCATATTCTGTATTATTATCAAAATGGCAAATAAATCGTAAAATGTAAAATTCTGCACACACATACCATTTTTTAAACTTATTTTACATATTTTACTGTACTTTAAGTTACTTTTGCATACATGTTCCATTTTTGTTTGATATTCAAAATTCAGAGAAATTTTGTGGAATAAATATATTGTACATACTGTATGTACAGTAATATCAACCATGATATATAATATTTAAAAATAATACATTTTAAAAAATACAATTTTCAATAAATAAAAAAAATATACCAATATATACCACAGCGATATGTTATGACAAATTATTGTGATAATCAGATTTCAGTAACAAAGTTATGCCATTTTTATATTTATTTTTCTGTATAGTTACTACAGTTCCATATAATTTCTAAAGCATCAAATATTTTATTTATATCACCTCTTTCTACAGTGTTAAGTATTATACTCATAACCATATTCTATATTATTCAAAAATATTAGCAAATATTGGCAAATATTACTGAAAGTAAAGTTCTGCAATCATAACATAGCATCAAAAAAGCAACTTCTATAAAACCATCCATGCAATGTTTTTCCTCTCTGCACTTGCACTTGTGAATTATTAAAAAGAACAATGTGAAGGCATTAAACTGATCCTACTTCTGGAGTACTGTTTTAATGAAAGCTACTCAGTGCATATTCAAATGCATGTAAATGATGTAACCGAAGAAGAATACAGGTTTGGTTACACCAGACCCGGTCTGCTCCCTGATGTGACTCGGGTAACCTGACAATCGTTCTGAAGCTCTGAATGATAATGTTTTGATTGATGCACAACCCACAAACCAATTCATTACCTGAGCCCCCTCCCATTCCCCAGTCAGACCCCTCAAGTACAGCACAGCCGCTATGAGAAGAGAAGACTTATTAAACAGCAGCTGCTCAACTTACCTAGTTTTGGAAGCCGGTGCTGTAATTGCCTTGAGATGTTCACCTTATCTGTCCCTCCCTGGTCCTTGAGCAGCTTTCTCCCTCTCACAATGTTTCTGGCAAAGGTCTATTGATCGGTCAAGCTGTGTTTTTAGTAGTCTATTGTTGCCACCGGTTAGATTGGAGCTCCTCTCTGGCTGCCTGTCGCGGCTGCAATGAGGAGGCTGAGCAACGTGTGCACCTTGCTCTCGCTCTAACTCGGTCTCTCTCTGTCTATCCGTCTTTCGCACCCTCCTCTCTCCCTCTCGCACACGCACATGCACGCTATCTCTGTGTCTCCCTCCCTCACCCGGCGACACCCCCCGTTCTTGTTCTCGTTCTCTTTCCTTCTCCTACCCTCCCTATGCCTCTCTACCCCCCTGTCTTGCTCTCTCTCTCTCCCATTGTATTGATCTGCCAGCGCTGGCGTTCTCCTTCTGCAGCCTCTAGAGGGTGTTCCAATAGCCGACAGTAGCCGGTCCAGAACTAATCCCACTAGCTTCAGTTCAGCTTCGCTCTGAAAGAGAAAGCTGGAGAGAAAGGAGAGCGAGAGAGAGAAACAAAAGGATGAGGTGTGGATTCTCTCTCACACACTAGATAAAAAGCCTGGTAAATTTACAGTAAAAGCTGGCAGCTTTTGTTGGCACAAGTTCACTGGGAAAATACAGTGACAACATTTCAGGCATTATGGGAGGCATTTTGGTGCCTGTATGTTACAGTTCATTACAGTATATATCTGATAGGATATTAATACACCAGCAGTGTTGGGGAGTAACTAGTTACATGTAAGAGTTATGTAATTTAATTACAAAATAAATGTAACTGTAATTGTTACTAAGAGAAAAATGTGTTGCTAAATTACAGTTACTTATGAAAATGTTAACAATTACAAAGTAGGTTACATCTGAATATTTTCACACACATACAGATTTGGTTGATTTCTTCCAAAATTGCATTGACTGCTGTAAAATATGAAACACCAATGTTACAGGAGTTAAAAACACAGCATTGGACATGTTTATTTGACAACCGTTTTATTTGGGTGTATCTATATGTTTTTTTTTATTAAATGTTTTTTCTAAGGCAGCTTCCTGTCCATGCAAAGATTTGATTTCAAAAACAGTATCACAGCTATTATATTACATCTTATGATTTTAAATCTGTTTTCAACCTCATCTCAAAAAAAGAGGCGCTAAAGTCTGATTCTGTGGTGATTATAAATTATTATAATCTTAATTCAAGTGGATCGTAATTGAAGGATTTTGAAAGTCTGACAGTAATCAGTGTTGAGTACTTCTGTAAGGTTTAACCCTGCCTGTTTTAAATGTTTCAGAATGATTAACAGATTAGAAAATTTTCCAAAAAAAAAAAAAAAGTAATCAGTTACTTAAATAAAGTAACTGAAATAGTTACACTGCTTATTACATTTTAAATGGTAGTTTGTAATCTGTAACCTATTACATTGCCAAAGTAACCTTTCCAACACTGTATACCTGCATGCAAAAAATAAAGAAAAATAAAATAAAATAAAATAAAATAAAATAAAATAAAATAAAATAAAATAAAATAAAATAAAATAAAATAAAATAAAATAAAATAAAATTAGCTTTGTTACACTGTTTAAAAATAATTTAAAAACTACTGGTCATTTTTTACCAGGACATTATCCATTAATTTTACAAAAATTTACATTAACCCTAAAACACAACACAATAATGTGCAAAATTCAAAATACAGGTAAAACACCTGTTAAAAAAAGTACATTATGCCCTATTTTACAGGGTTTTTTTACACTATGACTTTAGCATTTACATGATGATGATACATTATTCCACATATTCAATATTCTTTTATAAGGTAATAAAAGAAAACATTTAGTAATTTGGTTGTTTATTTTTATTAAAATTTTTATTATTGCATTTATTATTATTTGGGGTACATTTATCTCATCTGTCATCAGATTTTTTTCCCCCTGAATATATAAATGACATCTTATGTCTTTTTTGGTGATTTTTTTGTTTTGTTGTAATAAATGTATGTGTGTGTATATATATATATATATATATATATATATATATATATATATATATAGATTGATCGATCGATCAATTTCACTTCTAAATATAATAAAACTAATTTTAAAAAGTAATAAAGTATTTGTTACCCTACAAGTCAAAATAAATTACTATGTCCACAAATCCCCTACCCCCAGATTAATAAAAGCATAAGCATTCAATGTTAGAGAAAAGAGTGTTAGAGGAAAATTAAACTATAGTATATCTTACTCTGCTCATAATCGCCAAAAATCGGTAAAATAGAAAACCACATAAAAACAAAACTTTGTTTATATGCATTGTCTTGTTGACTACAGCATATACTGTAGATTTTCAAGTTGATAATTCAACCATCCAAAATAATAGTAATTTGCATACAATTTTGCAGTTTTACAATTTTGATTTGCATGTTTTGTTCCAAATATTTCAAATATTTTTCACTCTTTCAGTCTCACTTGTCTCTCCTTCTCTCAGGCAAAGTGCAATCTGTGCTGTCAGCTGGGCAGCCGGACCCCTGCCTCAGTGAGAAACAGTGAAACTGAGACAGGCATTAATGTTTCAGCAGGCAGTCTGAAGCAAATGAATACAAACAGAGAAGGTGAAGTCATATCCCTGCTGCGCTGGTCTTTACAAATCAAAATTGGAAAAGAACCTTTATAGCACCTCCCAGGAGGATGTTAGACTATTATTAGTTGATAAGATTTTGTCATATTGTCATGGCGACAGTGTTCAACTTGCCTTTCAGGGAAAATTTTGCACAATCAGCATTAGTGCTTGCAGCTGAGCGGCTGTGATGTAACAATCTGTCAATAAATCAACACGCCTGTGGCTTGACACGCAAGGTAAATTACACCGAGATTAAACAATGCAGTTTTCTTCCGAGCCACGGTTTTCCCACAACACAGAAAAAGAAACCTCATTCTCATAGTCATTATTATTAGTTGGGAAATTCCTTTAATTCCTCTGGAAGTCAGCTATTATCTGGGGCTTTTCCACAGACTAGTGACTAGTTACACTGAAAAAAATAGGTATTTTCTTGTAAAACATACTTGTATTGTACACTATATAAAAATTCTTTCAGCATTCACTCATCCTTATGTCATTTTAAACCATTTCTTTCATCTGTGAAACATAATAATAATAATACAAATAAAAAAATAGTGTTTTTTTGTCTATTAAAAGTCTTTTACTGTAAGGACTATCATTATATAAACAATAAAAGTCACAGAAAAAAACAAACCCCTGCAGAGTTGGACCAATGAGTAAATGATGACATAATTTTCATTTTAGTGTGAACTATCAATTTAAGCTGTGAGAAAGTCTTCGCTGTGTTAAAGAGTGGGTTGTTTCTAACAATAACAGGCGTCTGGAAAAACCTGCACTACCATGATGAATAATTGAGAGCGCTCATAGTTTTTCGGAATTCCCAGAGCCTGCGGTTCCTGTACAGTAGACCACCAGCTACATTAAGAGTGTTAAATGGGTTGTCAGCACAAATAGAGGGCAAAGCTTAAAGACAGCAATGGAATAGTGATTGTGCTTCATGTATTGGTCGTTGCTCTGCTAGAGTCAAAGGTTAGGAGAGTTGACAGCTTTCACAGCACCGACTCAGCTCCTTAGAACACTTCAAGACTATGCTGAAAGTGAGCGTGGTACTTTAGAGGCACTGTAAGTGTTATGTGAGGTACCTAGGGCCCTATGATTTCTGTGATGTGACAAATGAGGGTGGAATCCAGTCATAAAATTGGAATTTACTGTATAACGCAGAATGTCACGGAATTTGCTAAATTTTGGATGAATAAATCAAAAGTAGGTCAATACACTTGACTCAAAACGCAATACAGACTAGTATCTGTGAATATTAAGCTGGAAAATACTATTTAAATATGAATACTGCATGTTCCGTGTTTCTCTGTGTGAATGAATGGCGCAGATGTGCGGTTTTGTTCACTACACACATACTGCAGTGCACAGTGTTCTCAGCCTCTACCGCCTCAATATATGAGTACATGAACTGTATGTATGACTATCTAGAACTGCTCTGCGAGTCACTTCATGAGTATTTTACCATTTCTTTTTAGAAAAACTAGTGTCTTATCATATACAAACTGAAACTTAAAGGTGTTCACAGCAATCCATCAAAATAAAAGTTTGGTTTAACATGCAGAAATTTATATACCAGAAAAATGTAAATACACAACACAGGATTTCTGGAAAAAAAAAAAAAAAAAAAAAAAAAAAAAACAAATAATAAAATCATAAAATAAAAAATGCTGTTAAATTGTGTATGTTTCATGATTTCAATTAATTTTAGATGTGCTTTTCGAATAATATGTATATATTTAATTTAACCACTAAAACAGAGTCTTGAAAAAAAAAAAAAAAATCCAGAAAAAATAAAACAGAAAAAAAAAAAAAGAATTGGGAAAATAAAATGGAATTTGGGAAAAAAATAAAACCAATTTCATAGGGCCCTAAATACACAGTTTTGTCTTAAAAAATACTAAACTCCCTGCCTCATTTGAGTAATTCACCCAAAAATCATAATTTACTGACCCTCATGTCAGTCTTATGCTGTGTTCCAGACAACTCGGATATAGGATATTTCCCACTTCAACCCAGGAAATAATTTATGGAACGGCTCTTTTTTTAATGTTAACAGATACTTGTAACCTTTTAATGCTACTAAATCATTAGTAGCATTAATATTTTAATGTTACCAAACACTTTTAATGTTACTAAATCCAGATGTTACTTCCGGGTTTGTTGTGGGAAATATCCCACATCCGAGCTGTCTGGAACACAGCATTAAACACTTTGATTTTCTTCTTTTCCAAAGAGTCTCAGTCTCTCTCTCTTTTTTTTTTTTTTTTTTTTTTTTTTGTCAGTGGTCAGTGCTGTTTTGGACCCCATTTAATTTCATTTTACGGCTACAATGGTTCTTCATAATATCTTCTGTGTTTCCAAAAGGCTCTTAGTGTTACTCAGTCAATGACTGTGGATTATTTTCACCTAAATAATAATTATGCGCTTGTATTATTTCTGATTCCTGAGAGTATCAATCAGAAATCACAGCACAGTGTTGATTATAATTATTATAATTAAGAATGAATGCATCATTATTCAATGAATCATACACTAAATAATGATTATTCAACCTTGAACATACTGTTCAAGATAAGGGTGTGTCAAGTTTGATCTGGAAAAACAAGCATTATATTTCTAACTTTCATGTAACGCTAAATCATTAGTCCTCTTTAGTTTATCTGTGTTGCTTCTGATATATATTTTTTTTCTTTTTGCTGATCTCAAATGTACTCTGTTTTCCATCATCCATCCATTCATTAATACAATCATGAAAAGAGCAGGACATTATATGTCCTCGAAATCATCTTTTGATGTATTCACGAGAGTTTCATGATTACCTGGCATTGTTCGTGCCTGTCTTGTATAAAGATATGATTAGCTGGTTTTGTCATATACCCTCATTCATACTCTTCATGTTATGAATGGGCAGGGCCATCAACTATCCTGCTGCATACCCAAGTCAGGAAATTGCGGTGATTACAAAAATAAAACCTGCAATTTTCGGCACCTAAACACTGAAATTCGTGGGCGGAAATCATAGACTAATCAGCACCCTTCTGTGGGTCAGCTGAAACTCATTTTCAGTTACAAGTGCAAGTGTGTACAAGCTGGCAATCTAAGTAACCAAGGTAACTTAAAGCTTGAAAACTTGGTTAATAAAACTGTTTAAATGGTGTTATGCCTCTAATCTTTTGCTGGATACAGTGTTCCCACTTTCACACTCGTATGGAGCAAGTTTATTAGCCCAGAAAGTTTTGTTCTCAACATTTTCTTACACTGCTAAGGCCCGTGCACATCAAGTACGATAACGATAACTATAAAAACTAGATAAAAAAGTTTGTCAGGACAAACTTTAAGTTGGCTTGAGAAAGCCGGACCAGAAAGATTGAAAAAGTAAAAAAAAAAAAAAAATTAAAGTGTAAAGAAGAAAAACAGTTTTAAGTTCGATGGTTTTCAGTCTGAAATAGGTTGAAGTTTAAAATAGTTTCAAAAGGTTAAAGTTTGCATGTTTTGAAAGCAATACAGTCTTAGATAGATAGATAGTCTCAGATAGTTACTAGCATGTTTCTAGCATGATTAGCAAGTTGTTATCATGTTTTTAGCCTGATTAACAAGATGTTAGCATGTTGCTAGCATGTTTCTAGCATGATTACCAGGATGCTAGCACGTTTCTAGCATGATTAGCAAGTTGCTAGCATGTTTCTAGCATGATTAGCAGATGCTAACATGTTTTTAGCATGATTATAGTATGATTAGCAAGTTGCTAGCATGTTTTTAACATGATTAGTAAGTTGCTAGCATGTTTCTAGCATGATTAGCATGTTGCTAGCATGTTTCTAGCATGATTATCAGGCTGCTAGCATGTTTCTAGCATGATTAGCATGTTGCTAACATGTCTCTAGCAGGATTAGCAAGTTACTAGCATGATTCTAGCATTATTAACATGTTAATAGCATGTTTCTAGCATGATTAGCAAGTTACTAGCATGTTTCTAGCATGATTAGCAGGTGCTAGCATGTTTTTACCATTATTAGCAGGTTGCTAGCACGTTTCTAGCATGATTAGCAAGTTGCTACCATGTTTCTAACATAATTAGAAAGTTGCTAGCATGTTTTAACATGATTAGCAAGTTGTTAACATGTTTTTAAGTTGTTAGCATGTTTCTAGCATGATTAGCAAGTTGCTAGCATGTTTCTAGCATGATTAGCAGGTGCTAACATGTTATTAGCATGATTATAGTATGATTAGCAAGTTGCTAGCATGTTTTTAACATGATTAGTAAGTTGCTAGCATGTTTCTAGCATGATTATCAGGTTGCTAGCATGTTTCTAGCATGATTAGCAGGTGCTAGCATGTGTCTAGCGTGATTCTAGTATGATTAGGATGTTGCTAACATGTCTCTAGCAGGATTAGCAAGTTACTAGCATGATTCTAGCATTATTAACATGTTAATAGCATGTTGCTAGCATGATTAGCAAGTTACTAGCATGTTTTAAGCATGATTAGTAGGTGCTAGCATGTATTTACCATGATTAACAGGTTGCTATCATGTTTCTAGCATGATTAGCATGTTGCTACCATGTTTCTAACATAATTAGCAAGTTACTAGCATGTTTTAAGCATGATTAGTAGGTGCTAGCATGTATTTACCATGATTAGCAGGTTGCTAGCATGTTTCTAGCATGATTAGCATGTTGCTAGCATGTTTCTAACATAATTAGCAAGTTGTTAGCATATTTCTAGCATGATTAACAAGTTACTAGCATGATTCCAGTTGTTAGCCATAGATAGATAGATAGATGAGTTTGAATGAGTTTAAATGGATTAGAAATACAGTACATAGAAGGGAAGTTTGATTGAGTCTCAAAGGATTCTGGGAGTTTTGACAGTTGGAGTTTAAAAAGTGCTGGCTCATTTGAACATTCCGTCAATGTAAGTCTATGGGATTTTCCCCAAATTTAATCTCATTTTTAGGAAAATCGTAAGTCCGATCAGTCTGAAAAGATATGGCAACTCAAGTCAGACCAGTCTGAAGATCTGCGCTGAGTTTGGAGTTTGTAAAGTTAAAGCTCTAGGAGGAGTAGCAGTCAGAAATTTTAGTCTAAGAAGAATAATAACTTTAAGTTTAAATAGCATTTCAGTAAGTTGGCTTTCTCAAGCCAACTTAATAACGTTCTAAAAATCATTTCAAATTTAAGAGAATAACAGAGTTCACACCACGACTATAACGATAAGCATACAGAGGAACGATATCGTTGGGATCACTTTCAGAACGATTTTTTTTTACACCTGAGGAGTGTTAAAACACTGACAGCTAATCAGACTTCATTCAAATTAAAAGGGCTTGCACATTTGAAATAGCAGGCGACATTGTGGAGAAGCAAACATTACACAGCAAACAGAGAAACATAAAATTACCTCAGAAATTCAGCGCTAGTTTCGACAACATTGCCTTGCCTCCTTTGAAGTTGCAGTAGAAAAGAGTACATATTGTTTTGATTCCACTACGTTGACAACGTAAGAGATCAGATAGTTTACGCTAGATTCGCTGTTTAGATGCGCTCGAAACGAGCATGCTGAGGACATCTACTGGTTAAAGTTGTATAATGCAACAAAAACAGACAGTTATGGATGTGGACGCAAATATAGTTATCGTTTTATTTATAGTTTTTATTTATATCGTTATCGCTCTTGGCGTGAACGGGCCTTTACTGTCGGTATAGCTTGTATGGCTATGAAAAATAGAATACTAATGTTGATCAAAGGTAACAGTAGACATTTACATGACTAAAGTTTTTTATTCTTTTTTCAAAGTAAATGCTTTTCTATTTATATTTTTAAAAATCCAGTTTCCACAAAATTAGTAAGTGTTTCTTGAGCACCAAATCCTACCTGATCTCATGACGAAAATGTACCTGTGGGAAATATTTTCACAAGACGTGAAATGCATACCAGTAAGTAAATATCACTTTAGTTTCCAACAGAAATAGACATTTGTTAAACAGTGAACACTTGTAAATGTAACCATTTGTACACAGTTATGATTACAGCTCCATATCTTTAACTTTCCGGAGCTAACAAGCTTGCTCTGTAGTTCAACCTGTATGGAATTGGACTTAGGATGTAAAATCCTATAGACCATTTCACTAGATGTAAACATACTGGTCCCGATACACTTCCTGTTTCTTTTTTTCTTTCTTTTTTTTTTCTTTACACTAACATCACAAAAAAATACAACCAACATAACATTTGACTGGATGAAAATGTTACATTAGCACCTTTAAGATGTATTTGTATATGTGAAAAAAAAAAAAAAACAGGAAGTGCTTCTGGACCAGTGTTGTTTACATCTAGCGAAATGGTCTATATCAGTGGTTCTCAACCTTTTTTGGGTCAGTGCCCCCCTACCCATTATCCAGGTCCCTCACCGCCCCCCATCAAATAAATCGTAGTCTAACTGTCCTCACTGAATATTAAAGTTGATTATTATTATTTTGTGTTTATAATAAGGACTATTATTATATTTACAGTAATTCAAATGTATGGGGTCATTATGATTTTTAGGAAATTACTTTATTTCAAGAATGCATAGAATTGATCAAAAGAGACAGTGAAGTACTTTTTTTAGAGTAAATTATTTTAAAATAAGTGTAATAACATTCATTTACAGAGTTTTTAAGCATGTTGGTGGTTTTCATTGCTACAGCTTCAGTGTTGTTGAGATGTGGATCTATCTTGTTGCCCCAAATTTAAAAAGACTAAATAAAAATGACACAGTGGACATTGTTATTTTGGTGAGTAAATACCACATTTACTCAAGCTTTACTTTACTTTACTTTATATTTACTACTTTACTATATTTCATAGATTTTGTGAGAATATTTCAAAGTTTACTTTAAAAATACTAAGTACAACCCTAATTCTAGAAAAGTTGGGACATTTTGTAAAATGATAAAATCTGTAATTTGTTCATTCTATTTAACTTTTATTTAATTGACAAGAGTACAAAGAAAAGATTTCCAAAGTTTTCACTGACCAACTTAAATGTATTTTGTAAATATAAACATATTTATTTATAAAATGTTTATTTATTTATTTATTTGAAGTATGCATCCCACTCCAAAAAAGTTGGGACAGAGGCAAAATAAAAGTGAAAAGGTTATAGAATAACCAAATAAACTGCTTTGAAACACAGCAAGCAGGTAAATTGGTAATAGCTGAGGGAATCATGTTTGGCTATAAATGGAGCTTCTCAGTCTTCGCAAGCAAAGCTGGATCATGGCTCAAAATTTGTTTATATTAACAAAATAAAACTAATTTGGCCAGTGAAAACGTTGGATTTGTTATAGTCAATTAAATTTCAAATCTTGCTTTTTTGTCAGTGTGTTGTGCCAGCTATAATAATAATAAGAAACGTTTCTTAAGCAACAGTCAGCATAATTTCTGAAAGATCATGTGACACTGAAAGCTGTAGTAATATACTGTAGCTTAGCATGACAAGAGAACATATTTTAAAATATATTCAAATAAAAAGTTCCCGCGGATCCCGCGTTCTATTTCTGCTGCGGGATTCCACGCGCCTGCGCTACCGACAAGTTGAAAAATAGATAGAAAGTGCGTTTTTACGTATCCAGTAAAGACAGCGTAAGGATGTGGCAGACCATTTTCTTTTACAAGTTTCAGCTCATACATCTTTGGTGTAAACTCGTCTTGACCAAACGCCCCCCCAGGAACAGCTCAATGCCCCCCTTTCAAAAATATTGCTTTCAGCGCCCCCCGATGCTGTCCGAACGCCCCCGTTGAGAAACGCTAGTCTATATGAATCCTGTGAAAAACATGACTCATGATGAACCATACATTATTTTAAAACGTCACGGAGCTTGCTATAGCACCACTCAATGGATATTTCAAGTCAGAACTGCAGTGACACATACAAAACCAACGTCATATAAAACGTGCTATATGTACGTTCATCTGTTCCCGGAAAAACAGTAATGATTAGTAATCTGGCGGGGGTCAGAATTGGGCACAACACCGGTACATATTTTGTACCGGTGTTGTGCCCAACATAAAATTACGTTTTCGTCATTAGATCAGGTTGACCAAATCAGCATATTAGAATAATTTCTGAAGGATCATGTGACACTGAAGACTGAAGTAATGGATGCTGAAAATTTAGCTTTGTCATAAAAAATTACATTTTATAATATATTTAAAAAGAAGACAGTTATTGTAATTGTAATAATATTTAAGAATATTCTGCTTTTTTTATTAAACAAATCCAGACTTAATGAGCATTTTAAAAAATTTTACCAACACCTAAGCTTTAAGTGTTGTATAGTTATCATTGCATATAAATCTACATATACAGTAGATAGAAATTAAAGATGAATTTAGAAAAATCACAAGACAACTTTAGAAGTTATTTAAATGCATAACAAATACAATATTTAGAAAGAACACCTGCTCTATAAAATAAAAATAATTTTTTTTCAGTCGGACATAGAAATTATATAACATACATAATTATATTATGACAGTGGCTATTTAGATAGCAATAGATAGCAATAGCAACAGATGCTATTTACAATAAGAGAAAATTGCATATTTTCTTAGTGATATGCTATTTAGTGCAAGTGGCAGATGTTTGCACCTCAGTATTGTAGTACATCATAAAACTGTATTCTATAATAACATACTGAGTGTAAATTGTCATTTTTATTAACAATTATTAAATGGATGCTGCCTTATTGGCAAAATAAAGCCCTCCTTACACCTAACCCTAACCGATAAACACCCGTGAGTCACTTTATATTTGTCAGGACTATGTTGCCTCTCATGTTATCTGGTCATGTGTCGCCCTTGTCTGTGTGTTATATTCTGATTGGTTCCTCAGTTGCTTGTGTCATCTCCTGATTGGTTCCTTGGTTACTTGTGTCTGCGCTCATTGGTTTGTTTTGTCATGTGGTTTCCCTGTTTAGTATATAAGTTGCTCTCTCTCTCTTCAAGTTTGCTGATTGTTGTTAGCCTGTAACGTGTTCTGTGTTAGCCTTTGTTTTCCTTTGTTTTCCTTTGTTTTCCTTTGTTCCTAGTTTTCTTGCCCTGCCTATTTGCTTTGACTCAGATTGTTTTCTGTTTTTTGTGATTCTTCGCCACCGGCCCTGACCTCAGCTTGTCCTTCGGATCACCCTTTTTGATTACCTTGGATGTTTCTGTTTGCTGTTGTTGACCCTGCCTGTTTTGACTACGCTTTTAATAAAGTTCTGCACTTGGATCCACATCGCAGTCGCCTTTACTCCAAATGTTACAATATTACACTTTTCGATTATTTCCTTCATTTTATTGAAAATAAATGCCTTTCCAATTTGATATGTGATGTGAAAAGGGAGAAGAACGAGTTTGGCAGATTCAAACTCTAGTCAGTTGCGTCAAAAGGCCACTGTTGTGAGCTTTACCACTTACACTATTGCAGCTGCTGTTTAGTAAGCGTCTTTTGTAATGTTGACTAGCTCAACCACACATTTGTGGGCGGAGTTAGTGTAAATAGCCTCTGCCAACAAGGCAGGCTATTTGCACTTATTGTAAATAGATGCTATGTTTTCTAAATGTAAAAAAAGGATGCACAGTAAGGATGCAGATCTGATTCACAGCTCAAAAAATGTGGCAAAATACTATAGTATATACTATAGTATACAGAGTTTGCTTAGACACTGAGTGATCAAAACAGCTGTTACCCATTTTTGGATAATGACCCAGCAGTTCAAAACAACTGCAGCAGGTCTTGTCAGTGATGTTATTTTGCTTTCAAAAACATCTAGAAACAAGGCAAAATCATTTTTTATTCATTCAGTCTCACTGTTTTTAGCTGAAAGCAGTACTTCCCCCGAAGCTTAGTCTGCTTACCATTTGTACGATTTACAGTGGCACAGTAGGCGCTTGCACAGTCACCATAGAGATATATCTGGTATCATAGCAATTCTGTAGCAGCCATCTTTGATCTACCACTCCAAATTGCCATGGTACAGTGGCCTGATCTTCTCATTCTAATTCTATGCACTTCTCATTGAAACGGCAGTGTTTAGTCAAGCACTTACTGAATATATTGCAAACCATATGAAGTGAAACGAAAACATTTTAAGTAAAGCATCACTTGCGTTCCTGAGAACTTTCTTTTAATCTAATCATAATTAGCATTTTTTATCGACAGAATATTAACACCCTGAGAGAACAGCAGATGTTCGAATGCTACAAATAAACAGCTTCCATCTGCAGTGTTGTTAAAATAAATGCAAGTGCTTTTCTTTAGGATAAAGATCCCTTGGGCTGCTCTAAGCGTGTCAAGGGTTAGCAAGAGTACTGTGTAAATGCAATTAATCATGCATAAGCGCTAAGGACACAATCACTCCCACTCACGTAACATTTAGCTAAGCTCTTCACACTGCAAAGATGCTTGCAAAACTATTGGCTGGTGCTGGAAACAGCCTTTCTATTGTGTGACTTAGTATTAATGAGTTGAAAGAAACATAGCTACAATGCTACAAGAGGATAACGGTTACTGTGATTGTATCTCAATTTTTTTTTCTAAGTAAACCAGTATTCTTAATGGTTTTCATAAACAAGTGCTCATAAAAAGCACCCTCAAGAGAGTCTTTTGTTTTGTAAGCTGTGCATTGGTTCATGAAGGGCAAAACAACAAAGCTTTCTATATTCCTACATGGTGAATGAATTTAAAGTCACAAAAATTCATGCATTTTAACGTCATAAGATGACATTTATGTTAAAGTTTTGTAAGCTCCCTTCACTTTGCAAAGCCTATTCTAAGTAGCAACTGTCCATTCCAACAGGATAAGGCCAAGTTCCTGACAGTCTTTTATGTAATTGTCCAATCTAGGTTCATTGCAAAACATACTTCTATGTGCATACTTTAATGTATGAACTTATATTCCTTTTCAAGCAAGTTATGATTACGGGACAGATTATCCATTAATAAATTCTCATGCAGTTCCTTGCACAATATGTTATGACATTAAAACACTTAACCATACTGCATGATTTGCAAACAAATACAATTTGACATTGCCAATACATAATCAGCTCCATGTGTATAGCTTTTCTTATGTAGTAAACTTGCTCAGTAGCTCACCCGGTACAGCGCATCACTTGTAATGCAGAGCGCTGTGAATCATTATTCATGATAAAACAGTCCAAAGACTTGTAAAAGCAAGCTAAAATGGCATGGTTGCGTTAGCAGCTCTGTTTTTATCTCACACTTGCTTTAGTTAACTCTGTCAGTTAGATTTAGTGCAATAAATTAAAATGCGATAAAGCATTAAAGGATTAGCTCACTTCCAGAATAAAAATTTCCTAATAATTTACCACCATGTCATCCAAGATGTTCATGTCTTTCTTTCTTCAGTCGAAAAAATAAATAAATAAATAAATAAAAGGTTTTTGAGGAAAACCTTCCCAATTTTTAGATGTTTTTAGATATTGTTATAACACTTTACCTTTTTGTTACTGTTAAAGCTCATTTATTTGACTTTCTTAAGTTTCCTTTATTACCTTTAGTTACCAAATGGTTTAGTCCAAGTGGGAGGGGCTTAGTCTTTTTAAGATGGCCTTTCAGATTTGTTGGAGGACTTGTAGAGTGAGTTGTGGGATGGCTTTACAGCAGAATTGCTGTCTTTTGGGTCAACAGTTTTTTTTTTTGTGTGTGTGTTTTTGAACTTTCATTGTAAATACCTTTAACACAGCAGTGGGTAACCTTCATTTTGGCACTCCTGGGAATAAACATTCTGAACTTTTGACTCCATTGTCACGTCACCTCATTTTTACGCCTCCATCTGCTGGTACATTTGGAGCAGTGGTGCTTATGCTGTTCAAAACATCTTTGGGTCACTTTTTCCTGCAGTTGACACACCGCTGGCTCCCTTATCTACTAAAACGATCTGCGATTTCTAAAAAAAAAATACATAAATAAAATTGATATACTTTTTAACTGCAAATGCTCGTTTTGCACTAGCTCAACTTCACACAATATGTAGTCACGTTGGAAAGGACACGTGTGATGGAGGTGGAAGTACCAACCCAGTGTTTACAAAGTGAAAATGCAAAGAAACTCAAACACGCTTTACAGGTATAATAATTATGTCAGATGATTTTGAAGTTGGAGGAGAAAATGTGATGGAGTTTTTTGCCCTACCCTACTTTTTTGAACCGAAGTACACAGACAAAGAACTAACCACACGTGACCTTTCCAACATAATTATATAATGCGTGATGTTGCAGAGCTGGTGCAAGATGAACATTTGTGGATAAAAAGTACATAAATTGTTATTTTTTGGAAAATGACAGATCATTTCACTATGGGATGGGACGATAAATCGTTGCAACACGAATCGAGAAATGATTCGGCATCGATTCGAGATTTTCCAAACACATCGCGATGCTTTCTCAAATCGATTCTGAGCTTAGTTTTGAACAGCAGATGGCACTGCTTGCTTTAGAAACAGCCATGCTCTGCTTGTTTCCAAATCCTTACACGCACTTGAACCTAAAATAATCATTTATACAATTTGAAAAGTTTGAAGCAAATTACAAGGGTGTTCACAGTGGGCTGTGTTTACAATAATCTTGCGTCATAAAAGCATTCTGAGCCGAGGTGAAATTACATGACTCAGTGGAATGCACAAGTTCTCTTCAGCACTTTTTCTTCATGAGCATTTGAGTGTGCAGATAAAAACTAGATTAGAGCGCCATCAACTGTTAAAAATCTAAGCTCAGAATCGATTACAAAGAGAATGGCGATGCATTCGGAAGATCTCAGAACTTATCCACAAATCTATGTATTGTCCCATCCCTAGTTTTGGATAAAACTTTTAGGGCCACTCACTGGATATTTCACTTTGAAAATGCAAAACATGCAAATGCAATGTAATGTAATTTTGCTGAAATGTCACCACAGGTACATTTTCCCACTCAGCCTGGGTTGCAATTGTCAGTGATTCATATAATAGTAGTGCTTTAATATAAAATTTTCACATCACTGGCAAGAGAATTTAAGTGAAAACTGTTTAATAATATTGCTTTGACTAATAACACCAATTTTCCATTGGCCTCAGCGAACACCAAACACTAGCATGCATTAAAATGCACTGTTTTAAAATCCATTGCACATTCAGACGAAATTGCAGTACTTTTTTTTTTTTTTTTTTTTTTTAGAAAACTTTCCTCTAACTACAAATTGTTGGCAAAAAGCCTTTGTAATCTCTCCTGTGTGTCCTCTTATTTCTTTCCACACTGTTCCTTTTCAGTGTTGACACTAATTTCCAAGCAACCCACAGTCACTGAGAGCATCGCATTCATTGGCAGCAGGTGGGGATGGGTGGTTGTCCTTGCTTAAGTCCTTGTGTGGCCTTGCTTAGAGACAGAAGACTCTGAGTAAGCACCCTTCACCAGCGAGTCTCCTGCCCTCCACGTAACCTAAATCACCTTGGACAATAAGAATGAGGGCGATTAATATTAGGAGTTATTTGTTATACCTATTGACCTATCGGTAAGCCCCTCCCCTCGAATGCATATGAGCCAATGGCAGTTGAGTATCAGTTGCAATGGGACCGGAAATCTGATATCTTTAGGTTTCAGCACCATAGAGATACACTTGAAATCCAAAGCTCTCATGGGTTTGATAGTGTTTATGCTGTAAAAATGGTAAAATGATATGCCTGGGCTACTTGTAACACTGATTCTAGGTATCCTGAGAGGAATGGAATTTGAAATGTATTTAATTATTCAAAATTGATTTTCTTGTTGTACTACTTTCATTAAGTTACAGTTTTTATCTGCTCAAGCAGAACGTTAATGTCATCTTGTGCTTCAGCTAGGTACCTCTGGGTAAAACTAGCTAACTAGCTCTCAATATTAAACTGGTTAGGTGTAATTTAATCTTACTCTGTGTTACATGAACAGTGTTGATGTTAGATGTTGTATTCTGGGATTGTGACAACTGCAACATGAGGCTTCTCCCACTTACATTGACAGTTAGCAACTTTGTTTGTTTGTTTGTCTGAGTGAGCAACTAAAGGGGGCGGGGCTTACCTATAGGTCAGCTGAACTACTCGGCATGGATGAAACTATTCGTTACTATCCTGCTAGCTACCATTGCCACTCACAACAGTGATGCATTTTTGCTCTCCACAGTGATTAAGAAGAAAAACAGCAGTTTTTAAAGAATGCTGACCCCAACCTAAATGGTAGCATTAGGTCAAGAGCACATTTATGACACTGCTTTGAAAAATGCAGCTACGTGGATACTATAGCACTTCTCCAGCAGAATATGTGCAGTTATACTGTGCTCAAGGTCAGTAGTAATGATTTTATTAAGCAATAAAGTAATTCTTTATGGAAATGCTATGGCACAGCTTACACTGAATGACATCACTTCCAATGCATCTTGGGGATTCTTATTAAAATTCCACCTTAAGGCTGTCACCAAATGGAACTGCAAAGATAATGACTGTTTTTAAATAGGTTTCCTGAAGATTACCCTATCTATTGGGCTCTATGATTTCCGCGATGCGGAAAACACAGACAAAATCACAGAATCCAGTCATAAAAATGGAATTTACTGTATAACGCGGAATGTCATGGAAATTGGCAAATTTTGGATGAACAAATCAAAAGTTGGTCAGTACACTTAAATCAAAATGCAATAAGGACTAGTGTCTGTGAATATTAAGCTGCAAAATACTATTTAAATATGAATTCTGCATGTTCTGTGTGTTTCTGTGTGAATGAATGGCGCAGATGCGCTGATTCATTTACTACACACATACTGAAGTGCACGTAATGCTTGCAGTTTTTTTTTAGCCTCTGCGCCCTCAATATATGAGTACATGAACACATAAACATTATCTCTATAACTGCACTGAGAGTCAATTCATGAGCATTTTATCCTTTATTTTGGGAAAATTTGTCATATCATATATAAAATGAAACAGCAACCCATCTTCACAGCAACCCATCAAAATAAAAGTTTGGTTTAATTTGAAGAACCTGTGACAGAAATATATTACTTAATGTAATGATAGTACTACTATTAATTATAAAATTGTTATTAAAACATTGTTTTTTTTTAAAAGGAATATTTTCCAGAAAAAAATATTTATCAGAAAAAAAAATACACAATACATTTGTGAAAATACTAATAGTAATAATAATCAATTAATTTTGTATAAAATCATTTAATTAGAGATGCCTTTGATATTAACATAATTTGGTAAAAATTGGATGGATAGAGCCATGCATCTGCCATTGATTACACAAACAGTTAGTCCCGCCCCCAAACTCATATGACTGGTTGAGCCAGAGTTACAACTGAAATAAACTACAAGACTTTTAAAATCTGAATGCATAAAAAGTGACATGTTAAACGAGAAGTTCACTTCCAGAATAAAAATTTACAGGGTCTTTTGCTAGGTAAGACCCTTTTTCCTCGGCTGGTATCGTTTATAGCCCTTTGAAGCTGCATTTAAACTGCATTTTGGAAGTTCAAACTCATGGGCACCATAGAAGCCCCTATATATTTAGAGAAATCCTGAAATGTGTTCCTCAAAAAAAACATAATTTCTTTACGACTGAAGAAAGAAAGACATGAACATCTTGAATGACAAGGGGGTGAGTAAATGTTCTGGAAGTGAACTTCTACTTTAAGACAGGATTTCCCTTGTACTTGTAAAGAATCAAATCATAGTCTGAAGCTATGTGAATTTTCTATGAAACTGACTGCTCAAAGCCTGCAGACCGTCTCAGTCTTTTGACAACTAACATCGTCAACACATCCAGACTGCAAACTGGGACAAAAATCTGGGCAAATTTCATGTAGTGAATTCCAGTCTTTATTCAAACAAACCAAACCACAGAGCCACAGTGTTTACATTTTTGTGGAAATCAGTCCGTGAATGGCCTGCTTATACTTGTCTCTGCATATTAAGTTTTTAAATATTTTAAATATATTCAGATCACAAACTGAGCTTCTAAAAAATCTAAAAACATCCTGCAGGCTCACACAGCAGTACAAAATAAAATAAAGCACATTTTAACCTTTAAGCTTGCAATCCCACCAAACTAGATACTGAATCTAATCTGTAAGTCCTGCGGCAATTCTTGGGAAAATGCATGGATCTCAACAAGCCTCGTTTCAGAGAAGAGTTTTAAATTAGCCAATGTCATGCTGACTGAAGGTACAGGCAGACCGTGATCAATACACTTTTCTCATTGTTTCACATGCAGTTCTGCCAATGCCAATAATCCAATTACAGGCTGCAGTCACAGATACACTTTGACAAAGGAAAATAGCCAGAGAGAAACTGAGTGGGAGAGAGTGTCACACTAACTTAACTCGCATATGGGCTTTGACAGAGTCCGATTAATTAACACCTCGGTTTCATCACAGGTCTGGTAATGTAGAATCAATACGTCCTTCCGAACTGAAACTCAAAATGTCTTTAAAGATTCAACAATGGCTGAATGACCGTTTCTTTAAAGAAAACATGCAAAATGCCTAGGAAGCATCTTTAAAGTCCCAGGGAAATCCGTGTCTTGATAGGGCAAGAATTCTAATCCTTTGTAAGTCAACAGAGTTGATAAAAATCTGTAATTCAGTGTTTTGAGAGAGAGTGCCGAATAGAGGCCAGCCACCAATCATCGACTCCAATCATGTGAAAGCGACTTGAGCGAAGATGCTATTACATTCAACAGAGACAAAAGACTATAAGATCTTTAAAAAACATTAATAAAAAGTCAATTACTCATTCTGTCTGTGCCAGGTTGGAACTGATCTCCCTCAAAGAGGTCTAGAATACATGGAAGAAGCAATCAATTAGTATTCCCATTCATCTCAATGGCACTTGTTACTGAGCTGTGATATTAAAGGCAGACAGGAGAAAAGAAAATTCATTCAACACATTCAAAAAAACTGAGTATTAGTAAAACATACTATTATATAATATTTTAAATGGCCATCAATGAAGAAATGCCCTTGCTTATGGTAAAAAATTCATTATGGCAATTGTACAGTGAAAAAAATGCAATTACTGCCATCTAATGTTCAAGAGGACTGTGCTGAAGTTTTGCAATGGATGACAAAAGACTATACTATTGAGTTCACAGATAGATAGATCTATTTTTTCTTTTATGAAAATCCAGACATAAGCAGCCTTATGAGATAACACTCAGATTAAAGCTTTTGAGAGTTATGGCAACATAGTGTGTATTTACATAAAAATATGTTTAAAGTGCCCCTATTATGCCATTTCCAATATTGTTTTTCATGCAGTGTGTATTATAAACGATCTGCAAAGTTATAAAGCCGAAAATGCTTGATAAATAAAGTTATTGTCTCCCAAAATAAAAAATCGGTTCTGTACAGACTAAACGAGTCGTTAGTAATTTGAATCCCACTTCCGTGACGTCTATATGTCACGGTGTAACACATTGGCATAATTCTTGCCTATGTTCTACGTTGGCCGGCCACAAACAACCCGCTCTCAAACACGTAATTTTACCAACTTCTATCTCGGGGAGTTCACAAAATGCTTGCTCTTGAAAGATGGCTCAATATCCAGTTTATTTGGACCATCTGACTCCACTGAATCACAGTCTGTAAGTATGATAAATAATAGATATTTATATTTTCTATCGAGCGATAAAAATACTAGAGCCGTGCACGGGCCTCAAATTTAGGCCCTAGCCCGGCCCTTGTCTGATAGCTTATCAGAATTCTTGGCCCGAGTCCGACCCGAGCCTGTCTTTTTCCCCCCTTCTCCCAAAACAGCTTATGCTACTGTTTCAGTTATTAAAATAGTTCAGTTTTGTATGTAATGGCAAAGTGATTATATTTTGTTTCGTTTTTTTAATTAAGTTAATTTAGAAAAATGTTTTTTGTTCGTTAAACATAAGTTTTTGTTTTTTTAAAATAAGGACCAAATGGCCAGCGGAAGACTGATAATAATCTGTTAGATCAATTTTGCATTCTCGAATCATCACAACTTGCCTAAAATAAAATCAATATATATAAAACAGTTCAGGTTTAAAACCTAGATAAATGTGCGCTATTAGGAGCATCTCCATTCATTTGTGCGGAGCGCAATCACTTTCATTATTTCGTTGGAAACAATTTTAAATATTCCGTCATTTTTCCCCATAAAGGTAAGAGTAATACATCATTCAGAACTGTCAAGTGTCTACTTATATTTGTGTGCACTCACAATATCAACAAAACGTTGTAAACGGTGCTTTTATAAAATAAAGAAAACAAACATGATGCGCTTTCGGCAGCTTCATCCTTGCGACACTGACTCAGAAACCACTAGTTTATTAATAAATAATTAAAAAATCTCCTTGCTATTTCCCACAACACATTTTGTGCCTGTGCTTTGGGGCAAGCTTTAGCCTATTGCGTGCACTTGAACGTGGAACTGTTCCAGCTGCGCTAAAGGAGCGCTAGCTGCTGACTGAGACACTAAATGCCTTCCGAGCCGGCCTCGAAAGTGAAAGCGAAAGTGAAGTCCTGTGTTGTTTCCACTGGCACAGATGTTTTTTCATCATCATAGCTGGTGGATGTCTAAAATATTAAAATAAGCAGAAGCCTAAAACAATTATGACAATGGGCATATCGTTTATGACATGAGTTGTACGTGGTAGACCAATCACAACAGACTGGACCAGACGGAAAGGAAGGGTTTAGAGAGACTGAATCTTTTAACTGCTTTGAACGAATCGTTTAAGAATCGCTGGAAAATTAGTTGATGTTCAGTGCATATTTTGAGAGAACATACATGTAAACCTGTAGGAGACTCCCAAAATAATAACAACCTTAAAAATGGCATAATGGGGCACTTTAATTTTCATTCATGCATCTGGGATACTTCAGTGAATCCATCATTCCTGCAACCCTACATAGGATGAACTGTTTGGAAAATGTATGAATGGTTAAACTCGTACTTAAAACTCCTATAATCAGTGATAAATGACTGTTGTGATGTTTATGAAAAAAAAAATGAATTGTATACATAAAACAACTGTGCCTTCTTAACCATTACTTAACGCATGAAGATGATAAATACACCACGTAACTTTTCTGCTTTATAGCAGACAACTGCTAGAAACAACAATGCATTGCAAATATAAATACCAGAGGTTTGGCTGCTTTTTACAGAGTGTATTTTAACCAAATGTTATGGTGTGCAATACCTGGCTGTGTATTGCACATACGGTTTAGCAAAAGTAATGAGCCATAGCATGGCAGCATGCATAAATTTTACCACTTGTTCTGAAGTGATATTTTTAAATTCCCTATGCTGTTTGCAGTGCCCTTCAGACTCATCATATGCTCCATGTGATTTAAAATCTCATGAGAGTCAAACAGCCTGTGAAGTCCACAGTTTGGACAACTGGAGCACACACACATAGAATGTGTTGTAAAGTAAAGGTGTGCAGTCACACTCTTGGATATCTACCTTCTTGCAGATTTCAGTCTCAACCCTGCTCTACACACCTGGGTGTGATTTTCATGTGAACCCACAGGTTTTGATTAGCTGCTTCAGGTGTGTTTGATTAGAGCTGGAATTAAACTCTGCAGGATGGTCGATCTCCAGCAGCAGGATTTTTGGCATGTCTGGTATAGTTGGACACTCATTAAAGTATTACCTTTAACACAATGTTCTTTGCAGAACATGCAAAGAGATTCTTCGCCAGTTAATATAAAGGTGATTGTAATGCAGCTCAGATGCTATTCTTACAGTCTCTCAATTAAATCATGACAGCAAACAGCCGGTAATTTCTTTAAGGTCGACAGAGAACCCAGAGCTGGATGCTGAGGGAATATAAATTTGCTATCCAGACCTTTGACCTTTTCTTCTGCCCTGAATGTCAGTAGTAAAAAAAAAAAAAAAAAAAAAAAAAAAAAATATATATATATATATATATATATATATATATAGATAGATATAGATATAGATATATATGATCCTTCAGAAATCATTCTAATATGCTGATTTGCTGTTCAAGAAACATTTTATTATTATTAATATTTAAAACAGTTGAATATATTTTTTTCAGGATTTTTTGATGAATAGAAAGATCCAAAGATCAGCATTTATCTGAAAGAAAAAGCTTTTGTAACATTATACACTGTATCATTCAAAAGCCTGGAGTCAGTATAATTTATTTTGGGGATAGAGATTATAGAGATTAATACTTTTATTTAGCAAGGATGCTTTAAATCAAAAGTGGCTCTTCTGAACTTTCTATTCATCAAAGAAACCTAAAAAAATTCTACTGAGCTGTTTTCAACATAATGATAATAAATGTTTTTTGAGCAGCAAATCAGAATATTAGAAGTTTTGAAATCACAGGAATAAATTACAATTTAAAATATATTCAATTAGAAAACGGTTCATTTGAATAGTAAAAATATTTCAAAATTGTACTATTTTTGTTATACTTTGGATCAAATAAATACAGGATTGGTGGGCAGAAGAGACTTTTTATAACATTAAAAACTAGATACTTTTCAAAAGTTTGGGAGTCAATAACTTTTTAAATAAAAATAAATTTGTACTTTTATTCAGCAAGGATGCATTAAATTGATTAAAAGTGACAGTAGACATTTATAATGTTACAAAATATTTATTATTCATCAAAGAATCCCCCCCAAAAATAAAAAAATCACAGTTTCCACAAAAATATTAAACTGTTTTCAACATCGATAATAATAAATGTTTCTATAATGTTTCATAAAATCAGCATATTAGAATGATTTCTGAAGGACCATGTGAAACTGAGGACTTACTAGCTGCAGAAAATTCAGCTTTTTATGAAAAGAATAAGGTACTTTTTTAAAATATATTAACAAAAAACAGTTATTTGAACATTACATTACATTACAAATTTACGGCCGCATTTCAATCAATGAAAAATGGGTACATTCGTTATTTTCTTATTCTAGACCATGTTTTATGCATAATCTTTCACAAGTCAAAAGTTGCTTAAATTCAACATTGCTTACACCTACAAAGTATTTGATCGCTAGGCAGGTTTTTCTTTGTCCGTTACACATTTTCAAAGTATACTTAGAGGAGTATTTCTTTAGGTTTACCCTACTCCAACACTGTAGTCAACAGCATTCCTGGGAAAATTCTTGCTGAGTAGGAGAGTTCTGCACAAAGAGGCGATCAGGTAAATGAGCTACAGACTGGCAGTGTGGGTGTCGCTACTCAACAGACGGAACATTTGATTGAGAGCCTGCAATTTTTCAGAGAGAAAGGCAATGTGCACAGCCCAGGTAATATTATGAGCCTTTCCATAAAACCACCCATATTGCGGTACAAAAGTGTGCTCAAGCTGATGAAATCACATGGCTGTTGTTATACATTTTGCTATCTGTTGTCTTCCAGAGGCCATTTGTGAATGCTGCATGGCTCTTACGTCACCAAGTGCCATTCAAACTTGAAAGCTCTTTGGTTCTGCACAAGATTACTGTCAACACTGCACTTCTTTCCAGGAACACCCACTAGAAAAAAAATTTAAATGAGAAAGGGTAGGTCTTTGAGTCAGAGTACATGCTTCACGCAGAGTCTACATGTATAGACACGTACCGCATAGATTGCACCTAGCTCATTGTCCTTTATGCAAGATATTGCACATGAATCTTATACTTAGAAATATTACACAATTCAAAGTGTACAATTAACCCAAGACGCCCATATTCATGAACTTACTGTGCTGTTCTTGTTGCAGTCAATCTCTCTGACCTACAACTGAAAATTGCTACTCACTACCCACTTATAATTACCCGCATATGGATATGCAAATGCATCTCCCGCAATGTGCAAGTGGATTGTTAATGTAGCAAAATACCAGTGCTGATTCACTTGCTTTTGTATATTACTCTCTTGAAGTGGAAAATGCATTCAGGTATATATTTATATAAATTGGTTAGGAAAAGCATGAAAAGTAACACTTTGATTTTTGCTGATCTTTTCAGAAAACGTTCAGCCTACCGGTAATTTTATGACACTAAAATTTCAAATCAAATATCCACAGGTTACAATGCACAGGCCTTAGTCATATTATCAGGCTGTGGTTACTTAGAGCAAGTTATACAGACAAGCTGATAAACGACATATAAAAAGCACTTTTTAAATGTAAAATATATTAGCAATTTAAAATTGTGGCATCATCCATATTGTATTATTAACAGATTGGGGGAAAAAAATCGAATGATGTATGATTTAATTTATTCCAAACCAAAAAATGCATGAGGGAAAAATACACAAGGAAGTAATACACATTTACCTTCACATGCCTGATAGGACTATGGTGAGCGCATTGTGCATTAAGTTATTACCATACATTACAATTATCCCTGCTATTCTGAGGATAACTATTGTTCGCTGATGCCAGCTAATTTATTTGAGTGTTTCCTTGCTGCAATCTACTAAAAGCATTTTTCTTATTAAGTTACTGTATAAATTTTGCCTCAACAATATGACTCTGTTTGCTGAACACGGAAATAATAGACATAATAGCAGAATGCACTTTTCACCTGAACAAATAAACAATATAAACAAATACTGTTTTTGTATCGTTACTGTTGCTTGCCATTTACAAAAAAAGCAAAACCTTTGCCTGATGTAACATCTTCCCTCAGGCTGTCCAGCTGCCAAGCGTTTCTCTGCACTGGATGTTCATCATACTTCTTTTGACGATCAGGTGTTTTTCTCCTGGTTTAAACATGACACACATAAATTCAATTGAGAATATGTTCTGTTTTAGTAGCTTATTCTCTTTAATAGTTGAAAATTATATTTAACCCTAAAGCGCTGAGTAAATTATTAATTAATCACAATCTTCTTTGGACTGATTGATTCTTAAAATCCCAGCATTGATATTTTATGATCTTTTATTAATTACTTTATTAATTAAAACCCTCATGTCGTTTCAAACCTGTAAGACCTTTGTTCATCTTCAGAACACAAATTAAGACATTTCTGATGAAATCCGAGAGCTTTCTGACCCTGCATAGACTGCAATGCAACTGACACGATGAAGGCCCAGAAAGGCAGTGAGGACATCAAAAAATAGCCAACGTGACATCAGTGGATCAATCATAATATTATCAAGCTACGAGAATACTTTTTGTCCACAAAGAAAACAAAAATAATTAAAGCTGCAAGCAGTGTTGAAAGGGCCCAGTCGCACCTGGGCTCACCACCACCCTGTGGCTTTAGGAAAACAGTGAACGGTGAGCAACGTGCATTTAAGTGGTAAACATAAGAAGAATATGTCAAAGTCATTTATATGTGCCAAACTTCCTGCTGCCAGCTGGTGGCTCTATGACTATAACTAAATATTGGCATGAAGATGTCTTCAAGCCAGGATTTTGATCAAACATATGACGTTTGGTGCAGATTGAACATATGTTTCAGTTAGTGTAAAACATGACATATCCTGTTGCCAACAGGTGGCGCTATGATTATAACTGAATATTGGCCTTTAGATGTCTTCAGGCCATGACTCTTACCAACATGTGAATCTTACATCAGACCGCCCTACATCAGCTGTTGCCAGAGCAGGGATGTAAGTTAGACAAGAATATCTCACATTAATCGATTGAGATGTTGTGTTGCTGGATGTAATAATGAACAAAGTGATCGTCACTTACTCCCGACATCTGAACCACTGAAGATGCAGTGAATTAGGTTTTTTTGTGAAGGGAATGCACCTTTCGATCTACATAAACGTATCTATGTTTGCACAAATTATTCGTGATCCAGCTTCACCTACAGCAGAAGTGAGTATAAGAGGTTTATTATTATATATAATGAATCTCTGCATTCACCTTTCCTAATAATGTGCTAGTTAGCAAGTTTAGCGACTAAACGCGGCTAAATGGGGTTAATGTAAGCAGGCTCATCACTCCACAGAGAGAAGAGAGGGGCGGGGCAAGTTCATTTTGACAAGGTAAAAAGGGTGTTGTTTTATACTACCATTGAGAATTTTTGACCGAAGTATATTATGAACTTTGTGCAAAATGGGCATCCGATGAAGTTAGTGTAAAACAAGTCATTTCGTGTTGCCAGCAGGTGGCGCTATGATTATAACAGGATGTTGGGCTTTAGATGTGTTTATGCCAAGACTCTTATCAAACGGGTGAAGTTTGGGGAGGATCGGACATAGAAAACAAAAACTCAACATCTTCACAGTTTAACATCGCAAAAGCCTGTAGAGTAGACTGACCAAATATAATGTTGATGACATTAAATCTGTATGAGGAGTTATAGTATGAGGTGTTATAGTGTAAACTATGCCACTTCCTGTTGCCAGCAAGTGGCGCTATGGCTATAACTGAATATGGTCATGGGCATGTATTCAGGACAGGGCTCTTATCAAACATGTAAATTTTAGTGCAGATCGGACATTGTATCCCTTTTTCATGGTGAAACATCGAAGTTTGTCAGGCCATGTCACGGACAGTTTATCACGGACACGCCCTTCAACAAAAACTCAAGATCTTCGCAATTTAATGTCACAAAGAGCTTTAGATAATACTGACCAAATTTGGTGCTGATCTATTTAAATTTCTAGTAGGAGTTTGTTTAAATACAACGCCAAAAAAATTGCAAAAATGGCGCAAAATTTGCGGAGGAACTTTAAATTAACAGACTTCCTGTTGGGTTTCAGACTTCGTACCAGGGACATTTTTGTATGTATTGGTTTGTTATATGTGTCTACTGAATTTCGTACATGTATGTGAAACATAGCTTGAGGGGCGCTTCGTTGAAATTTTATAGGTGGCGCTATCAAGCCATTTTGTCACGCCCACTTCTTAAACACATATCAGATGTAAATTTTCACCACTTTTGGCATGTGTGCAAAGTTTTGTGAGTTTTCGAGCATGTTTATGCCCTCAAAAATGCAATTCATTTTGGAAAAGAAGAAGAATCAAAGCAACCATTGATGCTTGGGACCTAATGACTTTGTCTAACAATTTCTTCTCTTTCTTCAGCAGCACCACACCCATGCGTCATGGCACTCTCATGAATGGGTGGCAAAGATTGACACAGAAGAGAAGAAATTGAGGCAGAATTGGCAGAAAAAGCCAGAAAAGGGCAGAAAAAAAAAGAGGCAGAATTGCGATATGTTAACTTGGAATTGCAAAATAAAGTCAAAATGACAATTGTATTTTGTTCTGCCTATATATTAACATAGAGAGAATCCATATCAAAGTACCCAAGTCGAATTGGGAAATCCATATTGATAGCCAGCCCTATTTACCAAAAAATTAACAGTGAATGGGTTAAGTCGTAAGTGCTAGTTATTGATTTTATTTCCACTGGTCATTCAGTAAAAGCAAATATACTGTAGGCACTTTGTGGTCATTTTAAAATGGTTGGTGGTTAAATAAACATTACTCCAACTTGATGTCTGGTAATTGCATTCAATTACATTAGGAGAAAGTGATCCTTCATGATGCAATATTAAGCTCACAAATCGCTCAAGAGCTTTAGGCCATCAGGACCACTCATATAAAAGATTGGGTTGTCTAAAGACCTTTGAAGTCAGTTTGTTTGAGCTAACATGCCAAAAGGCTTACTTGAACATTCTTCAAACATTCCCCAGTGTCAGTACAAAAACCTGACAGCAACTTTGTGTTGGCCTCTGGGTTATATGGGGAAAAGAGCTGTTCTTTATTTTGATTAAGACTTTCATAAGAAATTCCCTATAGAAAGCCGTTTGCTTTGCCGTTCAGTTCTTGGCAACAGTCTTGTGTGAACCTCTTTGTAGTTGGTGTGTTTTGAAGTCATGTCATTTAAAGAAAGAAAAGAAAGAAAAAAGAAACACTTGTAGTGTAGTTACTTAGAACAGCTCAACATGGATGATGTCTGTGGCCTTTAACTGTTAATCATTTTAATTACCAGCCCATCTTATGGACCTAAAGCTTACCAAAATCATCATATAAAAAGATTTGAAGTCCAAAGGATTAAAAGCACTGGCAACCAAAGAAAAGTTCTAAAAAAAGGTTTCAACAGTCAGCTTTAAAATCAAAAGTGCATAAAACATGCTTTTAGGTGAATTGCAGGGTTCAGTCTACTGGCCCTAGGGAGCAAAACATTGTTCGTTCTAGCAAAATTCCATAAATGTTCAACATCAACAGCATGAATAATCATGAAATGACACATTTCTTGGAGAAACAATCAAACACTTATCACACCTCACCACATTATATGACAACAAAACACTGCATTTAAAGTTGCTAACAACAGAAGTGCTCTGAACTACTGGGAGTTGAATGTGAGAAACGATTTATGCTTTTGCTGCGTTAATGTTTTGTTTGCTTTGCTTATGCCATTGCATCAAGGTTAAAGACTCTGAAAATAGTGAAAATAATATGTATTTTCGGCTTGATGTAGATTGCTTCTGTATTCATACATTACCCATACATAACACAAAATTGCTAACTATTGAAAGTCATTGAAAAGCAAATGTTTTTACCGTCATCAGATTACAAATTCTGTCATTTATCTGTAGCAAATGCATTAAAAAATAAGTTAAGGCAACTGGATCAAACATGTGAAGAGTGTCACTGCTTGTAGAGAGTATTTATCCCTGTTGAAAGACCAACTAGTTACCATTTTGGATGCCAGTCATGGGATGGTGGTGTGACTACAAGGTTTGGCCTACTAGCTAAATCAGAACACCATACCAGTTAGAAAACATTCATGTCAGGGATGCCAATGGGTAGAAAGTACCACCTGCTGTTAAAATATCCACCATCTCTTGCCAGACTGCTGGCTGAACTAATTAAACTGTCACAAATTTCACTCCACCTAAAATCATTGTATCCTTATTTTATTATTATCCCACCAGAAACCAGGACATAAATGAACCCTTTTGAATTGAATGGCACCACTGATTAATGTTCCATGCCACAGTCACCATAGTCCAGCTGGCTGTGCTGCAGAAAACCTCACTTAAACTCCCCATGATGCCCGGCAGCATTAAGTTCATTATCTCTTCAGCCCTCTATAACTGGCACTGTCCCAGCAGACATCTGAGAAGCTTCCTCCTGCCTCTCTGCATGCTCACTAAATAGCCAGCCACGTTATAGTCACGTTGACTGGATGCCCCAAAAGAGGTGGATCGATACTAGGCACCTTTGTCCCACTAAATGTCCTTCGATCAATACAAACCGTTTCATTACAAATGTTTCTGGGCTTGAAGAGATCCGCGGCTCAGGGGAAGTGGTTACGCCGTAATGTGTTGTGGCTCTATTGAATTAATCTCAATGTCACTCAGCATCATTCTATCATGCTATAGAAATGTATTTCTTGTATAATTGAGTCTTGCAGGAATTTGTGGTGCACTAAAAGAGACACAGATAGACTCGCTGAAAGAGTTTTATTTTAAAAACGTGATTCATATTGTTAGAATGTTCTTTTTAGTTATAATTTCCATATTGTTATTATTGTAAGTACACCCTATAAATGCAGTTTTGTGCATTCACAACGCATCATCAATTGGCCATATTGGTGGCACTGAACGTAAATGCTACTGAACCGAATGAAACTTGCATATTTTGCTGATTATTGCTGCTGAAAATGATCCGTTTTTGTCATGTTTTGGGCTGTACTAATTGGTTGGACCAGAAAAAAAACATTTGGTGTACTATAGACTGCCAAAAGTTATAACCAATTAAGGAGAAGAATGCAAAAAACTGTCTGAGGAAATGCGGCATTTGTGATTGACCAAACTGAACCAGGTTTTCCAGGGCAAGAATCTTGACAACATTCATGTTTGTTCTTATCATTATGCTCTCTTTCCTGCTTACAAAGTCCTTCTCTATATGATAGAGAAGCATATTCAATAGTACATTAACCATGCAGTCCACGCTGTTGTTTACATCCGAGACCAAATCGTGACCTAAGTGCAAACCCTCTATACCCGAGTGCCGTAGGTAATAACAGAGTATCGATATACAGCCATATCTCACGGCTACGAGTGTGATGTTGTGTTTATACAACAGTTAAACAGCACGAGTGTAAATACATAAGAAACAACAATTGAGTGTCTTTAAAAACCCTTTTTTGTGCAGAACTACTTGCTTTCACCACAGATTAAAATCTCATCTTGACAGTTTAACAGCTGAGCCCAAGCCTCCGTTACTAATTAAAAAACTTCCAGTTTAGAACTAGTAACGAAGGAATGTTGAGTTGCTTTATTGAAAGCTTATTGTACTGTATTAAAGCTCACTGTATTATTTAGAGTATTATGAGAAAGAGATTGACTGAGCGAGTGTGTTTACTTGTATCTGATACAGCATTCACTCTTCAGGTCAGTTTCATATTCACAATAAAACATTAGTTTGACTGTCTGCTGAGGAAAGCGATATCTTTGTCCTATTATCCTTTCTGATGACAGCGCTGCTCAGTGCATTTGTTGGCTGTATCGTACAAAGTGTTGTGTTGAAAAAAAAATAACATCCTTGTTTACGACCCTATTTCATTCTCTTTTAATATAAAAGTCTTTACTCACTCGTAAAAACAGTCTGTTGTCGCCATCAAATGGTGGGAAATCTTACTGACACAAATGTTTGTAGTATATCCATACTGTGTATTTATAACAAGCAGTGCCTGTCCATGTAAATGTATGTTTATCACTAGCTGTCAAGTTCAGGTCGACATTTTTTAGGTTTCATTTATAAAATGCATTAGATTTTAACCAAGACCCTAAATGAGCTAAATGAGAATAAGTTTCTAGTCAAACACATCTTATATATACAGTATACAGAGAACCACTAAACTGTCATGTCTTTCCTGCTGAAAAAATCAGTGGAAACTGTCATATAATTTGTGGTTTTACTGGTTATAATGGGAATTGTACTGGCTGATGGTTCGTAATGTTTGTAATGGCATTTGTAGTGGAAACCATTCAAATTTCTGTGATGGTTTCTATTACGTTTTTCAGCAGGGATATCTCTCCTAAATCACTCAGTGAGCCACAAATGCCACTGGTTCATAGGTTCACAGCTCCCCTCTTTATAACCTTGTACTTGTCTTTCATACCCATGAGGAAAAAAAGCAATATAATTTCAGAGCAGTAGGAGCTCATTGGCTTAAAGGAAAAAAGGTAAACTAATTGGAAATTGTTTTGGCATAAGAATAAGGGATGCATCATCTCAGCGTGGCTGCAGTGGTGCTCTCAGCCTCCTGTGGGGAATTCTATTGAGGCTATACATATGAAGAGACAAAAGGATGGAGCGGTTCAGGCTTTTAGATCGTTCTTCATGGTCGCCAGAGAGAATCACATGCCACATAAACACACAGAGATGAAAGCAATCGAAAGCTGTCATGAAAATTTAGTTTTTGTGGTTCACTTAAGCATGTAGGCCTACCTCAGGCAGTGTTGTCAGCATGTAGGTTTCTATGGTTACACAAAGACAAGGGTCTAGGGGTATATGCTGTGATGAATCAAGATGGTCAAGAGGTCAAGTTAAAATCCCAGTGTTTATGTACATGGACATTCTTAATCAAAGCTTCTCATTGTCAGCTCTGTGGAGATATATATATATATATATATATATATATATATTTTTATTTACATTTAAGTCTTTTAGCCTTTGAATAATAAATGGTTTTAAATATTCCCTCTGGATCTAACCAGTGCAGCATTGCTCATCCACTCTAATGGTTTGTAAGAGGATGCAATAGTTGCTTGGGGAAATGTTTAACTCAGCGATGTCCTGATATCGTCAGTTTATTCTGATGTATTTAGATCATTTGCATACAGATCATATTCCTTTTATTTGTGTTTTGACACTTGTTTATACAGAGGTGTTGTTCCTCTTTATTTGCTCACATTTTCTCTTCAGCTGTTCCTTTTGCTTTACATCTTTTGTTTGATCACATAAGTTGTTTTGACGTCAGAAGTAAAATCTTTACTTGTCAAATGTGCCTGAATATAACAGTATTTGGGAAAAAATTAAATTCAAAAAGCTTAACCCTTTATTTAAATTTAAATAAGTTATGCAAAATTCTATTAATTATTTAATACATTAATTGTACAAATCTCTCTCTCACTCTCTGTCTATATATATATATATATATATATATATATATATATATATATATATATAGGCCTATATATACAGTACTTTGCAAAAGTATTCATACCCCTTCATTCTTTTCACGTTTTATGTTGTAGCCTTATGTTAAACTGCTTTAAATTACTTTTTCCCCACATCAATCTACATATATATAGGCCTATATATACAGTACTTTGCAAAAGTATTCATACCCCTTCATTCTTTTCACGTTTTATGTTGTAGCCTTATGTTAAACTGCTTTAAATTACTTTTTTCCCACATCAATCTGTCATGTGCTTGGTCTTTGTCTTCTGTATTCGTGTTTAAGGACTTTTATTTTGTAGTTTTTGTGTCTTATTGTTCCCTGCTTCCCTGTACCTCTGTTCCCTTGTTTGTTGCCATGGATCTTCATTGAACCACACCCACTCCCTCATCAGTTACCCCGGTTACCAATTAGATCATTACCTCACCCTGTGTATAAATAGTCCTTGTCTTTCCCCTGTATTTTGTCAGTTGTTTAATGTCTGTGATGGTTGCTCCCTGTTCTTGCCTGGATTCTAAGGGTTCCCCGTTCTGGATAATTTGTTGTTTTCTTTGGATGTACAATAAACTCTTGCACATAGATCCTCGTCTCATCTCCGCTTCGTTACAGAACAACTGACCAACTATGGATCTAGCAGGAGTTTATCGCGACCCTCTGAGCACTCTTTGCTCAATTTTTCAAAACGGCCGACCGATCGAATATTATGTGGAGGAGTTCCTTTATTACAGCCAGCTAGTGCCTGGAGATGACACCAAAATAAAGGACTGTTTTTGGAGTGGACTCGATCCAGAGGTTAGTTTAAACTTACCGGATGAGGACCCCAGCTGGACCCTGTCACAGTATATAGACTTTGTTTTGCTGTTCTGTGAATCCCCTTTTTCTGTTAAGGAAGTAGAAAGGGTAATTCACAGCATGGTCGCCACTCCTGAGTCTCCTTGCAAGATGGCCGCCAGCCCAGACCCACTGCACAAGACGGCCGCCACGCCAGAGCCAGTCGCAAAGATGGCCGCCACGCCAGAGCCAGTCGCAAAGATGGCCGCCACGCCAGAGCCAGTCGCAAAGATGGCCGCCACGCCAGAGCCAGTCGCAAAGATGGCCGCCACGCCAGAGCCAGTCGCAAAGATGGCCGCCACGCCAGAGCCTGTCGCAAAGATGGCCGCCACGCCAGAGCCTGTCGCAAAGATGGCCGCCACGCCAGAGCCTGTCGCAAAGATGGCCGCCACGCCAGAGCCTGTCGCAAAGATGGCCGCCACGCCAGAGCCTGTCGCAAAGATGGCCGCCACGCCAAAGCCAGTCCACAAGATGGTCGCTGTCTCCAAGTCACGCCACATGATGACCCACGTGTTGGACTCACCCCTAATGGCTGTACGGACAGCTAAGATGGCGCTCCCTCTTGTTGCGGCAGCTACCCCTGATTCAAGTCAAGCTACAGGGCCGAGTCAAGCTACAGCGGTTGTTCCCGAGTCAAGCCATGTTGTTCCCGAGTCAAGCCATGTTGTTCCCGAGTCAAGCCACGTTACAGCAGATCTTCACAAGCCAAGTGACGTTATCGCTGCTGCTCTTCCCTTAATGGCAGTGGCCATGTGGTGTGTGTGGGCTACACACTGTGCTCCTGAGGTCACGCCTGTTCACAGGTCAGCCTCTGGGCTCTCGTTTGATCACAAGCCTGCACCAGAGCTCTCGTCTGGTCTCAAGTCTGCTCCAGAGGCCTTCCCCGTCGGAGAAGCTGCGCCAATGCCTCCAGAGGTGTCGGCGCCAGCCGTAGAACCTCTTACGGAGGGGGCGTTAACCACCAAACTCTCTGCTTCTCCCTTTCCCTGTCTACATCCTCTGTCACTGTTCTCCCCAGGTCCCAGTCGATGACGCAGCCTCCTGTTCCGCCCCGGAGGGCTGCTCCGCCTCCTGTTCCGCCCGGAGGGCTGCTCCGCCTCCTGTTCCGCCCGGAGGGCTGCTCCGCCTCCTGTTCCGCCCGGAGGGTTGCTCCGCCTCCTGTTCCGCCCTGGAGGGCTGCTGCGCCTTCTCCCTCTATTCTGTCTGCCTCCTCTGTCCCTGCTCTCCCCAGGTCCCAGAGCGTGATGCAGATTCCTGTTCCGCCCGCAGGGCTGCTCCGCCTCCTGCTCCGCCTCCTGTTCCGCCTCCTGTTCCGCCTGGGAGGGCTGTTGTGCCTCCGGCTCTGCCCTTGGGGGCTCTAGTGTCGCTGGCTCTGCCTCCGGCTCCGACCTGGAGGGCTGTAGCGCCGTCTGTTCTGCCTCCGGCTCCGCCCTGGAGGGCTCTAGTGCCACCTGTTCTGCCTCCGGCTCCGCCCTGGAGGGCTCTAGCGCCGCCTGCTCTGCCTCCGGCTCCACCCTGGAGGGCTCTAGTGCCACCTGCTCTGCCTCCGGCTCCGCCCTGGAGGGCTCCTGAGCCTCCTGCTCCGCCCTGCTGGGTACCGCCTGCTCCGCCGTGGAGGTCTTCTCTCATGATCTGGTGGTCCTCAGCTCCTCCCATCTGGCCGACTCCACCCTGGCCTCTTGCTCTGCTTCAGTCCCTTGTTTATCTCCCCTTACATGGACCTGGCCCTCCATCCCTTCCCCAGTTCTGCCTGAGCTCCTCCCCCTTCCTGGACTGGTATTTCTGTTTGGAGCGTCTGGAAGCCACTCTTTTGAGGGGGGGTTATGTCATGTGCTTGGTCTTTGTCTTCTGTATTCGTGTTTAAGGACTTTTATTTTGTAGTTTTTGTGTCTTATTGTTCCCTGCTTCCCTGTACCTCTGTTCCCTTGTTTGTTGCCATGGATCTTCATTGAACCACACCCACTCCCTCATCAGTTACCCCGGTTACCAATTAGATCATTACCTCACCCTGTGTATAAATAGTCCTTGTCTTTCCCCTGTATTTTGTCAGTTGTTTAATGTCTGTGATGGTTGCTCCCTGTTCTTGCCTGGATTCTAAGGGTTCCCCGTTCTGGATAATTTGTTGTTTTCTTTGGATGTACAATAAACTCTTGCACATAGATCCTCGTCTCATCTCCGCTTCGTTACACAATCTACATTCCATACACCATAATGACAAAGCATAAAACAGTTTTGTAAAAAGTTTGCAAATTTATTAGGAATAAATAAACTGAAATGATTCCATTGCATAAGTATTCATACCCTTTTCTGGGACACTTCAAATTTAGCTCAGGAGCACTTATATCACTTGTAGATGTTACTACACTTCGAATGGAGTTAAACTGTGGCAAATTCATATGAATGAGTATGATTTGGAAAGGCACTCACCTCTTAGAAAAGGTCTAACAGCTGAAAATGCATATGAGAGCAAAAACCAAGCCCTGAGGTCAAAATAATTGCCTGTAGTGCTCAGAAACTTGCGTGAAGGCACAGATCTGGGGAAGAATTCCGAAAAAAATTCTGCCGCATTGAAGATTCACAGAAGCATGTAGCCTCCATTATCCATAATGGAAGACATCTAGGACTCTTCCTAGAGCTGCCTCGTGGCCAAACTAAGCAATTGATGGAGAAAGGGCTTGGTTATACTGGTGACCAAGAAGCTGATGGTCACTCTAGTTGAGCTCCATAATCATATATACAAATGGAAGAAACTTACAGAAGGACAAACATCACTGCAACACTCCACCGATCCAGTCTTTATGGCGGTGTGGCCAAACTCAATCCTCTCCTCAGTGAAGACACATGAAAACACACTTGGAATTTGCAAAAAAAAGCACCTAACAAATCAGTTTTTTGCTTTGTCATTATGATGTATAGAGTGTAAATGGATGAGGGGAAAAAAAAGTAAAGCAATTTATCATGAGGCTGCAACATAAAACGTGAAAAAAAATGAAGGGGTATGAATACTTTTGCAAGACACTGACTATGTGTGTGTATATATGTATGTATATATATATATATATATATATACAATAACCATATGAAAATTCGTTTTTTTGATATGGTGTGCATCAGGAGCAATGAAAGCTGAACAGATCTACTTTCACATGTGGTTATTATTGATGTCTGTGGCAGAAATGTCTGGTTAATAGAGCTTAAGTGGAATTAGCTGCCTGCCTGTGGTGAGAAAACATCATCCTTGCCCAGACTGAGAATAAATTACTATATGGGCTTCTAAGTTTAGTCTTATGACATGCAAAACCTGCCTCCAGCGTCTGTTTAAATATTGGATTTCTTTTTTGTTTGGAAGCTAATCTGATTCTGCAGAAATGTCTGAAATAGAGAAATAATACAGCACTTTACTATAGCTATAGACAGTCCAGACCTAATTTTGAATTCTTAGACATTCTCCTTACATCAAGGGTTCAAGATAGTCATAGTACACTGACAATGATTTGTTCATTATCCCAACTGTGATGTAAAATTGTTTCCTCACTGCTAAAATGTAATTTGTATCATCTTTAAGTAGGCTTAAATGACCAATAAGGGAGGAAAAAATTATTTCAATGAGATTGCTTCACCATTTCCCTCACTGCCTGTTCCTGAAAAGCGCTGATGCTGATTCAGGGCACTTTCGCAGTCTAGCTGAACAACTTTTTCTTAAGATAGCCCCAAAGTTACTCACTATACTTGGTATATTTAAAGTGGAATGGCTAATGATGTAAATTAGAACAGCCTACTCATCCAAATCAGGTCTACAAGGACGAGAATTTAAGAATGTTTAAAGAATGAAGGCTGCATAATTATATGTATAACACGTTTAAGCGTAATTGTCATTTAATTTGTAATGCCACATCAGTTGTGAATGCGTAATTATTCAGAGCCCTTTTCAGAAACAGATTAAACCCATTCTCCACTAAATTACAACAGTAAGCCTCCATTGAAAATCCTGTTTAGTAGACTACAGAACTAAATATGAACTTGCATTAAAATGGGTGATTTCTGAAGGCAACACAGATGTATACTTTGCTGCCTTTGATATCCCTTAATCTTGTGCATTCCATACCGTGACGGTTAAGCAAAAAATAAAGATGGCATCTGAAAGTTGCGTTTGGTGGTCAGTTTGTGTGTATTTCTGACCAACTTTTTGCACTTTCTGTTATTTCTAGCAAGGAATCAGTATATTATAGTAATTAAATATTCGCTTAGTTATCAGTTATAAGTCATTGCAGGATAAGGCAGTGAGGCAACAAGTCAGCTGCCTATGTTTTCGGATGCAGTCATCATGAATCTGGCACAAGGGGTGTGGCCGAAGTGTGAATTTGTGTGAATTTCGGAAAGGCACAGTAAACAAATAATGTGTTCTATGTCAACATGAGCCACTAAAGGGACAATGTTAGCTGTTTGACACAGCAGAAAGCGTGTTTTGTTGTTATTGTGAATGCACACAAATAAACGTGGAGTGATAGGAGTGATAAGTGAAGTCCGTTTGGAAGTCCTGCCAGATGTGTACCACATAGACCAGCTGTAACAATCTGTCCGTCATGGACTGCGTGACTTCACCACTTCCTGTTGGGGTTTTTTTCCTGCGACTTATAAAATTTTGGTTGACCAAGCCTCTTCTCATTGACTATTAGGGGGCAGCTCTATACATTACAGTGCATAAGATTTCATTTACCGCATAAACAGAGTAAGGGGAGTTGACTGATAGGATGGTGGTGAATGATTTGCAGATGCTGTGCATCATTGACAAACATCTAATCTCGTAAAATGTGTGGTAAGTACTGCCTCTCCTAGTATACACAGAGTAAGTGTGATCGCAAATCTTGAAAGTGAAAGTAAAAAGCCAGCGCACATCCAAAAGCAATTTCAACGTATAATACATTATTAATACATATTTCAGTTCATATTTAGTCCTGTAGCCTACTAAAAAGGATTTTCAGAAAGGATTTGATTGCACCCTTGAAAATAATAGCAGCAGTCTAACAGAAGCGAGGCTGATAAAGTTGGTGTTCAGAGACGATGACAACATTAATCACAGTCTATAATAGATAAAGGCTCAAAGTGAGAGAGATGGTGAGCTGGGTTCTGTAAGGGCAGAGTAAGGGAGGCCACATGGTCGCTCATCTCATTTGAATCACATGGATGGTAATTAATGTGGCCACTGGGACGATGTGGTGGTGTCAGTGTGCTGTTCTGGGTTTTTGCCCTTGAGGAACATTGCCACCATGACACACCCTGCTGGGAGACAGCAGTGCCATGATTGCTGTGATCCGTAAGTAAGGTCATCATTTATTCTCTATAGGGTGGGTGACAAGTGCAGCACTGCCCCAAAACCTCATTGTTAAACAGTGTTTTTGAAGGAAAAATGTTACAATGTCAAGCTACACATGTAATGTTAAACAACACAAAGCAAGTGAATGGTTTAGCAATACTGGTGATGCATTTTTACCGAAATGTGCAGTGTTCAGAAGAACTTGTGCTTCCAGTATTGAGTGGAATGAGGCTCGAGGCTTTTTCCCTCCATTATATTACTTTGGTCTTACCACTCTCACCACACTCACAGTCATCTATCATCTGGCCCCCAGTGATCAAAGTGGATGAGACAGTGTTTTTTTTTCTTTCTTTTTTCTTCTAGCTTGATGGATCTAGTGCCACTAGGTTCATCAGCAAATGAAAGGCTTACCGATTCCCAACACACCTGGCCAGCAAGCATGCAGACCCATGACTTTGATTTGTACCGAAGACTTCTATTTTTCTCCCCTTTTTTATCCACTTAGGAATCTTAAGATGTTCTTAATGGTACCGAAAACAAAGGCTGTATGACTTGATGGAAAATAATTGAGCTTTTTAAAGCAAAATTCAAGATTTTATGAAAAATAATTCAGTAAATTAATAAAACTTCTTACATGTAATCTACACATAATCTATACATATTTAATATAATAGTTTTTTAATAATAAAATCTATATAATAAAGACAGAGAGTTAAATATAATACAATAATACATAAATTAATAAAATCTATGTCTGCCTGTCTACCTATGGAGTATTAATAAGATTTTTACATTTAAAAAAGCATTTATAAAGAAAAAAATCATGAATCTAAAATGTACATGTACAGGACAGATATACATTTTATTATTAATTTTATATTTAATGCAACTATATATATTATATACATTAATAAAGAATAAAATGTAGTTATCAAACTACATTTATAAAGTATTAGTTACATTTATAAAGCTTTTTCTTTTTTGTTAAACTCTTATGTTTAGATGTTGTCAATATATGTTTTATGATTAAGTGTACAGTATATCCAAACAAACATATATCCATACAAAAATGTACTTTTAAACATTATGTAAGATACATATCTTTTATATACTGGCTCAGTAAATCATTTCTGATAAAGAACTAAATGAGAAAGCCACTGTAGTGTACCTTTGACATTATTTGTACACTGCATCATTAAGTCTACATCACATTTAATACAATTCAGCAGTTCTGAAGCTAATGGTCTTTGAAAACAACTTGACCTATGTCTAGCCAAAGTGGAAGGGGCAGTTTTAGTTTTCAGTTTCGTGTCTAAAAAAGCTATTCATAAAGATTTCTAAGGTCATCCCACTAGTCTGAGCTACCGCAATGACCAATAATAAGGGACGAGCATGTCGGCACCAGCCTTATCTAACTCTTTAAAATGAAAGGCCAGGCACTCGCAAGGCCAATGGTTGTTCTACTTAAATGGGGGCAGAGGGTTAGGGTGTACTTTCGTGATATGTGCTTTGACAACTGCAAATCTAATTACGTGTGTATACAGCAGAATAGTGAAAGTAGGCCTGCCTGTAGGCATGGCTGAGTACTTGTCAATGTGCCGCCCTTGACTGGGGCCCTCAAGGTCAGGCAATAATGGCTTCATTACTCTGTGAGGCAGAGAGCTCATGAAAAATGAGTCTAATCATCAAACAATGATCTTCTCTTAAAAGTGTGGTCTCTTCTATAGATTCTTATTTTTTAATACTTTTGTCGGATTTTTTGGGCTGAACTGTTGGACGCAACACAAATTAAGGGCATCAGTGAATCTCAGGAATATACTATAAAATGCATTTCTTTCAGAATGCTAGAGCTCAACAACTATTTGAAAGCAATATGATCAAACATAATACCTGCAAGAGATTCTATAGACCTTCAGATACATTCAGGGTTATTATCGTTAACTAAAACTAAATATACAGTCATATAGCATGGCTGCTCGTGTGATACTGTGTTTATACAACAGTTTGACGGCACAAGTGTAAGTACATAAGAAACAACCCTAAGAATAAGAAACCCTCTTTTGTGCAAACTACTCCCTTCCACCACAGATTAAAATCTTAGTTTGACAGCTGAGCCCAAGCCTCCATTACTAATTCGAAAATGTCACTTTAGAACTAGTAACGAAGGAACATTGAGTTGCTTCACTGAAAGCTTACTGTATTGCTGTATTAAAAGCTCACTGTATTATGTAGAGTCGAGTGTTATGAGAGGGAGATGGACTGAATTAGTGTGATTACCTGCATCTGATACAACATTCATTCTTCAGACCAATCTCATTTTAACATTAAAACATTAGTTTGAATGTCTGTTGAATAAAGCAATATCTTTGTCGTAACATTACTGTGCTTTCATCTGTTAGGGGTGATTTCTGATGAAAGTGCTGCTCAGTGCATTTGTTGGCTGCGTCTTACAAGGTGTTGTTGAACGTAAAAAAACCCTTCCTTATTTACAGCCCTGTTTCAGTCTGTTTCAGTATAAAAGTCTGCTGACTCAGTAATGAAAACAGTCTGTTGTTGCCGTCTGTGGTGGAATAATGTAACTAAAATCAATAAAATCGAATTGCTAGGCAATTCAAATTCATGTCAAAAGTACGAAGGCAGCGCTCTGATATACGGCATTAAATTTACATAAAATATAATGTGATGAGATTTTGCCATCAGACAAAATGATTTTCTCTGGAACAAATGATAGATTAATGAGACCAAAGACTGCCACAGTTGTGCCCAAAACAAATTATATTTCACATTTAACCACTATAGACACCTCAGAGCCCGTGGCAAATTCCAGAAGATCTGGCCGAGGTAAGGCTTCTCTCGGCGGGTTCATGAGTGCTGAAATGGCAGCTGACGCCCTTGAGCTCACATCTCCAAAAACATTAAAGGAAATTTTCAAATAGACATTTTCTTTATTAACAAACCACATATTTGAAGTATAAACAAGTACATTCTCGTACATACTTTTATTATTTGCAGTGGCCTCAAAGGCTCACAAAAAGAACATTTTGTGCTGATTCATGTGCCTGGCTTGCAGAAGTTGCTCTAGAATTATAGAAAAAAGGGAAATCTAATTACGTTTATATATAAATTGCTCTTATGAAGAGCTTAGATAGATTGATTGATTGATTAATCGAATGAGTAAATATCCCCAAGCTCTGGTATCTGTCTTTTGAGGCATTCATCTTTCACTTTGTTGTGCCTGACATTTCATCCAGTTATATGTTTCTGTATTTGGTCTTTTGTACAATTTGTTGAGGGCTTTCTGTGCACTGTGGCATTACACTGAGCCTCAGTCAGATGAAAGCCCATAACCCCTTGTTCATATTATATTTAGTCGGTTCTTCTTGCTGTCTATCATTTTGATAGACAGACTGAGTGCCACTGACAGCTTGTTTCAAGGGATTTCTTTTTGGACCAAAGTAATAAATGCCAAAAGCCCATCGTAGGGCAGGTAAGAGAGGAGGTGGTGCTATGAAAGCAGATTGTTAAAGAGATCTTGTAAGGAAAAGTCTTTGAATCTTTGAAGCCGCTTGAACCCCTTGAGAAGGAAGGTCCTGTACCTTCCAACAGCGCTGCTCACCTCTGACCCTGAGAATACGTCACTGCTAGTGTGCTATAGATAGAGATGGCTTCACTTACCTGCCAGCTGGGATTAAATCACCACGATATTTTACCCTTTTGTAAATTAATTTTGAAAAATGGGAAGAAAGTGGTTAAAACTGTTGTGCAAAAAGACACTATATCCATAAAAACTAGCTATAACCTCAGAAACCTGTCGAGTATTGTGAAAAGTAAACAAACAAACAAACAAAAAGGATAAAAATATATGAAAATATTTTTTGCTGTTTAACTAGGGACTATGTTAAAGAGGTCATCGGATGCAAAGTTCACTTTTACATGTTGTTTGAACATAAATGTGTGTTGGCAGTGTGTGTACACAACCACCCTATAATGATAAAAATCCACCCAGTGATTTTTATTTAATCTGTAAAAATAATTTCCCCTTTTTCAAATCAAGCCATTCTCAGCATCTTGTCTGTGTGACAACACACCGACAGAGGCCGATGTCGGAACAGGGACGTAGACAAGAATGGCTCCTAAGCGATTGAGGTGTTGTGTTGTTGGATGTAATAATGAACATAGTAGTCGTCATTTACTCCCAACATCTGAGCCACTGAAGATGCAGTGAATTACTTTTGTTTGTGAAGGGAATGCGCCTCCTGATCTACATATATCCGTCTATGGTAGCGTGAATCATTTATGATCCAGCTTCACTTACAGCAGAAGCGAGTATAAGGTTTTTTTTTATGAATCTTCGCAATCTAATAATGTGCTAGTTAGCAAGTTTAGCAGCTAAACGCTGCTAAATGTGGTTAAAGTAAACAGGCTCGTCACTCCACAGAGAGAAGAGAGGGGTGGGGTGAGCAGAGCTCATTAATATTTAAAGCCACATCAACCAGGGGTATGTTTCTCGTACAACGGTGTAACTCGCTTAATTAACCTCCATAGTACGATGCATTGTTGTGGAAATGAACTAGCTAGTCACGACTGTTTCCCGAACATGGTCGCATCTCCGTCGTTTGAACCACATTAGTTCAACAATGTAGGGCCGCTATTAATGACGTCACCAAGTAATAATTTATGCTATTTAACTTATTAGAGATCTCTAAAATGTAGCTATATAAAACATGGCACCTGATGACTAATTTGATGACATGGAATTTTTTGTTCCATGCATTTATATTTAGACTGAATAAAAGATTCAGATTGTACTGCATGTTAGCTTGCTTATTGTGCTCAGGAGCATAATTTATTGAGCCTATATGTCTTACTAACAAGGAGCTATGCTTCTAACCACAGGTCGAGAGCTGTAGTTCCAACCACGTAAGTTTGTGACACTGTTTGCGAATGTCCGTTTGAAGTATGGTTTTGGGAAACACCAAATCGTTGAACTATGTTGATAACGATGTAACGTGCAACCATAGTTGGGTAACGATGCTTTTGGGAAATGCACCCCAGAACAGGATGATCTTTGCAGAGCTGATTTTGGCAAGGTAAAAAGGGTGTTTACACTACCATTGAGAAATTTTAACCAAAGCATGTTATAGACTTTTCATTTAGACCCTAAAGAATCATATCAACTGTGGAAAATGGACATCCGATGACCCCTTTGAGAAACACAACAAAATTTAAAGGGATAGCTCACCCAAAAATGAAAATTCTGTAATTAATTACTCACCCTCATGTTCCAAACCCGTAAGACCTTTGTTTATCTTCGGGAACACAAATTAAGATATTTTTGATGAAATCTGAGAGTGGTACAATTGTACTTTTATGAAGCTACAAGAATACTTTTTGTGTGTGAAGAAAACAAAAATCTCAACTTTATTCAATAATTTCTTCTATTCCGTGTCAGTCTCAACCACGTGTTCAGCAGAGACCCATGTGTGTGGTACTGCTGATGCAGTCGTTATTTTTGTTTTCTTCGCACACAAAAAGTATTCTCATAGCTTCATAACAATACAGTTGAACCACTGATGTCACTTGGACTATTTTAACAATGTCCTTACTACCTTTCTGGGCCTTGAATGTGTCAGTTGCGTTACAGTATATACAGGGTCAGAAAGCTCTAAGATTTCATCCAAAATTCCTTAATTTGTGTTTCAAAGATGAATGAAGGTCTTACAGGTTTGGAACAAAATGAAGGTGAGTAATTAATGACAGAATTTTCATTTTTGGGTGAACTATTCCTTTAAGAAACAAACATTTAATGTGTTACAACAGGGGAGAACAGAGGTAGTTGTAACATTTTTACATTGTTCCTCATAACTTACAAAATCTTTTGGTAAAGAATCACTTATATGTGCCAAAAGAAACTGTACCATTAATACGGTTATAATAATAAAAAAAAAAAGATAAGATCATAATATTGACCACAGTTAATTATGAGCAACTGTATCTTAAATAAGATACAGTCATTTATCAAAGCAACCATATAATTGCATTATTACTAATTACTGAACAGTTTTTAGCTGCCAAGAATAATGTGAGAAAACAAGTCTTCGCTGAATTGGGGTGACCATTATATTGATCTAAAATAAGTTAAATCCATTTGAACAATCTTCATCTTGATACTTTGATAAAATAAACTTAATTGCACATTTTAGTCAACAATTGCCAGTGACCTCACATTCAGAATGAAATCCTCTGTGTATGACTGTAAGAACCTGACTTTCATGTTAATTCAAAATACAGAAATGATTGCACTAGATTCTCCCAAGCAGAGAAAAATGTGCATGTGCTGAATACGTATCAGCATTTACTGATGATTTTTGAAGAAATCTAAAATGTGACATCTGGCCCTACCTTAAAAGCTGGCAGACATTTTCATGCATTTCAAGCAACCTTTTTAACAGGAATCTGATCACCGGGAAAGAAAATCATGGCGCATTCATTTGGAGGAGCCGATTGACTGTAATCAGTGTTTATTGTTAGAAAGATAAACAGTCATTTATCAATTTATCCTGAACATTTACTGCATAGAATAGTAATATTTCTAATTACTTTAATTCTTCTAGGCAGTTTCAAATTGTCAATCCGATAAAGGCAGCCTCTGTGAACTTACTGGCAGTGGGTGGTATGACTAAGAGAATCTAAGCGTGCACATATAGGCGCGCTTTTCTCTCCTCCTTCTCATCAAATCCAATTACGCTTCCTACCCAGCGGGCTCAGGGACAGCAGTCTGAGAGACGGGGCAGCTTCTGCTGGTGTGTGCGCTCAAGAGCATGTGGTTGGAGCTGCGCTGTTTGCCACATGTTGTCAGTGAACCTCTGTTTCCTAGCGCTTCACTGCAGCTGTGTAACAACATTCAGGAGCAAGCGAAAACAGAGACTAAATGCCATGTATCCTGGTACCAGCCATCTCATTAAAGCCTGTAACAAAGGCAGTGTCTTGGAATATCGGGGATTTGTTTCAAAGCAATGCTGAAATGTTCATGAACAGTTGTTTTGGGTTATAGGTCATTTTTTTTCCCATGAAGCAGGTGCAAGGAAAAAGACAGAATAAGAATCCATGCAATCCTCCTGCAATACTTAACTGTCTTTTCTCAAATGTGGGTCCTTTGGTCTTTATGACACAGCATCAAATTATAATGGTCAGAGAAGCTGTTGAAAATTCTTACTCAGAGATTCAACAGTATGTATTCAGAAGACATCTTTTCGGTGAGAAAGATTTCTGAATGTCTGAGCATTCTTGTCTCAGACACATTTCTATTAAGAGACAGTCTTACATAATACTATTCTTATTATAAGGACTAATACATTCAGTTTATTTATTGTTATAGAATGGTACAGAGAGGGGAAAGTGAGGTCTTCGATAGACGAAAGACGAGAGAGAAAATGCACAAAATGAGCATGACTGAAAGGAGAAGTAGAATGTCAACACCTAGATCTGTAGATTTTGAAATGTCTGCTTTAAAGACACATATCCAGAGATACCAGCTTCAGCATTAATAAAAGATAATACGTTTTCACACTTCAGATGACATTGATTAGAATGTCTTTTTTAATATAAGATGAGAACTGTGGGTACCAAATGTAGGACTTTCGGTGAAGCATTGTAAGATATATATATATATATTTTTAATAATAAGCTCTACAGTCTCACCAAATAAATAACTAATACATGTACGCCTACGTGAAATATTTAACCAAGTATTTGTATCTTAAAACTTATGCTAAGAATAACAATTCATCATTGCAACATGCAAAACTGAGAATGAGACTGTTGTGATATGAGAGACATGAACGTAGTGCCGGTTTTTGTCACCTGGTGTCATAGAGGGTTTCCAAAAGATTATGAAGAAGATTAAAGGGGTAGTTCCCCCAAAAACAAAAATTCTGTAAATAATTACTCACCCTCATGTCGTTCCAAACTCATAAGACCTTCGTTCATCTTCAGAGCACAAAGCAACTGACACGTCGAAGACTGACAGGGAAGAGAAGAAACTGTTAAATAAAGTCGTTATTTTTGTTTTCTTTGTGCACAAAAAGTATTCTCGTAGTCTCATAATATTATGGTTGAACCACTGATGTCACATGGACTATTTTATTGATGTCCTTACTACCTTTCTAGACCTTAAACATGTCAGTTGCGCAATTTGATTATTTATTTAGTATAACAGAGTAATTTAATCTGCATTACAATTTTCAAAATAATAATTAGATTATAGTTACAGGCCAAGGTCTCTATATGTTCCTGCTTGCATTATTGCTGACAGAATGAAGTGTTTTATCATCTAGATTGTAAAAAGGGTTCAGCACACAAGACTTCCTCTACCTAAGACTTTACTTTGACTGGTAAGCGCCTGCGAGGCAAATACTAACAATGAAAACAAACTCAGCATGGAGAGAAAAAAACACTCGTTCTGTAGCTGGAAATAGAGGAGCGCGGGGCACAAACTAACACGGGGTTAATTGTAACACACGTGGTTTACGTATTTCCACACATGCTGGCATAACTAAATTTACTATATTTTACTAGTTGCCATAGCAACACTATAAAGAGAAAAAAGTGCGCCAAAATTCAAAAGCCTTGTGAAGATATTGCTGAATATTTATTTTACCATAGTAAAAGTCTGGCTGACAGTTTTTAGTATTAATTTAAAATGAGACAAATCTGCTATATTATTTCAATCTCCAATCTGTCGTTTATCAGTTTAGTTATTAAAGGAGAAGTCCACTTCTAAAACAAATATTCACATATAATGTACTCACCCATTGTCATCCAAGATGTTCATGTTTTTCTTTCTTCAGTCATGAAGAAATTGTTTTTTGAGGAAAACATTTCAGCATTTTTATCCATATAATGGACTGATATGGTGCCCTGATTTTGAATTTCCAAAATGCAGTTTAAATGCGGCTTCAAACGATCCCAAATGCGGTTGTAAATGATCCCAGCCGAGAAAGAAGATACGGTTGTAAACGATCCCAGCCGAGGAAAAAGGGTCTAGCGAAACGAATGGTTATTTTTATAAAAATAATACAATTTATATACTTTTTAATGTCAAATGCTCGTCTTGTCTCACTCTGCCTAAACTGTTTTTGTTCCAGGTTTTTTTACCTTTTTCGTTTAGGTTTGATCTTCTTTGCATGTTCACTTTGCAAAGACTGGGTCGGTACTTCTGCAGCAATGTAGGATGATTTTGAAATGATTTTTGAATTTGAAGGAGAAAATACGATTGGAGTTTTTCAACATACCCTAACTGTCTTGAGCCAACAAGTTCAACGAGAGAAAGGCAAGACGAGCATTTGAGAATAAAAAATATTTAAACTGTATTTTGTTTATGAAAATAACTGATCGTTTCGCTAGATAAGACCCCTCTTCCTCTGCTGGGATTGTTTACCACCGTATTGGGATCGTTTAAAGCTGCATTTAAACTACATTTTGAAAGTTTAAAATCGGGTCACCATATCAGTCCATTATATGGAGAAAAATGCTAAAATGTTTTCCTCAAAAAACATAATTTCTTTACGACTGAAGAAAGAAAGACATGAACATCTTGGATGACAATGGGGTGTGTACATTATATGTGAATCTTTGTTTTGGAAGTGGACTTTTCTTTTGATGGTTCTCTGGATCTAGTAGATGGCACTAACCGGTTTTAAAGTCCAGTTGCACAAATGGGGAAAGTTGTAATGACTCATTACAATCTGCCCCGCTATATTAAACTATGCTATTCTATGACATTAGTTATGTAATTTACACTATTTACTTCTCTGGATTTTAATGAGAAACCACAAGAAACAGGTGAATAAAGACCGTCATATGGTCATGTTACAACGTGCCCCTCACATGTTACAATGTACCCCACCTATGGGGCATGTTGTCACATTTCACTTCTTTTCTTTTGAGGTAAATGGTGTGAAATTAATGTGGATAAAAAATTATACTCTGAACCCCACGTGGGTTTACACAAACTGAGAAATTCAAAAAGTGTTAGGTTGTGCCCCACGCTCCCCTACAATTATTATTTTGAATTTATTTCTGTCAAAGGCAAGAACATTATTGTTAATCCGCAAAAAAAAACACATCCAACATCCACATCCAATTTAAAACAGTTGAAAGGGCAGCACGGCAGTGGTAAAACATCTAGAGAAAGCACTGGATGTGGAGAGCAACGCATCAAGTTCTACTGTCGAGTCCAATGCCAGTGGATTAAAGACCTGCACTCCCGCGGTAACCGACACAACAGAGAGCGTCGCGGGACAGATGGGCAAGAGCAGGCAGATAGAGACTCGTGTGTGTGCGGGATGCAGGAGGACTCCCACAAAACAATGTAATTGTTTGTAATGTACATAGTAATGTAACTAGTTACTTTTAAAATAAAGTAATCAGAAAAGTAACTTGATTACTTTTAAAAGGAGTATCAGTAATTTAATTACTTGTCCAGAGTAACTTGTCCAACACTGCAGTTGCATTGCTGTCTATGCAGGGTCAGAAAGCTCTCGGATTTCATCAAAAATATCTTAATTTGTGTTCTGAAGATGAACAAAGGTCTTGCTGGTGTGGAATGACATATGGGTGAGTAATTAATGACAGAATTTAATTTTTGGGTGAACAATCCCTTTAAGAAATGTAGTGAATACCATGAAAGTATTTTGGTGAACCATGTAATGAATATTATTAATAGGGAAATTTTAGTGATAAAATGTAAAAAAGGGTTGAGGATCTGTTAAAATGTGACTAGTCAAACTTGTTTTGAACACAAGACATTTTTGTTTTGAGAAATGTTTGTTCTCTCCCCCACCAAACAAAATTAAAAACAAGCAAAACAGATGATAGATGCAACCACAGGAAAACACAGTGCTAACTGGAAGCAAGCATGGAAAAAAAGCAGTCTGTGATACAGGCCGACAGTGTAGGATGGTGTATTTTGGATTACTCTGATAGTTTTAGCATTACTCAGCTTCTCTCTTATCTTTGCCAACATGCAGATCAAATGATGCCAAGCACTGAGAGCCAGGAAAGAATGGGCAGTGTATGATTTCAGTCAGCTATTCATTTTAAATATTAGATTTAAAAACAAGATATAGACTAGATCAATGTACATAATAATCCTATCTATATTTGCATTTACACTAACTCTATCCATTCGAATTTTCAACATTTTTGCATGCCTGTGGTGCGATTTGTTTTGTACAACAGCAAATATTTTGTCTGTGTTGCAAAATCTGTGTCCATTAATCCATACTGAAATCCATAATATCACTCTAGAATGCATGAAGCTGTGAGCAGAGGATATGCCTTCTTTTTTTTTTTTAAGTAGATTGGTTTATAGCATTTGGAGGACCAAAATAAAAACTAGATTTTCTGTTGACCCAATTCAGACAAGATGCTGGAAGAATAAGTCGTGCCAATTTTTGCATCATTTAACCAGGCAAAAAATGTTTAAAGATGGCAGTGACAGCTTCCTGCCCCTCTCGAATCTTTTTGGGCTCTGAGTAGGAACTCGGTCATACCGGAGAGAATTAAAGTGCAAGCTGTTGCCTGAGAGAAATCGGGAACACTGCCCACATTGCAAAGTGAATGCCATCGGGTGAACCATTTGCAAAATATGGTGACAATCTGACTGACAAAATGTGTATTCATAAATTGAATTCAGTTTTTCCAATAAAATGTGATGCTATGTATTTTGACATCTTGAAATAATGACTAATAGCTGAAGGCAAAGTTTACATTTTTTCAATATAATTTTATTATTTCATGAATGAAGCGACAGTTGTAATAATTGTCACAAAAGATGAATTTTCTAAGATAAATGCGATCAAAGAAATCACAATTAAGTCCTTTATATATATAATTTCATATCACAATGTATGTTAAATTAACCGAGTGAAAAAGAAAAAGTAAAAAGTACATTCATATAAATGTATCTATCTATCTATCTATATATATATATATATATATATATATATAGTGACTTTTTATCTCACAATTCTGACTTTTTTGTGAGATGTGAACTTGCAATAGTGTTATAAAATCTGAATTGAGAGATATAAATTTGCAATTGCGAGTTAAGTAAAAATTCTGAATTCTTAAATTTTATACAGTCCAATTCTGAGGGGGAAAAGATTGATATATTCTCAGCATTGCGAGTTTACATCTCTTGGGATTGTGAGATGTAAACTCATAATAGCGTTATAAAGTTACAAAGACATAAACTCGCAATTCAAAGAAATAAAGTCGCAATTCTGAGAAACAAAGGCAGAATTGCGAGATATAAACTTGCATTCTGGAGTTATAAAGTCAGAATTGCAAGATATAGTCACAATTCTGACTTTTCGCTCAGAATTGCATGATATAAACTCAATTCTGAAAAAATAAACTTTGCTATTCAGAGAAATAAAATCACAATTCTGAGAAATAAAGTCACAATTGCGAGACATAAACTTGCAGTTTCGAGTTATAAAGTGAGAATTGCGAGATATAGTCACAATTCAGATTTTTTGCAAGATAAAAACAAAATTTATGATGTCCAATTCTGAGGGGGAAAAAAGACTGATATGTTCTCAGAATTGAGAACATCTCGCAATTTACTTTTTTTTCTCAGAATTGTGAGATGTAAACTCGCAATAGCATTATAAACTCAGAATTGTGAGTTTATATCTCACAATTCTGAGAAATAAAGTCACAACTGCGAGATATAAACTTGCAGTTGCGACTTATAAAGTCAGAATTGCGAGATATAGTCACAATTCTGACTTTTTTTCTCAGAATTGCATGATATAAACTCTGATAAACAATTGTGAGAAATAAAGTCAGAATTGTGAGATAAAAACTTTTCTTCAAAGTCCAATTCTGAGGGCAAAAAAGACTGTTCTCAGAATTGCGAGTTTACATCTCACATTTTGACTTTTTTCTCAAAATTGTGAGATGTAAACTCACACTGACGTTATAAAATCAGACGTGTGAGATATAAACTCATGATTCTGAGAAATAATCTTGCAATTCAGAGAAATAAAATCACTAATCTAAAAAATAGTCAGAATTGCAAGATATTAACTTGCAATTGCAAGTTATAAAGTCCGAATTGCGAGATATAGTCACAATTCTGACTTTTTTTCTCAGAATCACATGATATAAACTCACAATTGTGAGAAATGAAGTCAGAATTGCGAGATAAAAACTTCCGTTTTTTAAAGTCCAATTCTGGGGGAAAAAAGACTGATATATTCTCAGAATTGTAATTTTTTCTCATAATTGTGAGATGTAAACTCGCAATAACATATAAAGTCAGAATTGTGAGATGTCAATTCATAATTGTGAGTTACAAAATCAGAATTCTGACTTTTTTTCTCAGAATCGCATGCTATAAAGTCACAATTGTGAGAAATAAAGTCAGAATTGCGAGATAAAAGTCTAATTCTTCCAATTCTTCATAAAGTCCAATTCTGAGGGGAAAAAAGACTATATTCTTAAAATTGCAAGCTTATATCTCTCAATTCTGCCTTAATAACTTGCAATTGTGTGTTATAAAGTCAGAATTGTGAGATTTAATTGTCGCAATTGTGACTTCTTAGAATTAATTATGAGTTTATATGACAAAATTTGGACCTATATCTCAATTCTGAGAAAAAAAGTCAAAATTGAGAGATGTAACTTGCAATTGCGAGAAAGAAAGTCAGAATTGTGAGATAAAATTTTGCAATTACCTTTTTTTATTTTTTATTCAGTGGTGGAAACGGGCTTCCAAAATTTCTTGAATATTTCATTTGCCTCATGAATGAAACTCAACGAGACTTTTACCACATTTTGAGAATGTTCCCAGTATGTAATTCTTGCAAGGTCTATGCAAAGACTTTAAAACCTGGAAGGACAAATCATCATGCAACCGCAAACAGTGACTTCCGAAGGCTTCCAACGTCGTGGCGACAATTTAGGGAGGGCCTTTTTCTGTTCCAGCATTACGTTACCCCTGTGTACCAAGTGCCATAAAGAAATGATTTACTGAGTCTGGTGTGGCAAGAGCTTGACTCGCACAAAGCCCAGACCTGAACTCCACTGAACACCTTCAGGATGAATTTGAACGCCGACTGCGAGCCAGACCCAATTGCTTGTGTCTGAATGAGAGCAAATCCCTGCAGCCATGTTCCAATACAGTCTAAATCCATCCAAGAAGCGTGTGTGCTGTTATATCAGCAAAATGAAGACAAACTCTCTTTTATTGCCAGTGGTGTTTTAAACGTAAATGAACACATAGTTGTGATGTTTCCACAGACTGTTGTCTATAGAGCTTATGCAAATATATACATGCTGTATACAAATATGCAAATATGAACATGCATATACATTTCATGTTTGCATATTTCAATGTACATACAATGTTAGATGCAAATTGGATTACAAACCCTACAGCATAAGAAAGTTATTGAGCTACAGGACTGCATAGCCAAGCAATAATGTCGCTGTGGAAAATCACAGCTCATGCACAGAGGGGCTAATTGAGCTTGCTATCAGAACAGAGGATTTTCTCTGGATAACTTTCGCATTTGCAAGAATTACATCCGTACATTTTACCTATTTAGCATGCACTACTGTTTAAAATGTTTTGGGTCGATAATGTTTTTGAAAGAAGTGTATTGTGCTCACCAATGCAATGTTTATTTGATGAAAATTACAGAATGTTAGCCAAAGTTCTGGGAATGTTCCATGTTGGGTTGTAACAATATTAAAATCTTCCCTGGTGAAAAAAAAACAGCATATGCTGGTAGCTATGTTTTGATGGTGGGATGCTGGTTAGGTATGTTTTGATGCTGGTTTAAGCTAGTCTTTAGCTGGTTTATGCTGGTCCTTTGCTTGGTCATGTTGCTGGTCAAGGACCAGCATAAACCAGCAAAGGACCAGCTTAAACCAGCATCAAAACATACCTAACCAGCATCCCAGCATCAAAACATAGCTACCAGCATATGCTGTTTTTTTCATCAGGGTTTAATGTAACTTTTGATGAATTTAATGTGTTAAATCATACTGACCCCAAACTTTTGCACAGTAGTGGAAATTCAACTGCTTTTGCACAGACATCATTTCGAACAGCTGCGACTAACCACCTTAAAACAACAGAGAATTGCCTTTGACATTAACTAGTCTGATAACACCCTATATTGTTTTTGTCTTTGTTCTGCTTGTCAGAGATAAAAAGAAAGAGGCTTTTTATTGTTGTCCGGATTCTTTGTATTCTTATTGCGATACTCTCAAGCAGAATGTGGTGTCGTGGTAATGGAATGAGATTCAATCTTCCATCCATTCAGACTGATGGGCATTTTTATGTTTGTAATTTATGAACTGTTGTACGGAGCTTCATGGAACACCGCACCTAAATTAGACCATTGTTTAACATTCATGACTACGGCTAGCATGAACATTTAATGGCTTTAGTCTTGAGAGAAGAAGAAAGCTTCTTGAAACAAGGTTGAATTCATAATGTGATGGACCTGTATGTATCATCATTAAAAGTTTCTCTAGATCACTCATATAAAACAACGATTAGCGTTTGGTAACTCTTAATATATTGACTAGCAATGCGTAGGGAAAAGTTTGAAACAGATAGAACTTTTCCTTCATTAATAATCTATATCTTAGAGAGGAACAAGCCAGACAGGTGCATTCACAGCCCGTATCGATCGCTTGATAGAAATGCTGAGAACAGAACTTCTATACATCCTAGTGTGCTAGTTAGTTCAATATGATCCAATAATGAGCTTCCCGGTGCTGTGAACTTATTGCGGAATGAAAGAGAACTAACTAGGACACCACAAAAATCTAAAGTTCTGTTTTTGCTAATAACACAAAAGACTTCAGCAGCCAATCTACAAAGATTTCGCAGGAAGCTTCCTGATCCTTTTTCTTTGGCTTCCTCTGAGCTGTGCACTAATGATGTGGTCTAACAGTGAGAGTACTGGAGACTTCCTCACTAAACCTCCCCATCAAAGCAACCTTAAGAGAGCCCTAAGACCTTGAGAACTCACAGTGAGACTTCACACAAAAGAAGCTGTTAAGTTAGAAGAGACCAACACAAGAGTTTAGGTTAAGAGGGAGGGTTTAAAAAGCACCTCTGTACCACTATGTATTAGGCTGCGACGAATCGAAGCATCGCGAGTCGCAGATCGATTCCGAGATTTTCAAAATGCTTCGCGATTCTCTCTGGAATCGATTCTGAGCTTAGTTTTTAACAGCAGATGGTGCTTTAGGCTAGTTTTTAGTCGCACACTCAAATGCTCACAAAAAAGGTTTTATGACGCCAGCCCGCTATAATGTAAACACAGCCCGCTATAAAAACCCTTGTAATTCGCTTCAACCTTTTATTCCCTGGTGAAAAAACTGACATATGCTCGTAGGTATGTTTTGATGCCGGTCCTTTGCTGGTTCAAGCTGGTCCTTCGCTGGTTTTTGCTGGTCATGTTGCTGGTCAAGGACCAGCATAAACCAGCTAAGGACCAGCATAAACCAGCAAAGGACCAGCTTAAACCAGCATCAAAACCTACCTAACCAGCATTCCAGCATCAAAACATACCTACCAGCATATGCTGTTTTTTTCACCAGGGTTAATGATTCTTTAAAGTTCAAGTGTTGTGTAAAAGGAACTGGAAGCAAGCAGATTACGGCTGTTTCTAAACCATGCAGTGGCACCTGATATTAAGAACTAAGCTCAGAATCGGTTTAAGAGGGAATCGCGATTCATTTGGAAACTCGAATCATTTCTCGATTCGCGGTGTATCGATTTATTGTCCCAGACTCGCAGCCCTAATTATGACTGACTGTAAGTTATATAACATTCATGCACTTTGCTTGTCATTGCCTGCAATGAACATAACTTAAAACATCACAAGAAATAACAAGGTAATTGTGCATCAACGCCACTGTAACTTCATATCTTCAAAAGTTCAAAAATGACTTAATGTCACAATGTGACCTGTCTGACTTTATATCTCAAAATGAGACTTTATAACCCAATTTTATATTTCAGTGATTTTTTATCTTAAAATTGGATTTTATATTTGAAAATGTGACTTTATATGATAAATGTATCTGTCACAATCTGTTTCTCATAATGATTTTTATATCTCTTTAACTTAATGTTAAATGTAACTGTTACATGTATTTCTCAATATGAGATTATATATCTAAAACGTGACTGACAAAAAGACTTAATGTCACAAACTGATCTCTTATCTTAATCTGGATTTATATCTCAAAATGTGACTTTATAATCTGACATTATATCTGTCAATTTGACTTCTGTGTCACAATGTCATTTCATATTTCTGACTTGATATCCGTGTTTTTGAAGTTTGTCAGTTTCTTATCTGAGATTTTAATGCAATTAATTAAATCATTTATTCTCCTTTGAATTGTCATAGCACAATCAAAAAGAGCATTCATTTTCCAAGAATGAATTAATTTCTCATTTATAAAATTAGGTTCTACTTATACATAGTCAATTAGCAAATGTTAAAGCCAGGAGTCTTCTAGGGTATGTTTTAGACTTTGGAATCGTGGCACATTCATCAAAGCAAATTTGCTGTAGCTGCCAAATTAGAGAGTGTTGGAGTAATTTTCAGGTAATACATATTTTCAGCTGGACTTTGGGCCATTACAGAATACTAACTTCCTTTTCTCATCTTCTTTTTTCCTCATTTATGCTTTGGGACATTGACCCACACTTAAAAAAAAAAAGTAATACATTTTTAAGCAAAAAAAGAAAAGAAAAAAAAAAGTATATTTTCTTGTAAAACATACTACAATAATCTTTGTTTTCTTTACAACAAAAAATATAAAACAATTTTTTTAAGTATTTATTTATTACAGTATATTATAAAAATAAATCTGCCCTTTGCAGATCTCTTAGCAGTCCGATGCTGCTGCTTCCATGCCTGACAGTAGGGGTGCCATTATCCGGGTGTCAGGCTAAATTTGTTTGCGCCACACAGTGTTTTATCACATGGCTTCCAGCAAGCCAGTTTGTTTCCTTCTAGCCACTTTGTCAGAATAGAAGAATAAAAATAGGTAATTCCTGTTATGCAGTACTTTCTGAACTATTTAACTTCACTTGTAAGATGTAAGACAATATTTCTATAAAATGGTATACCAGACTCATGCTCCATAAACAAACAAATAAACATAAAACAGTTGAAAATAAACCATTAGTCATTGTTCGGTGAGGGATTGAGTTTGCATGCATGAGGGTGTCACCCAGAAGTTTTGATATTTTTCTGAACATCTTTTAATATTTTGACAATGACCGTATGATTTTGAGATCCATTTTTAAACACCAAGGACAACTGAGGGACTCAAGCAACTATTACAGAAGGTTCAAACATGCATGGTGTTTCCTTCTAGATCATCAGTGATCGTTTGAACCTTCTGTAATAGTTGCATATAAGTCCCTCAGTTGTTCTGAAAGTGTAAAAAGATGGATCTCAACATCATACATTCATTGTTGGAAAGGGTTCAAATACACAAATATGCTAGAAAACCAAAGAATTTTTGGGACCTCACTGTAAAAAATAATTTGTTACCTGGCTGCCTTAAAATTTTGAGTTCAGTCAACTCCAAAAGGTATATTTAACTTGAAAAGTTAAGTTATGCTAAGTAACAACTTAGATATTTGAGTTGATTCAACTTAAAATTTGAAGGCAGCCAGGTAACAAATTATTTTTATTACCCAGCTTTTAAGTTTATCAAACACAAATATCTAAGTACAACTTAACATTTCAAGTTGACTAAACTTATTTGAGTCGACTGAACTTAAAATTTTAGGGCAGCAGGGTAACTAATTATTTTAAGCCGACAAATTGTGTTTTTTTGTTTTTTACAGTGCTGAAGGATTTTTCTGAAGAACAGCAGGCTGTTTCTGTTCAGGACAAACAAGGGACTCATGAACATCTATCATTATTATCATTATTATCAGGTAACAACTGTATTAAAAATCAAGGGGATGTAAACTTTTGAACAAATTCAACTATTTTCTCATGTGGACTATATGTAAACATCTATTATGTAAAATATCCTATTCAGGTCAGTACTAAATAAACAATAACATGCATTTTGCATGACCCCTTTTATTTTGGTAAAATTAACATTTTGCAGATTCTGAAAGGGGGATGTAAACTTTTGACCTCAACTGTACTGCAATGAAAGAAAAACTAATATGATTTGCATCTTTGCCAAATTTTACATTACATATTTTATCTACTATATTAAGACGTTAAAGGAATATAAAATATACTGAATACACAACAAACTTATAATAACTGAAAAAGCTGAGAATTTTTTTGTACGCTCTAATATTACACTCCAAATACATTCTGAAGCACAGAATGTAGAATGAGACCAAATTTGAATAAAAAACACAAAATATCAATTTACACTAAGAAACATAGTCCATTTCAGTCAGAAAGATGAACAGAGTATATAACCAAAAGAAAAAGAATCATTTATTCATTCAAATTAATATGTTAAAATGAGTAAATAAACAGAATTACTGGGATGCAACAGAGGACTTACGAGTAAAGCTTGAAACCTAACGTCTATTATGGGTCCAATGTTCACACAATTTCTATAAATTATTAAAATAAATAACACTTGTACAAGAACTCAAAGATGAAAGAGCAGCAATGTTACAGATGATGTTAAATAATCCCAATGAAGCATACATAGTGTCATTAAACCTTTGACGAGTTATAATTTAGTCTGTTGCTGAAAAAATTTGACCATGTGAAAGAACCCTGGGCATTATACTGAAAGACAGCAAAATATCAGATCTCGGAAAAACTGAGAAGAAACTCATGCAAAGGTTGTCTGATGAGTATAGGACTTCCTGGGATTTACAACAACGAAATCATTTCGAAACGTGGTAAATACCAAATTAAGAGTACATCTTGTATACTTAAAAATACCCTTGATATGAGCATGTCCACTTAACCAACAGAAAAGCTAAAAAAGGTCCTGTAATTTAAGTCAGGGAGACCACCGGAATATGCCAAAGCTTACACAAATCTTATGGATAAACAGACACGTGTATCAAAAAACAAAACGAACAAGTAAATGGATACACAACAGGCTCAATGGAACCAAAGACGGCTAATTTATAGAACTAAAAGTATTTCATTGTGTTATGGTCTTGTGCTTTGGCCTTAAATGTCTCGTAGCTCTTGTTCTGGCTAGAATTACCTCCAGTAAAGGTTTCAAAGGAGTGTGTGTCTTCTCCATGCTTAAAGATGTTCAGTTATTCACCCATAACTTCTTAATACCTTTATTCAACAATTTTATTCAAAAAGAGGCATTTGCGCCCGTCCCCCTGTCAGCACAAACAGGTCCTCATCCCAACATTTCACATACAGCGATAGTATGACGACGCAGAGTGATCGAGTCTTTTACAAATATAATGCTGATAAAAACCAGTTCTGCTGGTTGTTTCCTCGGAAATGTTTGCTTCAGTTCCGCCCAGCTTCAGCGCTTTTCCATCAACCAACCAGTGAAGCAACAGTTCTTTAGTAGGTTCAGACCAGACCTTCAGACCAGCTCAAGTACCTAGATGGGAAAAACATTTGTGGTGCGATTCAGTTTAGAGTTTTGACTAGAGAAGGACACAGCCTGCTGCTTTAAGCGATAAAAATCAGCTCTCTGCAATGAATATTGACCTTTGTGTAGGTATTGAATTGTTTTACAGTACAACTCACCTTGATTGTTCCTTGACTGTTGGCTGCAATCAACACATTTGACTCCTGAGAATCAGAAAAAGGAGAAAAGAGGGCATTTCAGAGCACTGACAGAATGTCCAAAACAATATTTAGTTTGACAGCTTATTCGCCTGTCTGGGAAGGTTGGCCTAATCCTCCCAGGTCATTCCAGACTCAAAGACTCAGTTTGTGTTTCATTATTGTTATACGTTCACAAAAAGGCTTTGACATTTTATTTCGATGTAATTTATGTAAGGATGAGAAAGGCAATTAATTAAGACCAAGACACTAAGCAGAAATTCAGCCTGGTCAGCGCATTGCTTTTGCACACAATTATTGTCAATTTTTTTTTTTTTCCTCTTGGAAAATGTCAAATATAAAAGGTACGTAATACACAAGGGATCTGAAAGCAGCGGTAATGTTTATGAAGGGGTTTCAGCTGATAAAGCAGGCAAAACATAAATCCATGCGTTTCATTTTCTAATAATTCTGAGCTGATTAGGCTTGATCATAATTACTTTTATTACATATTAACTCTTTGGAGTACCATGATTATTGAACATTTTGAATTCTAATAGAATACTATGGAAGCCTGTTTCCGCCACTGGAAAAGGTTATTGTGACTTTTTATCTCACAATTCTGACTTTTTTTTTCCTCAGAATTGCATGATACAAACTCTCAATTCTAACTTTTTTCCCCCTCACAATTATGATATAAACTCACAACCGCGAGTAATAAAGTCAGAATTGCAAGAAATGAAGTCAGAAGTGAGAGATAAAAACTCACAAATATGAGTTTATATTGCAATTTTGACTTTATCTCAGAAATCAGAATTTTTTCTTAAAATTGTGAGATATAAACTTGCAATAGAGAGTTATAAAGTCCAACTTTGAGGGGGGGGAAAAAAAAGACATGTTCTCAGAATTGTGAGTTTGAAAGTCAGAATTGTGTTTATATCTCGCAATTCTTGCTTTTTTTTTTTGTCAGAATTGCGACTTTATCTCTTAGAATTCCAAGTTTATTTCTCAGAATTGGAAGTTTGTATCACGCAATTCAAAGAAAAAAGTCTGAATTGCCAGATGTAAACTCGCAATTGCAAGAAAAAAAAAAGTCAGAATTGTGAGATACCTTTTTTATCATTTTATTTTTACCTATTTTATCATTTTATAATAATACTAAAATAATACTGGAATGCAGAGTTCTTTGGTTTCACATAATGGGAAATATTTTGGGCCATTACAGACATGTCTTGCGAAATTAAGTGGCACAAAAAAAAGGTAACCCACTTACTCTTACTCTATAAAAGATGAGGAAAAGAAAAATATATGGAAAAAAAAAATGAAAGGTCTTCCATTGTGCCAAGTAAAGGCTCAAAGATTTAATAGGGATGCTTTAAAATTTCCCATTTTAGGATAGAAATATGTTACCGTTGCTAAAAACATTATTATATTCTATAATAATAATAATAATAATAATAATAATAACACTACCAGTCTGGAGTAATGATGCTAAAAATTCAGATTTTAAAAATCACAGGAATAAATAAAATTTTAAAATATAATCAAATAGAAAACAGTTATTTTAAATAGTAAAAATATTTCAAAATTTTACTGTTTTTGCTCTACTTTGGATTAAACAAAAGCAGACTTCGTGAGCAGAAAAGACTTCTTTAAACATTAAAAAATCTTCCTGTTCAAAAACTTTTGACTGGTAGTGTATCATTCAGTTTGACTGTGTTCTGACAACAAAACTAAAACTAAACTTAAAAAAAAAAAAAAAAAAAAAAACCAAAAATGTTAGGATTGTGACAACCCTGTTCGGGTCCTCTTTATAAAGGGGAAAGCTTTAGATATCATCTCCTTGGTTAATAAACAGAGCACTGTGCATGGTAAACTAGTCACGGACTAGAAGATGACTTTATAGCAATGCCTTATCCTGCAAACCACATTATTTTAGACAGTGAAGCACAGGAGTGTGGGTTTAATAAGTATGGATTTCTAAAAAAGCAGATGCACACCAACCTTCTCCCAACCCACTGTACTTTGCTACCCTGCCATTACTTGTCCTTAATGTACCAAAGAGATCAGTTTGACTGTCCCTGTGTGCCCCCATGGCCCTTCTTGTCCTACTGCTGGCTTGGAAGAGTGATTTATCACGTCAAATGTGACTGAGATAAGACTGAATCATACCCCATCAGGTAGCGCTCGCCAGCACACCGCACTGACAAACTCATTGGTGTCGTCCTCTTTCTTGTCCTTGTCCAGGACACTCTTCACAGTGTCAAACTTGAAAGTCAGCAGCGTCTTTGAGAGGCCCTTGTAGTACAAGTACAGCGAGTTGTTTTCACTTCCTGTGGGGTTTAAAGTGTAAGCCTTATTAAGGAGTATTAATGAGTACTTTTTAACTAGATAAAAATTACAATGCAAAAATGTCCCTTTTTACTTAATAAACCCTTCATTGTTCTGAATTATCAGAAGTTTAATTAAACAGCATTATTCCCAAACTGAAATTTTGCGTAGTGTCACTTACCACATGCTACATAGTCTCCATTAGATGCCAGACCCACAAAGTTCTTCTCGTTGATGTGTCCTTTGAAGGAGCGCAAACAATGTGGCTTGTTCACGTTCCAGAGTTTCAGCTGGCTGTCCGTTGATCTGTAAGGATGTTACAATTTAATGTTAATGTTTGGTATTCAACTCGACAGCTGCTTGTAATTGGTGGTGTAATGGTTCAGATTTCCAATAGTGGAGTTTGGATCATGGTTCCATTTGAATAAGCATGCAAATGTTTTGATAACCAATATTTTTATAACACAGCAAGCTGATACTGTTGCAGTAACTGCTGTTTTGTTTGGGTTAAAGGGATAGTTCACCCAAAAATGAATTAATTCATTAATTACTCACCCTCATGACATTCCAAACCTGTAAGACCTTTGTTTATCTTTAAAACAGAAATTAAAGGAGATATATAATGAAAATCTGACTTTTTCTGTGTTTAAGTGCTATAAACAGGTCCCTGATGCATCTACGAACCCAGAAAGTGCGAAAAAGGACTACCCAATAACTTTTGCCATGGCAAAAGTTTGAGGAAAGCATGCTAACTGTTCTGTCGTTGACTGAACATAGTAGTTGCGTTGCCATCTATGTAGAGCAAGAAAGCTCTCGGATTTCATCAAAAATATCTTAAATTGTATTCTGAAGATGAATGAAGGTTTTATGGGTTTGGAATAAGATGAGGGCGAGTAATTAATAGGGCTGCCCTCAACTAAGGATTTTCTTGTTTGACTAGTAGTCGTTCATTTTAAGCATTATTCGACAAAAAAAAAAAAAAAAAAAAAAAGCTTGCCACAGCGCACCGGCAGATATAATAATTATGAATGTGTTAGGGAGAAACAGCAAGGAGACTGCATTAACGTTTTAATAATTCATTGATAATCCAGCTCTTTCTTTGTTTTCGGCTTAAGAGATGTATGCACTATGCACTATGTACTAAGAGATGTATGCCTGTATGCACATATTCATATGGATTACATAATCTGAGAATATTGGTTTCTATTTGAACTGGTGCATTCGAAAGTAGACATCTCACTCTCTATAGATATATTTTTCATGTTTGTAAGACAAATATACAGGGAGTTTCAAAGTTTCACGCTCAAGTTCATAGAGACCGAGACGGCAGAAAGTGCATCCTGTTTGCTTTAATTATTTTACAAAAGTGCAACGTTTTGTTGTTTTTGTGAGTGCACACAAATAAACGTAGTCTTTATAAATTCGAAAGATGTATTATTTTTATCTGTATGACCAAAAATGACAGTCTGTCATGCAATGAGCGCACTAGTATTCAGCTTCCACACTCCGCACAGACACTTTAATAGCGCACATTTTTCTAGGTTAACATTAGATTAAGTGGCCATGTAAAGTTGCTACTACATACATCTTTCAGACAAAGGCCATATTTGAGGTAAGTGAATGATAGGTGAGCATTTGGATGCCAGATAGACCTGCCGTTAACAATCTGTCCATCACGGACTGACTTCGCCACTTCATGTGAATTTTCTTTTTTTGCTGCGACCAAACGACTAATACAATTTTGGTTGACCAAGCCTTTTTTCATCAACTAATGGTTAGTCGACTATTAGGGGGCAGCCCTAATAATTAATGACAGTAATGTCAAAAAAAAATCTTACATATGAGACATTGTAAGACATTTTGGCTAAGACATTTTTCGGATAAAAAGTACAAGAAATGTCAGTGTATACATACGCAGACACAATCTCTTCTCCGTTGACAAATTTGGCATAGGACACTGCTTTCCTGTGGCCTTTAAAAACCATGATGGGCTGCTTAGTGTTTCTCAGGTCATAGTAGTGCACACAATGGTCTGAAAAAGATTTAGAATGAGTTGAAAAGTTTCATGATATTAACGGGAAGTAAAAGTTTTAATAGATCGATTCAAATGAATTATGCACCTGCACAACCGAAGGCAAGGTGATATCGAGAGGATGGACTGAACTTAACACAGCATACGTTGGCCTTCGCTTCAATGCTGGCTACTGAATTGTCCAGGTTGGTGGACCACAACTTGACTGGGGAAAAAGAGAATTCATTCTTAAGTATTTATAGAAGAATCTCTCTAAGAATCCCGAATCAAATAACTTGATTGGAACAGTTCAGTTGCAGAAATACCTTTTGCGTCATCCGATCCTGATGCTAAGAGCTTGGGATCCATAAGGTTGAAATCGACACTCCAACACCGCTTTTCATGCTCCTGTGGAAATGAAACTTGAAGGTCAGAATCCAACTAAGATTAAGTCTAAAGGAACTGCAAATCACAGCTGTATAAACAAACATACATATTAAATTTAAAATTAACTCGAGTCTCAATGTAATATGATATGGGCTGCAACAGCTTATCCAGTTGATAATGAAAATTTTCTTCTTTTTTTTTGTACACAATGTACAGCATAGCCAGAAAAATATTTCAAAATATTATTATTATTATTATTTTCTCTATATATATATAAAACCAGTCTTAAGCAGCACATGTATAATTGTAGCAATAGTCAAAAATACATTGTATGGCCAAAAATCATGAGGATATTAAGTAAACATTATGTTCCATGAAAATATTTTGTCATTTTTCTACCATAAATATATTAAAACTTAATTTTTGATTAGCAATATGCATTGCTAAGAACTTCATTTGGACAACTTTAAAGGTGATTTTCTCAATATTTGTTTTTGCACAATTCAAAACAATGACCCTTACGACTGGTTTTATGGTCCTTGGTCACATAATGTCACTAAAGATTGCAATTTTACTTAATATAACAAAAGATGACAAATGGATCTGTAATTGTCTGTGGGTTAAGAAAGAAATGTAAAAAAACTGCTCTCCTGCTGAAAGGGGTGAAAGAGTAATGAAAGTCATCTGGTGCCGCCCGACACTTAAGGGTACCTGGTAGACTTTTGACCTCTGTCCCGTGAACCCATCCCAAAGAATGACAGTCCCCTCATAATCGCTGCTTGCTAACAGATTTTTGTGGTAGCTACTCCAGCTGATACAGCTGTAAAGAGACAAGACAGAAGAAAATGTGACGTTCTGTTGTGCTACTGCATAATCCACCAAGAACATTCAGGCCAACCCCTGATTTCAGACACTCTTTATACCTAATTTTAGAGTTACATGTCATCTCGTTGACAGGATAATGAATGTCCACAGCATCCTGGATCACAGTGCCGTACTCAAACACTTTAATTTTCTTAGTGACACCGGCAATGGCAAAGTAATCACAGTCACGGTCAAACTCAATGCTGCAAAAGAAGGAAAAGAAAGGAGACAGAACAAGTGTTAGCACAGCGAGTTCTCCTGACTGTGCATGCTCATTATCTGCTCTACTTCCACTCAAACACAGACAGTGAAAGAGACAAGAGCTGTAATGCATCCAAACAGCCACTCAGACGCTTAGGTGATCACATATAAGTATGCCTGAAAAATGTTGGTGTGGTGAAATAATTGCTTTTTATACTAGCTGAGCAAAGTTATTTGGCTGGTTGAGGATTGGTGTAATATATCTGAACATTACATAAAACATCGAAATAACGGTTGGTTTAAGCCAATGATTATATTCGTAAATCCAATACTAGGCTTGGGAATTGAGAACAGAACCAAATGATTTTCATGATGTTTGGATCTGTTAACAGTTCCAAGTGTCTGCCACTGATGCGGAAGAAACACCATTCTAAAACACTCAGATCATATTTCCTGCACTGATGAATCTATAAAAAAAATACTTTAGACTAAGCTGAAAGCCTACAGTCTGAACCTAATGTGATTACATTTTTTTTTTAAATAAAATATACACTAATTGTGGGGTTAGTAAGATTTCTTAATGTTTTTAAAAGGAGTATCTTATGTTCACCAAAGCTGCATTTATTTGTTTAAAAATACAGTGAAAACAGCTTTACTGTCAAATAATTTTAGAATTTAATATAAATTTTTTGTTTACATATATGTTAAAATGTAATTTATTCATGCATTGGCAATGTTGAATTTCCTATCTATCTATCTATCTATCTATCTATCTATCTGCCCTAGAACAGTGGGGTTTTGGACAATATTGGCATGAATCCCTTAATTTTGCGCTGATAAGGGACAACAAACCACGAAAAACATATTTTATTACATAAAACATTTTCGAATCATCAAAATATCCACCATTAGCAGCTAGTACAGTTCTGCATTATCTGGGCCTAAATTCATTGTACTCTAAACTTAATTGACAATCAATTGTTGAAGCTATTAAGGTGTGCTGACCCAAAAATCTTTTAAAAACCTGCGCCAAGTTTAAACCAGTAACCAGGCATCACAGCTGGCAAAGGGGCATGTCTGACTTTGACATGTATATATTGCCATTATTATGATAATGTCAATGATATGATAACTGCTAACTATCAATGATAATGTCAAGTTACTTTAATGTATTTGCACCAAAAAATGATACGGATTTATGCTGATATGGTCCAAAACCACACTTTGCCAGGGGTGTTTCCAAACTTTTGGAGGGCAGTATATATATATATATATATATATATATATATATATATATATATATATATATATATATATATATATACACATATACATATATATACACATATACATATACATATACATACATATATATATATATATATATATATATATATATATATATATATATATATATATATATATATATATATATATATATATATATATATATACATTAGTGCCCTCCATAAGTATTGGTACAGTAAAGACAAAATTGCTTTGTTTGCTGTGGAGTCAAAAGATGAGATAAATAGGAGACAAAACTACAGAATGTCACAGTTTATTATTAGCCGTTTCAACAGATACATGTTTTACCAAATAAAAAGGACAGCACTTTTAGAGTTCATCCCACTATTTGATGTGAGCATAAGTATTGGGACAGTTGAACTTAAGGCAGATGTAAAAGACTAAAAGCTATTATTTTGTTGCAGATCCCTTGCGTGCAATCAGAACAGTGAGTCTGCGACTCTTGGTCACCAGACTCTTGGTCTCATCCTTTGTAATGCTTTTCCCAGCCTTTAATGCAGCCAATTCCAACTGTTGCTTGTTTTGGGGAGTATAGGGGATTTTCACAGCTTTTATGATTTGCCTGTCATCAACTCCTGTCGTTTTTTTTTTCAGCTGATCAGGTCATTGTTGGCTGCTGATGTCTCTGGTGCTCTCCAGACTCTTGATTTCTCCATGCCATGTGTTTTTTCTATAGCTCTAATTGACTGTCTTTTCTCTTTTAGCATCCAAATTGCTTGCTTTTCTTTCAGAGTCAGCTCCCTCGTCTTCATTCTGGTTTGTGAGTGTCATCTTCAAATGCAAGACTCAGAATGCAGAAGCAATGGATATAACTGATACAACACATTTCCTGCTTTTAATATCTGAACAAATAATGTAACAGGACAAAGCTGATCACTCAGAAAGACCTGTAAGGCAATACTTATGCTCACATCAGATAGTGGGATGAACTTTAAAAGTGCCGATCTTCTTAACTGGTAAAACATGTGTTGAAACACCCAATAATAAAATGTGACATTCTGTAGTTTTGTCTCATATTCATCTTTTAATCATATTTACAGATTTCTTGACTCCACAGCAAACAGAGCAATTTTATCTTTACTGTTCCAATACTTATGGAGGGCACTGTATATATATATATCTTACAGACCTCAAGCTTTTGAATAAACCTTTTTTAATGAAAAAAAAAAAAAAAAAAAAAAAAAAACAAACCTAAATAGTTATCTTATCCTCAAACCTCGCAATAAGCATACAGCGAGACATATAGTTCCATTTCTGGAAATATAGTTTTTTTGTTTTTGCAAATGTTATAAAGAATTAGTGAATGTGATTTACAAATAAGCCTGAACTAATCAGTAAACTGGCTCACACACACAGTCAGAGCTGTTTAATTAACACCATTAAATCACAAGCCATTACTTTCAACTCTAAATACACCAAGAATGTTAATGTGATATGCTTAATGTGATATGCTTCACTCAAGTTTTAGCAGAAAGAAATCTGTGTAATTACTGACTTATTAATGAGAATGCACAGTTAAAGACACCCATTTGTACATTTTGTTATAATTGATGATAGTTTATGAAACAAGGATGTAATTATATATTATAATGTATATGTATGAGCTGGCCACTGTTCCAGCTTTTGTAAAATTGATGGTATTCAAAATTCACAGTCAATATGTGTGATGTTATTCAGTAATGCAATACTACCCTCTGCTGGTGACTCCAAGAATGGAACTGAACAAAGGCTAAAGTCCAACAACATGAGGTCTGAACTTCAATTAAGATTTTTGCAACCTTACCTGGACACAATACTGGAGCCATTATAGAGGTCACTAGCATACGACAGGGTGGCCAGAGGCCTCACAGAGTTGTAACGGGTAAATTTTGAGAGACACTCCATGAAATCATCCAGTTGGTTAACAGTCCTGCTGTCATCTGTTAATAAGAAAAACAACTGTGTTGAACAACAAAATATTAACGACTAGTAGAAACAAATATACTGATACTTTTTATGAACAAATGCACAGTATATATTGCATTGAATCAACAAACCCGTTATTCGAGACATCCTATTAGAGAAATAACACTGCTCCAGATCTTCAAAGTGTGCCGTCAGTCTCTTTCGTCGTGACGCCAGAGTGCTGTTGTACCAAGTTTGTCTTTTACCCTAGTAAAGTAAAATAACAATAAACAGTGAATATCAGCATTACTCAAAGGCATATAAACCAGCCATAATTTTAATAATTTAATAATAATAATAATAATTTACCTGTGAGCTTCCACCAAAAGGATGCTGCATGTATTCTGTGGGGTCTATTATGCTACTGCTGCAGAAAGAAACAAGATATTATTTATTAAATGGAAAAAATATAGCATAATTGTCAATAATTAGATGTGCATGATTTAAGACTTTTTTTTTTTTTTTAAATGGCATTCATTTATTTCTGTGAACTACTGCATATACCTTCATAGATGGTCTTACCTGGGTGCAGGAGATGGAGCTTCAAACTGGGGTACAGTGCTGTCTAAATTGGGGTCCATTTCACTCACTGTGTACATACCACTCATTTCCTAAAACAAAATAAATCATATACATCAGATGTACAGTACTTTTCAAAAGTAACGCTTTATTCAGTAATACTTTTATTCAGCATAAACATTAAATTGACTGAAAGTGACATTAAAAGACATTTATATCATTATAAAAATGTTATAAAATGAAATAAAAACTCCACAAATAATAAGCAACAGCCAAACTGTTTTCAAGAATGATAATAAATGTTTCTTGAGCACTAAATCAGCATATTAGAATAATTTCTGAAGGATCATACGACACTGAAGACTTAAGTAACTGTTGCTGAAAATTCAGCTTTGCCATCAGAGGAATAAATGAGTTTTTCAAATATATTCAAATAGAAAACAGTTATCTCAAATCGTAATAATATTTCAGAATATTCCTGTTTTTACTGTATTTTTCATCAAATATACAGTGAGCATGAGACGCCTTTCAAAAACTTTTTTTTTTTTAACCGCCCCCAAACGTTCAAATGATAATGTAAAACTGTATATATAAACATATTGCGAGTACATATCTCTACGCTAGACTACAAAAAAAAGAAAAACAAAAAAACAAAACAAAACAAATCTGGGACACCATATTAAACTGACCTCCACTCGTTTAATATCCTCTTCTAAAAAGTTCAGCTCTTTTTGCAACTGCTCCAGTTGCTGTTGAAGTACAGAGAGGGAAACTTTAGGTTAAAGACCTCATTGCTGTCAACAGTGCATTATTCAACATTTTAAAAATAGATGTGGAGGTTTAACCTCTCTTTTATTTCTTCTGGCTTCTTTCAGGAACTCCATTAAGATCTGGCGCTGAGCAGCTTGTGATTCCTGTAGACAGAGATCATAGATGGATCAGCAAAAGAGAAGCAATCAGTCTATGAGTCACAGTGGGTTTTTATTCCCTTTTACCAGAAAAATTATCATGACATCAACAATCAACCATGCTTCCAGGCTCTTCATCAGAGCTTTTGAATCTAATCTTTTAAGCACTATATAATCTGATTATGCTTGTTAACGTTATTGAAAGTTACTCTAAATTGACACCTGCAGTATGATTTATAGTGAAAATAAAGTTTTTTGTTTTTTTTTTTCAGAGAAAAACAGTTAGTTTATTCAGCATTTTAATCGATCGGTCATGTAGAATCAAGTCTGAGAAATTTGGCCTTTAAAAATAAAACAACACTGCCAGTCAAAAGTTTCTGAACAGTAAGATTTTTTTTTTTTTAACAATTCTCTTCTGCTCACAAAGCCTTCATTTATTTGATCCAAAATATAGCAAAAGTAGTAATATTGTACAGTATTTTACCATTTTAAAATAACTGCTTTCTATCTGAATACATTTTAAAATGTAATTTATTCCTGTGATCAAAGATACATTTTCAGCATTATTATTCCAGTCTTCAGTGTCACATGATCCTTCAGAAATCATTCTAATATGCTGATTTACTGTTCAAGAAACATTATTTATCATCATCATCAATATTTGGGGGAATTACTGTTCAAGAAACATTTATTATTATTATTATCAATATTTGAAACAGCCAAATAATTATATATAAATACATATACATATATACATATATATATATATATATATATATATATATATATATATATATATATATATATATATATATATATAGATAGATAGATATAGATATAGATATATATATAGATATATAGAAATTCATTATTTTATTTAGATGTGATGATAAAGACATTTATAATATTAATCTTTAATGTTTTAAAGATTTGTATTACAGATAAATCCTGTTCTTCTAAACTTCCTATTCATTAAAGAAAGCTGAAAAAAATTCTACTCAGCTGTTTTAATAATAATAATAATAATAATAATAATAATAATAATAATAATAATAATAATAAATGTTTGGTATGCAGCAAAACATTTAGAATGTTTTCTGAAGGATCATGTGACTGGAGTAATGATGTTAAAAATTCAGCTTTTAAAGCACAGGAATAAATTACATTTTAAAATATATTCAAATAGAAAAGAGTTGTTTTAAATAGTAAAAATATTTCACAATTTTACAATTTTTTTCTGTACTTTGGATCAAATAAATGCAGGCTTGGTGAGCAGAAGAAACTTCTTTAAAAAAAAAACAAACAACAACAACATAAAAAAAAAAATCTTATATAGTGTACATAGCAGACATGCAGTGTGTATTTGACACTGATTTTATTTTACCAATTACTGATTGATGTTAACATAACTTAAAAAGATAAGGATTACAAGATTTTTATTTGCATATTCTTTAACAAGACTTGTGCAACACAAATGTGGTAAAATAGTTGGATGTGTTTCACTTGGCCTTTTTTGTGGTCACATAAAATGATTTGGAATTCAAAGCCAGGTGCAACTTCAGGTTTTGTGTGATCATAATTTGTCAAATTTGGTTTATTTTAAAGGGGCCATGAACTGAGAAACCAAAATGCCCTTCATATTTTAACATATTAAAGGTCATTGTATTATAAAAACATCCAGTAAGTTTCAGGACTCAAAACTTTGTTGTAAGTCTAAAAACGACTTACACTGAAGCCAATCTTTCAAAAAGTACAGGTTGTGGAATGTGCCACTCTATGATGTAACAGTGTGGCAAAACACCGCTTCTGCAGAAGATCATCAACACCTGCTTCTACATCACTACCTGTTTAGCCCCGCCCACCGATTCATGCATGTAGTGTAAACAACGAGAGAGGCGAAAGCAGGCCTACACAGAAACCAAACGATAAAGATGCTGTGCAGTGCCAAGTTGTGGAAAAACAGTCTTAGTATTGCCTTCCTTCTGATCCCAGCATTAGGAAAGAGTGGATAAACTCTGAAAAGGCTGTCAGAGCGAGAATTTTACCGCAGATTCGTTTACAAACAAGCAATAATTTGACGCAGGATTTTTTTCAGAAAGACTGAAACTAAAAGAAGATGCTGTGCCGGCTATATTGAATCTATTTTTATTATGTGGTCTCTATTGCTTTACCCATTTTTACAGATTGTTTGATATGTAGTGACTATTTATGTGTTTTTGTCCTAAATTACAGCAGCGTCCATCTATACAGGATGCAGGCAGTCAAACATACGCAACTCTTAGGCAATCACAGCAGTGGCCGTTTACTTCCGAGTCTACAATATGCCACGCCTATCAAAACAGAGGGCAGAAAATAGCCTGTAAGTTCTAAATTCTGTTGTTCTGTTAATAACATTATAAGGGAACCTCAAAGAACAGTACAAAACAATAAAAAAAAAGCAGTTCATGACACCTTTAAGCCATAGAAAACAACAGAAATCTACAGAATTCCAATCTCTGGGGTTTGAACACTCTAGGCGCCACATTTAGGTCATTTTCAGCTCAATGTGAATGAAATATATAACACAAAGCAGCTGAATTCAGGGTGCCTGAAGAACCCGGAAGTGTTGTGTATGTAACCGTGCAAAAGTAATGTTATCTCAGAATGGGTACCAACCGCCTCCAGCTGTTTCTTTTTTTGCAACAGGTACTCTAATATGTAGTTGACATTCGCTAAATCCATATTTTCTTGATCTGCACCAAGGACGTCTTGGAAAACCTGCCATTTGGTTCCATTCTATAAACAGCATCGGAAACATAAACAACAAGACAACATTTAATGTGGTACAAACTATCAAATTTGTTTAAATAGTTTCCACACATTATACAAACGGAAAGCCAGATGCACTTACAGGGTGATCCCGTTTCAGACGCTTTTCTTCAGATCTTTGTTTTTGTTTTAGGATCAGTTCATTCACTGTAAAACCATTAAAGAATCATGTCAGCTAAACTTAAAAATTAGCTGACTTAAAAATTAAGTGGTTAACACTAAGGCTTGATGTTTTTTTCAACTTAAAAAAAGTAATTAACATATTATTAGAATATTATTTGCATGCACGTACCTAAGAAGTTGGGGTACAGTTGATCCACATTATCAATGATATAATTACATTTTGGGCATCTGTTGCTGTCCTCCAAACTCTGTCGTATACATTTATAACTAGATAGAAATAAAGACATGATTGTTTGAGTCTGCAAGTGGTTTGGAAAATGCAACATGAAAAGACACGAAAAAACGGTCAGTTTAGAGAACAAGTGCTTTCTTACCAGAAACTGTGGCCACACTTTGTCATGTGAGCTTCCTCTATCATCTCAAAACATATAGGGCTGTTAAGTAAAAAAAAAAGAAAGAAAAATGACATGCGAAGCTTGCTTCCCCTTTCCAATAACAAAACAACAAAAAGCTGAGACTTGTCTGTTGTTCTGAATTACACAGTGGGATTCAAAAGTCTTAGACTATGATTAAAAATGATGTTTGTTTGTTTGTTTTTTGAAATCACATTTTAACCACAAATCTATCATAATAATTTGAGTAAAAATTTGAAGAATTAAAAATTAACTGACAGCATCACTCAAGCTACATTTACTGTAAAATACATACGTTTTGAATGAGTTTACCAAGTGTTAGATATACAAGTTTAGTTTGTATTATTTTCTTACTTCCATTGGATTGTTAATAAAATGACAAGTTGAATCTGTCAGTCTCTAAAATTATATCTAATATCTCGTTTTGTGGTTCACACAAAAAGTTCATACTAGTTTGAAAACAACATGATTATGAGTAAACGATGACAGACTTTTCCTTTATGAGAGAACTACCCCTTTAACACCTTGTTAACAATTATCATTATCCTAAGAATTACAGGATTACGTGCGGAGAAAATCACAGGATAAACCTACAATTAAGCCCGCATGTGGGAAACTGTTCAAAACAAGTACTAAAACTTCACTATCCAGTGAATTTAGCCCTCTGGAGAATCTACTTACCATACAAAATCATTACTCTTGTCCTCATAGGGATTGATCAGACCGTTATACAAGGGTCTTTTCCTGCTTGAGCCCATTCGAGCGCTCGGTCCCTCGGCTACCGAGCCCAGAGTCCGCGAGGACACCCCGTTACCCGAGCTGTTCCCGTTCTGAGCGCCGCTGCTCCCGCTGTTCGCTCCACCGGCGCCGCTGCCGCTACTGCTACTCATACTTCCAGAGCTCGTCCCGGGGACGGACCCCGCTGCACCGCCAGACTGCTGCTGTTGCTGCTGCCGAGTGCTTGACATATTTAAAGCCGTTCGTGCACGTCGGAAGGCCAGAGCTGAAGGTAAAACTGCGGGGCTTCACCGCATCCGGGCGGCTGTGGGAGATACGCTAACTAGCTAAAGCGACACAGATGAGAGAAAAGAGCCAGAAACTTCCACTAAGCGCGCTGCTAACACAGAAAGGCGCTTGTTTGAGCACAGCTGAGGCGGTTCTTCTGCATGCAAGAGGTTCACATTGGGTCTGCTCGATGCTAATGTGGATATGCAGCTCCGCAGAGATTTGTTGACAACTCTGAGAGCTTTAGAAATTTCAATCCACTGTCTGCAGGATGTTCACGCGAGAACTTCCCCGAATGGAACGTTTGCGTGACTCGGCACCGACACCTATTGGCTTGGAGGAAAACTGCAGGTATCAATCAAACAATTTTTCATTCTAACTGACCATCGTAGATTAAATCATCCAGAAACATGATCCAAGTACCGTCATTTCTTCATAAAACACACCGACTTCAGTGTGTCAGGTATGACTGCATGTTATTTATGTTTTGTAGAGCAAAACGTGAATCTTAATGTGGACAAGGGCCAAATTTACGTTGTCTATCTTAAAATGGCTCTTGTGATTTTCCAGTAAAATTGTGTAACTTAATAATATATAAAGTTTTTGAACAGTAAGATTTTACAAAAGTTTTTGAACAGTAAGATTTTTACTGGAATTTTGAAATATTTTTACTAAAATAATTGTTTTCTATGGATATATTTTAAAATGTAATTTATTCCTGTGATTTTAAAGCTGAATTTTTAAGCATCATTACTCCAGTCACACGATTCTTCGGAAATCATTCTAATATTTCTATTTCAGATAAATGCTGTTCTTTTGAGCTTTCTATTCATCAAAGAAACCTAAAAAAAAAACTACTTAGCTGTTTTAACATAATAATAATAATAATAATAATAATAAATGTACTTGAGCAGCAAATCAGAATATTAGAATGATTTCTGAAGGATCGTAATGATGCTAAAAATTCAGTTTTGAAATCACAGGAATAAATTACATTTTAAAATATATTCTAATAGAAAGAAGTTATTTAAAATAGTAAAAATATTTCACAATATTACTGATTTTGCTGTATTTTGGATCAAATAAATGCAGGCTTTGTTAACAGAAGAGATGTCTTTAAAAAAAACATTAAAAATCTTACTGTTCAAAAACTTTTGACTGGTAGTGTACATTTACATAAAACAGCAACATTTTATGTAAAACTCACTTTAAAGAAGATCTGCATTTTTCAGTTTAGTTCATGGTGATAATATGAAAAAAATTTGGGGGTCAGGTTAAACCCTAAACATCCTAAAAGAGGGACTTCTTTGTCCACAAAGTCACCAAGTTTTATGCCATTTCGATTCATTTAATTTTTTTTTTTTAATGACCTGACCTGAAAAAATCATACAGTTAATTGTGATATTTTATATTATATTTTTTTTATGTTTTTATTAGTTAAAATCAAAATCAAAATCCAAAGACACAGCATAAATATGGTTACCAAATACAGCTAACACATGCTTGTTGTCTTGTGTCACAATTTTCTAAACAATATGCATAATATACAGTATTGGTGTTCTGATATAGATCAATTAAATTAATGCTTATAAAGTAAAATGCTACGTTTTTTTTTTTATTATTACTTTTAACACAAGTATTACTTCCCTGACTACAAACATTTAAAAAGTTTTCAATATTGTATTTTATTAAATAAATTATTTTGTTTTTAGTGTATTAATCACACATGAAAACTCAAGAGTTTACCATATTTGATGCTTTATTACCATGTTTGATGCTAAATTAAAAGTTTAGGCTGAGACAGTCTAGCTGAATTATATATGACAGATATTGCGCTATCCACAATTCATACTGTTGCTTTTTTTCACAATATACTGTTAAACCCCTAATAGATAGATGAACCAACATGGTAAAGTAATGCTGGTCTGGGCTGGTTCTATTCAGCAGTTTTATTTGTCTGTTTAAGCAGTGCAGTGAAGGCTTCAGCTGAACCTGAAGTCCTTTTGCCCTTTCCGATTTTTTTAAAACCTCTTTACTTTGATTTTTCCCCAAAACCTGTCCTTATATCCATTCTGAGGAGTGTAGTCAGGATGTTTCCCTGCCTTAAGCTGTGGCTTTAGAAAAATAGAAACAGAGCCCCCCCCCCCCGAACCTGTTCCCCCTTCTTCGTCTACTTAAAAAACAAAGTGGTCAACATCAGTAGCCCACAGTTCTACACAACCCACTCTGATCCAGACTTTTTTTGAGACCATGCCAGATGAGAAGCTGCTCCAGCTTTCTACCACCCACCGTGTGACCACCTGCCCTCACGATCCAAAATATCTTCTCTGATCTTCTACCATACCTTCTCTCTGTCATCGGCACATCTTTGACCAGAGGATGTGTCCCATCAGACTTCATAAAGGGATATTTCATCCAAAAATAAAAATTGCTGTCGTTTACTCACGCTCATGTTGCCCCAAACAACATAATGACCAGTTACTGAAGCTTTCAAACTTCATTATGGAGCTAAAAGCACTATAAAAGTATCACCCATATAAATTTGACACTATTTTCCAAAGCACACAATAATTTGAAGGCATACCCCCCCAAAAAATAAGAGTTTGTTTAAAGGACTGAAGAAGTGTTTTTTTTTTGTTTTTTTTTAACGATACATTTATTTGACCAGAAGACATTTATAATGTTACAAGATATCTTCAAATAAATGCTGTTCTTTTGAACTTTCTAGTCATTAAAGTATTCTGAAGAACATGTATCATAGCTAATATTGTATCATGATAATAATAATAAATGTTTATTGTGCATCTCTGTATTTCAAACAAAACTGTTCTATGTCTTAGGAAGACTTGGTATGTAGTGCATAAGAGGTGTTTTTTAAAAAAATACTTTTATACTTTAATCATATCTTTTTATACTTTAGTCTGTATCATCCTTTTTTGAAGTATGAAATCTTACGTTTGAATTCAGTCCCCCAGTATAGTCTTCAAAAAAATTGAATTAAATTAAATTATTAAATTAAATTAAATTAAATTAAATTAAATTAAATTAAATTAAATTAAATTAAATTAAAAATAAATAAACAATACATATTTGGAATGACCTGAGGGTGAATAAATATTTTTTATATATTTTTTGAAGATAGTCCAGAATAGCTTAAATTATTTCTTCTTCATCTTTTTTTTTTTTTAATTTTATTTCTGCATTTTTTCAGTAACAGTAAATATAATGTGCATTTTGTTTAAAAGTAAAAAAAAAAGTGTAAACCTGACAGCTGTTATGTATTTGTTAAGATGTCTGTAAAATTACAGTATTTATTATGTATTTGTTCTGTTAATTACATTAAGAGACTACAATATATTTCCCTTAAAGTGATGTTAACCAGGCAATCACTGAATAGCTTGAGGCCATTAGTGAAATTAACTAGTGCCAGCCTACATGTTCTGTCTTTGTATACAATTTGCATTAACATTGCATAGGGATTGGATGGCATATGATTAATCAGCTTCCCTTGCTTGTCTGTAATAATTCCTATTGATACCAGTGGCTGAAATTTCCATTTTACACAGCAGGGGGAGTTAGTACTGTATCTTTAGACACACCAGAGCCAGAGATTCAAACGAGGACACAGGTATCACTATACATCAGTTTGACAGTCAAATATTATTTTAAAATGCTCACTTACGCAATAAAAGACTTACCACGTAACTAAAATGAAATGTTAACCCTTTTAAATTTCTGGCTATGGGTTTATCCTGGTTTGGATATATTAAAATTATTATTATAAATTATTTATTTGTTTATTTGAACTTTTTTTTTTTTTTTAATAAAAAAAAGGGATTTTCCCTGCCCATGATATTTGGAATCAGCTGTTTCATATTCATCTCGCATAAGGTGGGAAAATTGTAATTTCAGCTCGCAGATTTACTGGATAGCTTGCAGAGCGCATTAATTTGACCAAAGGACATGTGTAGAAATAATCTTCATATATATTTTTGACAGGTTACCATATGAAAGATGAGCTTTGCTGATACTGTTCTCATTGTACTTTACCATTATATGTTCTTTTGGCGGGACAAATCCTTTTCTTCACATGCAATAAGTTAATTACAGCACTGCTTTCCCTGCCTGACCTCCATAATGAACCACACTTCAAAGCCCTCCGACGCTTACTTTTGTTGATTCAGATGTTCTTTACTTGTATCTCGTTGGAAATTAAGCTCTAGTAGCTGGCGTTGTTAACACAGTTAACAAAAGCGTTTAAAGCCAACTAAAATTCCAAATGGATAAGCCCTCATGGGAGGATATCGGGCAAAATGTCTGTATGAGTTGTGTCTGCTCTTACATTGGCCAGCGCTGTCTCTCAATTACAAATGGGCTAACTGTGGTTGCCATTTTAAACATTTATATATCTCTAGTGCTTCTATTATGGCTCTAAAGGGAGAAATAAACCCCTTTTAACTCATAATATACTTCAAATATATTGAAGATGCTTGACTGATCTGCCACTGTTGAGTACAATGTGTCTTTTGGAAGGAAAGTAATAAATTACACCACTCAAAAAAAAAAAAAAATATCATGCTGAATTCATGTCTGTTCTTATAAAACAAAAAAATATGAGTTATATTTTTAATCTCAGGCTAAAATGATAGCCTTGATTCATTGTATGACTTTGTTATATCTTTCTTACAGTAGTTAAAAATCATTTAATTGTTGAGAAACACCGATCATTTGTTTGGAGTGAGTATCCAATGGTCTAAAAAACAATAACAAAATTAAATCTTTTAAAACATTAGGCACTTTAATTGGATCAGATGTCTGTGTTTGATATTAATGGGCAGCGCAGGAAAATGAGTAACAAATCCCAGCTGTCCGCCTCCTGCCCGCCAACACACACATATGCACACACACTGTCATATGGATGCAAGCATGCAAAACAGATATACCAAATATTTATCCATTATAGTGCATTTAACGATTGAGACGGTACTAAAGGAGCCACTGTATTAATTCCGACATTTTTTGAAAATGCAAGCATTATTGAAATATAAAATGGATATTTGGGTTGATAGAAAGTGGATGTATTTATTTATTATTTATTATTTTTTTTTAGAGCATCAAGAAGACCTCATACAGTCCTGGCTTGTTGAAGATGAACTGCATCAACTCCCTCTGCAAAGCTGTAAAATCCACTGAGACGTGTTTTTGAGGTATATCTAGAACATAAGGAGGGGAAATCAAGGGAAAAAAAAAGCTGTCAGATGCTCACTCCGAATAATCCAGTCTTAAAGCCAAGCCAGCCATGACTAACTAGGAAATGACGTTATAGTTCACACAGTGCACACCTGCTTCCCTCACTGTATCTTTTTAAATATCTATTCTGTGGAATTATTTCCTCTCTCGTGGAAATTAGTTGTGTCTCCCAAGTGATAGAATAACAGTTTTGTCACTGGTTGAAAATGCAGTAAATATCTGCTACGGATTAATAGTCTATTTTTGATTTTCTACCTCTGATGATGAGGGAGGCGGTGGGGTTGGCTTTGGACTTTGGACTAGGCTTCTTTTTTTTTTTTTTTTTTTGTCCAACACATCAGGTTTGATTTTCCCATTGCGTTTCTGGTCATTTAGAACTGGGTTGGGGTAGGGCAGCCTCAAATGAAGGATAATCTCTTAGAGGTCCTTTGCGGTGGGGGGTGAGGCCCGGGAGCGACCATTCAATTTTTTTTTTTTTTACACAGTTGCAGCTGTATCTCAAAGCACTTTGATACAAAAAAGCTGAATGTTTTGCAGGCAGATCCTTGGGCTGGTTGCGGAATTCTTACCTCCCACTGTTAGGGCCCTTTCTACCCCTAAAGGGGCCCCTGCCATAACTGCCAGTTACCCCAAGTCGGGGCCGTTTGCAAATTGAGCCTGACAAAAACGGTGAGGCGAAAACTGGTACGTTTAGGAAATTAAACAGCAGCGTGTCTAACTTTTTGACCATTGCAGCGTGAGGTGTTGTATGTGGTTGCTGAGTTGTTTCGCAGTCACAAATCTACTCATTTGCAAGTCACATCACTCTATATGCACCTGCAGTGCTGAATGACATTCAGGGCTATTATTCACTGTACAAAACGGTAAAGATACTCTGACCAGTGTTGGGGAAAGTTACTTTTAAAGTAATGCATTACAATATATAATACTCCTTAAAAAAGTAACTAATTACGTTACTTAGTTACTTTTTATGGAAATTAATGTGTTACTTTACTTTTGCGTTATTTTTTTAAATCTGGGCAGGGCTTGCTTGGTTGTTTTTAATATAAAAAGTTCTATTTTTGGCAAATGTAAAAACCTTTTTACACCAAAAGCCTCAGGCTTTGAGAAAAGTTAATTCACGTCTGTACAGTAGACAGCAGAAGAAAAATTATGAACTCTTCAGCAATAAAAAAAGGAAAACAAATGTTAGATTATATTGAGTAAATTTTGCTTATTAGTATGGTTGAATTGCATCATCGAAGGTTGGCAGCAAAGACATCAGTTAATAAAATAGTATTAAATGCATAAAGGATATTTGTATTATTTAACATATTTAATTATTGCAGGTTTGCATCATGCTCTGAGTTGAATTTCACTGTTTTTATTCATTTTGAGAAATGCTGAGTCTGTTTTTTGTGAGTTAGATGAATTAATGCATGTTCACATTTATTCTAGAACTAACATGTTACTTCTGATTTCTCTCAACATGGGGAAAGGAGAGCTTTTAATCAATAAATGGGGGGGGGAGTAACTGGCGTTACTTATTTGAAAATGTAACAGATATTTTCTTGTAAATTAAGTATTGCGTTACTTTACTATTTATTAGTTACTTGAATAAAAGTAATCTGATTACCTAACTCACGTTACTTGCAATGCATTACCCCCATCACTGATGATCTTTACGTAATATCCTAATGATTTCTGGCATAAAGGAAAAATCTATAATTTTGACCCATACAATGTATTTTTGGCTAACACAGATATTTTCTTGTCTATTAAAAATTAATGCGCTGCTTTACTAGTTACTTGGAAAATGTAATAATATTACGTAACTTGCGTTACTTGTAATGCGTTACCCTCAACACTGACTCTGACCGCATAAGAAAATGTGGCAGGCGAGCTCTGATGTGTCTGTCATTGACGTTTTTCAACTCTCAGCTGAAAGTGTGAATTCATGGATATTTTTGGAAAAAGAAATATGGCATACTAGCATTAATGTAAGTAGATAAAAGTGCATATACAATGATACTGAATAGAACGAGATTACTGTAAGCCATTCTCTATCAGTTTAGACTTTATTCACAAGCACAATCAGATACATGATTAATTTTAAATCATTAATCATGAGATTTGACATATGACGAAAAGTCCTGAGGGAAAGAATAGAAATGGAATTTTCTACCTTAATTGTCTTACAAGTTATCTTTGGTCATTATAATCCTAATGGGAACCACTACGGCTTTCCCTAACTGCATGTTCAAAAAATAAATTAAGTAAGTAGTAATTTAAATTATGAATTCACTTGATGATTAAACTCAGACTAAGAAAGAGTGACAAGAACAAACCACTCAGATTTTATTAGTATGTGAACTCTCGTAGGATGCACTGCAAGTTAAAAGCACCAGAAAGATGCAAACTTCCACGCAGGGAAAATTTAGGCACAGCACAGAGCAAGCATTTTATTATATTAAAATATTAAATTACGTATTAGATTAAGCAGTCGTCTCCTTCCAGCCGTTTGACAGCTGAACACAATTGTAAGGAAAGTCAGATGTTTAGTTTCAGTGCTTGTTAGTAACAGATATCTTGAGGGTTTTTCTTTCTCTCACAAATAAATTAAAGATAATTTACTGATAAATTTTCACATAGCGGTCTGATGTAGAGGCTGAAATGGGGATTTTCAATTGAACGGGAGAGCAGGAGAGACATACATGAACTGCTAATTCCTTCCAAACATTGAAGATTTTAATTATTTGTTTACTAGTCTAACTTGTAAGAAGTTTTTACTGCTATTAATGTTTAAAAAAAACAGAAGCAATAGATCCTTATTTTTTTTGACAAACTGCAAAAGGTTGACAACGGCCTCATTATTGTATCAGAATTAGCTATTTTGTTATAAAGTGAGTGTATATTCAAATTCAAAAGATTTGGCCTTTTAGCTGTCATTTTTAGTATTTTAAAGCCATGCATAAAATGTAATGTTTGAAGGGTTTGTTGTGTAAATTGAGCGTTTCCGATATGCAGGTAGAAACAGGATCAGCAATAATATTAATTTCATTTCATGTTAGGGAAAATCAGATCCACCTGACTGTTTGCTTTTGATTGCCACAGCATCTTTTAGTCATTACTGTTAACTTCTCTCTAAGAGAGCGTTCTGGAATTGCTCATAGGGTCCATCCTTGTTTTTCAGTGTTTACACATCTCTCACTTGTCTTTTCCTACATGTGCAGTGTTTCAGCCCCGCTTCACATGTCAGGCAGATGTGCTGTCTCTTGCATTACAGTACAGAAGTAGGTGTAGCAGCTAGATGTCAATGGCATTGGGGGAGAAGAAAGTGAGAGTGGATGCATGCATGCAAGGGCTGGGTTGGACCTGGGTGAAGTTTTCTTTCCTAATGGTTGGGTAAGGGGCTGGGTTTGTGATGTCAGGCTGGAGGAAACAGATAAAACGTTTAGCGCGTTAGTTTGATCTGATGTGGAGATGTGGAGAGCGCATGCAGCGGGACTGAGCTTGGGAATACAGACACACACGGAGCGCAAGAGGAGTCTCCGCACCATCTCAAGGTGATCCAAAGAGCCGTTTTCACTTGGACCGGCATGCCAAAAAGACAAATCTCCTTTCAGTACCTTCACATTTTTGGATATTGATCCATATTTTGAGAAAATAAAATCTTTTAAGCGGACTTTCACAGCTCCCTGATATCTGAAACACTCCACTCTTAGAATAAACCTCGACAGACTTTTTGGCGGTTTATTCGCAGAACGAAGCGTGACCGCGAGCATTTTGGACGCGACCTATTGCGCGCCGGTGAAAGGTGGCAATCTCAAATAACCTTTCTCCAGCATTACATCTCTCCAAACAACCTTACACTGTACAGACAGCAAGCTATGTAAGTCTGCAACCAAACGCGATATTATCGCTTTCACTCGACCAGAATGAGGATACATTATTGCGCGCGTAAATGAACTATAGGTGAATGACAATTAGACTTTTACGCAGTCACTGCGCGCTGAAGAGGCAGCTTTGAGGAGAGCCCCGAGACACGAGGTGTTTGAACCTGTGCATTTAAAAGGCAGGGAGGAAAGATTTAAAGTGAACAGTGTGCGATCAGTTACTCAAAATTTGCGCCACTTAAATGGTAAATTAAGTGAGGAACAGACTATCCACCGTGAAGCACTGGCAATTTCTACTTCCCTTGTCAATACAATTAAAATCCTTAAAACTCCTTAACACACCTATTGCAGCTTAAACACAACTGAAGCTATCATTAATGAAGTAAAGGCACTCGAAACAATTTAAGCGAATTAACTATTAGCTCCCCTCTCAAGTGCAATTCAAAACAAACAAATAGATGTCCACGCTCTGAAAGCTACAGCTTCACCTCAATAAAATGATGTTTTTTAGACTACTGGCTATTATTCTTGCAGTGTTTCACACATGGCCGCTGAACAGGGCTCAGCCAGATCATATCCAGAAGTACAAGCGGACACTGGCACAGAGAGCGGACCGAGCGCTTGCTGGAGAGCAGTGCGGCTCCATCAGCCGCAAGCGGCCGCCGCGCTCCGCGGCGCAGCAGTACCCTCTAGCGGGCGTCGCTGGAAGGTACACTCGCGTGATAGACTTGCACTTGAGGAAAACCAAAACGGTGAGGTCGTGTTCAGGTGAGTGCAGCACGAATGCGGCTGAGTTATCTAAATTGGAAATTAATAAGAAGGAGACATACGATGAACCACAAGAAAAGACTTACATATGGAAGAAAGCAGGCAAACAGTCACAGGGGGCCACTGATCCTAGCTCTACCAAGTCTCACAAACCCCTTCAGTCCATATCAAAAGTACACCCTTTGCAGACAGAACAGGGTGGTAATTTGGCAGACAGCTCGTCCTCGCTAAGAAGGGTTGCACGGAGCCTTCCAGAGTTCAACAAAGGAGAAGAAGTCCCAAAAGATGCGCAGCACACCCATGTCCACCACACTGACTTCTCTACAGAAAATGAGGAGTACTCCGGGGAGCAAGAGGGGCTGCAGAGCACTGCTGGGGAGCTGTGGAAGGCAGATGTGCGCAACGTGCCCGCAAAGTGGATGACAGCCGTGTATTTCAGCGGTCAGGCGGAGCAACTAAAGGTGAACCCTGCACTTGGCATAGAACTGCCCCGCTCCAAGTTCACTTTGGAGCTGTGGGTCAAGCCGGAGGGGGGCCAGAATAACCCTGCCATCATTGCAGGTGGGTGTCTGTGCAATCATGTTCTCATTGTCTACAATCAGGTTTTTATATTGGAAGCAGGGATGCAGCTTTTTCTTAGGTTCTTTAGGAATTGGAATTGTCATTGGCTATTACTTACAGCAGCAGTTATAACTTGAAGGATACATAATTCACAATTAGCAACTGTCTAATCAGAATAAATAGTGCTGAAAGGCGTACAGCCATACAGACCAAAGTGATTATGGTAAGTCAGATTCATTCCTCGAACTCGGCTCAGTTCATCAAGTGCATCAAATAGTGTGCGGCGGACTCTGTGTTGTGTCACGGCTTTGACACGTTGTTGTTTCATTTAAGAGGCCTTTGTTTGAGGATATCAGCTGACGAACAGATGAAAGGAGAATGGGAAATCAGCTGCTTACGAGGTGCAAACGATGAGTAGTGCTATAGGGGAGGAGTGTTAGAGGAACAAGTGGCCACCACCTGCTCAGTGTGTCCTGTCTGCTTTATTTAATCACTTGTTTAGTACATATGGCACTCTGCGTTTCCAAGGTTTGATTCATAAGCTGCATGTTCTGGACATTGTACTCATGTTAACAGCTAGCTGCCATGCAGCTCAGTTGTTTTGTATATTTAAAACATTTTCGAAGCAGAAACTATAGGTGATTTTTCATAAAAAAAGTTTTTATTTAGTTTTTATAAAAGATCTTGTTGTCTTCCAACACACTGGCGCTGGGTTATTTTGCTGTGTGGTTTTGACAGGCATCTGAGTTGACTTTTTCAGTATGCACATTGCGATTACAAAAAAACACAAATAAACAAAATAAGCTGTGGAACATCACAGAAGGTGCCGGATCCCCCAAGGGAGCTTTCATAATCAGGTAAATGTGCATTTTTGTATGGCTGCTGAGGAGGGTCAATGTGGAAATGATTATATCTGGAAGTGCTTCTGAGACTAGTTCCCAGTAAGGAGAACAAAGCCCAGAGTTCTCTGGTTGTAACCTGCGCGAGGCTTTTCCTCTACCTTGGATGCCAAAATACATGCTTTTAGGCGAAAGGGGGTGCAAATATTATTCATCTGTTTCTAACACTGATGAGTCATCTGTCAGACCTCAAAGTGAGCATTAGATATTCCATTTTAAAATCATCCACCACTTGGAGAAAATCAGTATTCCCCAATGACGACAAATCTCGCAAACCTCTTAAATAAATGAGGGTTTCTACCATCTTGCTATTGTTAAGATTGTATTATTTCCCTTTGACATATTCATCATCATCACTAAAATCATGTGGACATTCACTCCAGCTCTTTCTGAGGTCAACAGCTTTCTTTTAACAATCAGTGGACGAATCTATTGTTATAAAGCCAGTTTTTAAAAATCCCTCACTCTGCCAAATGAGCGTTCAAAGGCTTTACTGGAAGTGCTCTTTTAAATGCTAACTTTTCTTTCGCTATTAAGCGAAACTAACTTTTTCTCTGTCTCTCATAAACACTTATCATATCGAAGCCATCAGTTATACAAGGTTACTAAGAAAGTATTTCTTCAGCACACTTCGTCTCCAGCCAAACTCAGCACTCTGGGCCAGTCTGAGGTACTACTATTAGGAGTCTTTTATTTAGTGGGAGACAGACACTATAAAAACAGTAAGATAAGAACCTAGGCTTTGAAAATGTAGTAGCATCCAAGTGGAATGGTTTATCTTCAGATTCATGACTTAAGGGCTGATACGCGCACAAATTAGCAGGTGTTGTCACACGCAGTACACACATCGGCAGGCTTTTCCAATGAATGAAATTTCAGTGTGGTCCGCGTCCCTCAGGATATTTTGTTTAAAGCTGCTCATCTCTCGTTCTCCCGTTTGCAGGGAATAATGCACCCGAGTGTGTATGTGCTCGCATGTGCGTGTGTTGTTGGGAGGGTGAAGGGGTTCCCTGACCTCTCTCTGTCCTTCGACGGTAACATCTGGCTGCCAGATGTGACTGCTCCTAAGAAAGGCGGCTGGGAATATCAGTGGATTTGTTGAATGGAAATGACTTAAACTCCTAAACTCTTCAGATAATTAAACACCAGTTACTCTGTGCTTGATGAAGCTACATTTCTGCTCATTGACTCTTTCATTTGTGTTTTTTTTTTTTTTTCTAGGCGTGTTTGACAACTGCTCGTATCCCTTGAGCAAAAAAGGTTGGTCTGTTGGGATTCGAGCAGCAGACCCTACAGGAAGAAAAGACGGCAGGTTTTTCTTCTCACTTCGCACGGATCGGGCGCTCAAACCCACCACTATCGTCGCACACCATCGCTACCAACCCAACAGCTGGACTCATGTGGTGGCCAGTTATGACGGCCACAAGATGGCGCTGTACGTAGACAACTCCAAGGTTGGCGAAAGCAGAGAACAGTCAGGTGACCTATACAGTCCCTACATCAAAGCCTGCCGCCTGTTTCTGCTTGGCGGGGATCTGTCGGATCACGAGCACAGTTTCCGCGGGCATTTGGGAGGCGTCACGCTTTGGGGCTATGCGCGCACTCATGAGGAACTTCTTAAAGGTCACCAATCCCATGCAGAGAGACAAACTCCCGTCTTGTCCCAGTGGGCAGATTTCCTTGAGGTCGAGAATCAGTGGGCGCCTTACAAAGACCGTCACAACCCAGTAATTGCGGCTCTTCCTGTCCCAGAGCGCCAGCTTGTTTCTCCATTTCTTCCGCCTACATGTGGCGTCACCGTATGTGACAATGCCGACATCGCCCTCAGTTATAACCAGCACTGGGAACTGCGAGCCGAGAAGCGCCTACGTTACCGCATCGTGAACATCTGTAAGGATGACGGCAGCGATCCTACAGTCTCTCTGCAGCAGATCCAGCTTCAACACCAGGCCTTGGAAGACGCCTTCCGACCTTACAACATCACCCTTGAGCTCAGCATTCACACCATCTCCAACTCTTCCCTCCAACGGCGCTTCGTCCTCAGCAACTGCCACATCGCAAAGGTGGGGAACCGCCACTGCGATCCCGAGTGCGACCATCCTCTTACGGGCCACGATGGGGGCGACTGCTTGCGTTTGGGGCCCTGCTACAACTGGAAGCGGAGGGATGGAATCTGCAACCCAGAGTGCAACAGCATTCACTATGATTACGATGATGGTGATTGCTGTGACCCCGAGGTCACAGATGTCGCAAAGACCTGCTTTGATCCAGAGTCTTCTCAGAGGTGAGCTTGTACTTCAATATGGTTCCACTTTGGCAACTAACTTGAACCCAGACATAATTTTAGTAGGATGTGCAAGAGGGTTCATGTTTTGGTCTTAAATCGAGGATTGCAAAATCTTTCCCCTCAGGACGATATTTGACCGCCTGCTTGCTTCTATAGAAGTTGATGCAGGTAACATAGTCAGCTACCACCATGTTATTACATCAACTATGTACATTTATGTCCTTAGCAGATGAATTCCTACCAAAACTGCTTGCATGAAAGTGCTAGGCCTTAAAGGCCAAGCCAAAATGATTGAAAGCATTCCCTATCCCTCGCACAGGATCTCTGAGAACTGTGTTCAAGAAATTGACAAAAGTTATGTGCTTGTTAAATGTTCTCACAGCAGCATCAGGAAAAAGGAAACCAAAGTGTCTTATTGTGAAATAGTGTTCACTTTTTTTTTTCATTTTTTATTTTCAAGATTGTCAGAGTATTCTGTATTACTCAACATGCAAAGCATACAAATCGGCCTTCTGGAATAACTTTAAAAAGCATGCAAAACTTGGATGCAGAACTGAGCCAAAGTATACACTTAATGTGGCTAAACAACAAAACCAGAGGTCTCGGCACTATTCATTGTGAAAGGCAGGACAGTTCTGCTCCCGTACAGACTGTTTGACGGTGTGCCGCAGTGTCTTTCATTTTTCTGATGCTACATATATAAGTAGATGCTCACAAAACTGTCCTATAGTTTAAAATCATGAAAATGTGATCACGTCTTTGGTCTTTTTTATCGGCAGGATGAATTTGCTACATGTCAAATTTCCAGATGCAGTCTGGGAAGTGTTGTTCCAGACTCAGTGTGCAACGAGTCCTTGTGTCTCAGCCACCAGCTGTTGTCATTTTATGGTTGCTTGAAAACAAGCTTTCTTCAAGAGCCGCCTATCTCTTCCTGAAGGGCTCCTATAGAGATTAATAGGGCCCCAATGATACTATTGGATGGTGGTCTAAAAAATACTCTTTTTGTTGTTTTGCACTGGGAGAAATTTAAAGAGGACAACAGCGAGTTCATAGCTAAAATCCACAGGCAGAACATTTTTTTCTGTCCATGGTTTGTAAAAAATAAATCAGTTGAACGCCATCTCAGCGCTGTTTCTACCAAGGGGTTACGACTTGACTGGTTAGTGTAGCTTGGTCACCTCAATAAATTACATTTTAAAATATATTAAAATAGAAAAATGCAGTCTTGGTGAGCAAAAGAGACTTCTCTCAAAAGTATTGTTCTTATTTCATTGTTTGAAAGTGTGAAATGGATAATTCTCCCTTTTAAAGGTCAGGAAAGTCACTAGTAAGGGGCTTGGGGCTTGTTCCAATCAGCATGATCATGATGTAAGTTTCCTGCGTTCCTGTGCCAGCCGAGCAGCTGCCATTGAGATGAATGGGAATACTAAAAGATAGCCTTCTTCAGGGAATTTCAGACCTCCTTATTTCTACCAAGGCCAAGAGTTTGTAGTAGTGGTGACCTGGAGTAGCATACTGTCCTTGGCAGGCCACATTCAAAAAGCAATCCAAAGGCACTGAATAACCCGAAGGTTCGTTTACTGGACTTGTTTTCCTCTAAATATGATGTGTCAATAAGTATAAATGCTAATAGCCAACGGGACCGGATTAACCTTGGGCTCATAGACTAAGCCCTTAGAGAGATCTTTCCTTACCATGCTGGAAGTGTGTATCGCTAAGGCCGAGGTCCAGAGTTTGCAGAGAATTAATGCAGGGATGACATTTTGATGGCAATTGTATAGCGTGCTTTTTATGTGGAGGTCTGGGATTTTAATGTTTTGCTGTGTGAGTTATAGCCCAGGTATCTGCTGCTGGGCAGTGAAGCTGGAGTACTTGCCAATGGCTGTCACTACGCAAATTTGTTGTTGAAGCAGAGAGAAACAGCACAAGGGAACCACCAGGTGCTTTTTGGCAAGCTCCTGAAATGGAACGAGAAGAAAGCAAAGACATTGTAGTCCAGACATTTAAGCCAATAGAACTGAACTACCTGATAACTCTTCTCTTTAGTAATTAACTTTGATAGATGCTTAGCAATTTTTGCGATTTATGATGTATTTATTTCTTTATTCATTTTGCTGCCGGCGAGATAGTGGATCGGTGGTTTTGAATATGACTCTTTTAAGAATTGTTTTCTTTTTTTTCTGTTATTCAAAAGGATTGTGTCCACTTGAAAGGTGAAGGTAATGCACACATAAAATAATTTATTGGACGACTTTGGTGGAGGTATGAATATGAAGAAAATGTGCTTTTAAAACATTGTTTGAGTTGTCCAACATGTCAGTGGTGCGTGGGTCCTTAAAAAGTCTTGAATAACGTTTTCCTAATAAAAGGCCCTAAAAAGTCTTAAATTCAGATTCGATGGGTCTTAAATATTTTTGATCACATTACCACTAAAATATCTTCAATCTGACGGACGTGACGGACTGTTTACAATCTTTGGACAGAACGAAGATTTTTTTTTTCTCCCCCCACGGTAGTTACTGCATCATCATCAGACAGAACGACTTTTTTATGTATGTTCTCAATAATAATAATAATAATAATAATAAATATAGCTGCAAGCAACAATTGCGGGGCCAAGCACAAAAGAGGCAGAATGAGAAGCTAAGCACAGCAGGGAGCAACAGACTGACTACAACAATGAGTAATTAAAGCCATTTTAGGATGATATCAATTGAAATGGCTGAAAAATCATAAATATAACCAGTAATAATCACACTCATTTTTGCATCATGTCTCAAATTTGTAGTGGTGCTGTACGAAAACTATTATGTCTATCGACTTGAAATCCATAACTTTGTGTCAGTACAGTCCGACGATGATTTGAGTCAAATTTGGTGAAAATCGGACCAACGGTCTAGGAGGAGTTCGAACAAGTAGGTTTTATACATTAATCAAAATGGCGGAAAGGAAGTTCGGCCAACTGTGGTATAATTGGTATGTACGTTGTCGGCATGACCCAAGGAATATTTTGAGACCAGTTTTATTACAATAGGCTAATGCAATCAGAAGTTATTAGCATTTTTGGAAATTTCATTATTAATGTTTAATGAATGGTGTATTACTTCTGACCAATAGGTGGCGCTGTTACCAAATTGATGTGCCGTGGTCAGTGTGAGGTGACAATGGCACATATAAAATTTGGTGTCAGTATGTCACAGTTTTGCAGAGACACAGCCTCAGATGTAGTTCGCCAGCTTTCCAGCAAATTCGTTGATGCGCTAAACGAAAACGGTTTCATATATCGACACGAAATCCATAACTTTTTGTCAGCAAGGTCTGAAGATGAGTCAAATTTGGTGTAAATCGGACTAACGATCTAGGAGGAGTTTGAAAAAATAGGTTTTCAACATTAATCAAAATGGTGGACAATTTTGCCATAATGGGTATCAATGTTCTCAGCATGACCCAAGGAATCTATTGAGATCACTTTCATTACAATAGGCTAATGTAAGCAGAAGTTATTAGCATTTTTGTAAATTTCTTTATAACTTTTTACCACAAGGTAGCGCTGCACCCAAACTTTTTTGAGTACTGTCAGGGCATGGTGCCGAAGACACATACTGAGTTTCGTAACGATACGTCAATGCGTTTGTAAAATATAGCATTTTTGGACAAAATTCAGTATGGCCGGCACCCAGAATGGCTGACATGGGAAAATTGGGTATGGTTGGACTCAACATGATGCAACGAATTGGATTGTTTTGTGATTTTTGGCCAAACCATTCAGAAGTTATAAGCAAAAATAGCCATTTTTCATATCTCCTCACCACTAGGTGGCACTGCGCTGAAACACTGCAGGTAGCCTAAGGTCATGCTTGCTATGACACACACCAAGTTTGGTCTGAATATGCCAAACCGTTGCAGAGATATAGCCTCACAACCATTTTTGAGTACTTTTCATAGAATTCATTTGCATGTTATTCAAGAACGGATTGACTAATCAACTTGAATTCCATAACTTTGTGCCAGCATGGTCTGAAGATGAGCTGAGCCAATTTTGGTGAAAATCAGAAAAAACGTCTAGGACGAGTTTGAAAAAGTAGGTTTTACGAAAAAAAAATGTATAGAAAACAAACTAAACCTTACGATTTTTGAATTTTGGACTTAATTCGACTCGGCATGAGCCAAGGATTCAGAGGAAAAATTTTGATTCTGTGCCTTACGGTTCAAAAGTTATTAGCATAAAATGATTGAAACTTTGGACAAGTGGTGGCGCTAGAGAGTTTGAGTTTGAGACTCCAAACTTGCTGTGGTTAATGTTGGGACTGTCCTCTATCAGTGTGCCAAATTTCCCAACTTTCCCGCAAACGGTTCTATGGCCAGCCATAGACTCGAGCGGAAGAAGAAGAAGAAGAACACCAATGGATACAATAGGTGCCATTGCACCTTCGGTGCTTGGCCCCTAATAATAATTATAGGTCGAGCTACAGCTAGCTGACCATCAGCCTTCGAGCTAGTTTATTTTTTTACTTGCCCAACCAGACAAACAACCTGATTAAAACTTAAGTGACAAAAAATAACCAGCGAAGCATCAAAACGCATCAATACACAATAGATAGTGTATTTCTGGTATCGTTCTGCCTGTCTCTTTGTAAAAGACTTCAAACCAAATGAGCGTAACAGCACACACACACAAAAAAAAAAAAAAAAAAAAAAATACTCAGGAGAAACACACTGAGGTAATAATTCTAAACGTGTAGTTTATTTATAACATGATATAGTTATGTAACATACCAAGAGAGCTATTTTCTGAATATTCTCATGACTGCAAATGTTACATTGATTTTAGTTCAATAAACAAGTAGTAATAAGTAGTTATTCTGTTACTTACATTTTAGACACAATATTTACTGTTTTGTTCTGTTCCACCAACGAAAATAGTTCCAAACAAGGATCACAGCACAAGTATAGGCTAGTACATCCAAGCAATACGCTGTGGTGTTTTGTTACTGAATGATTCAGCGTTTCTGAAGGAATCATTTGTATGAACGACTTAATGCTCACTCATTTAGTGACTTACCGCCACCTACTGGTAGTTTAGTGTGTTTAAAAGTATGCATCCCCCCTCCCCCAACATGTCTTAATTGTATATTCATAAATGTATTTAAAACATTAATCTCATCACATTATTTATTGCAGTTGTAATTTTGCACTGTAAGTTAATTCATCTGACTGGTAACCACTCTATAGAATTTATTGATAAATTGTAGTAATTTGACATGAAAGGTGATGTATACATTAAAAAAGTAAAAAAAAAAAAAAAAAAAAAAAAAATATATATATATATATATATATATATATCATTCATGACAGTGATAAAATGTAGTTTTCTTTTTACATTAAACACAATAAATTTTACATATATGTATGTGATATGTGTATTTACATTACAGGTTTAGGTCTTAAATTTCATATACGGTGGTATTGCAAAGGTCTTAAAAAGAATTTCACTTATCTTCATTATTATTCATTATTATTCATTATTAATGCAGTTCATTTTGGTGCTTCTAATAGTGCAGAAATTAGGGAAGGCTGGGGTTTGTTGGCACAAATCTCTGGTGGAATGAACATTAACTGAACTAAGAACAAATGAAAGATCTTACACTGTAAAAAACAATTTGTTGAGTCAACTTAAAATAATTTGTAACCTGGCTGCCTTAAAATTTCAAGTTCAGTCAACTCAAAAATAAGTTAAATATTAAATTATACTAAGTGACAACTTAGATATTTTAATTGAATCAACTTAAAATTTTAAGGCAGCTGGGTTACTTACCCATCTGTTAAGTTTAGCAAACACAAATATCTAAGTTGTTACTTAGTACAACTTAACATTTCAAGTTAAATAAACTTATTTTAGTTGACTGAACGTAAAATTTTAAGGCAGCAGGGTAACAAATTATTTTAAGCTGACTCAACAAATTGTGTTTTTTATTTTTTACAGTGTAAGTATAAAATAGTACTTTTAATGTCACAAAATATTACATTTTGTTAATATATCAGTAAACATGTTTCGTAAAGTTCTACATTACAAAATTATTATAAAAGTACAGTTATGTACACTGAAGTAATGCACTCTAAAAACTGCTGGGTTAAAAACAACTTAGCGCTTAGCGGGTAAAATATGGACATACCCAGCGATTGGTTTGTTTTGACCTAGCGGTTGGGTTAAATGTTTAACCCAGCCTTCTGGGTAGTAACCCAACCACTGGGTCAAAACAACCATATTTTGTAGTTTGTCCATATTTTACCCAGCGCTGGGTTGTATTTAACCCAGCAGTTTTTAGAGTGTGGCTGCTAACAATTCAGCTTTGTCATCACAGGAATAAGTTATATTTTAAAAATATTAAAGTAGAAAACAGTTTTTTAAAAATATAATAATAATTCACAATACTACTGTTTTTACAGTATTTTGTATTTAAAACTGCAGCCTTGGTAAGCACTAGAGACGACTTTCAAAAACTTTATTTATTCATACAATATTTAATCGTTTAACACTGACAAAAACGGACTTACCTCACTGGGTTTTGACCTTGTAATGTCTGGACAGAATCAGTGAAGGCAGGTTAGGAGGGCAAATATTCAGATGCTACATTTTTGTGGCAGAACCCACTTCCATCTCAGAATTTAACCCTGTGCCAGTCAATCCCCAGTGCTGACCAACACAAGTTTCCTTGACATCAGTGGTTGCTCTGATTAGAGGACTGTGCTGACAGTTGAACATTTTCATTTGCTGTTGTTTTTGTCATGTTGTGTTTGTTTCCTGAATAAGCATTTTTGTGGCATCTGTTGGTTTGTGGTTAGTGTTCAATTCCTTGTTTGTTAGCTTTGGAAACATGTCATTTTTTTATTTTTGTTTATTTATTATTATTTTTTTTTTAATTTATTTGATTCATCTGTAAGTATAAAACTATATTCTTCTCAGACATATTCAAATGATTGGACTGCTAAATGCTGTCAGCACTCAGTGCTTACAGTTATTAGTTAACCACTAATGTTTGGGCTTGGAAAGAATATTTATTTAAGAAAGTCGTGAGTCTGAATGTTGTGTGATCAAACACACTGATCATTGAAGCCACTAGAAACATTATTTGTTTTGGCCTCTTACACTGTAAAATGTGATTTGTTAGAACCTAGTCACATTGACTTGATTTAAAATTTTTGGTACTGTTTAAACCAATATTATTTGTTGACAAATTACACACTTAAAGGCATAGTTCACCCGAATGAATGAATGCTTTTCAAAAAATCAATTCATTCTGTCATTGTTTAGTCAAACTTAGTTGTTCCAAAACTGTATGAATTATACCTTCTTCTGTTGGACACAAAAGAAGATATTGTGAAGAATCTGATTAGCCATTGCTGGTCCCCATAGTACAAAAAGAACGAATATGAACAGTTTGTCTTTATATCCAATAAGACAGCAGAGGAAGCAGACAGGATTGAATCACAAAACTTGCCTGTGGCCTTGTACCATGGCTCATGCTTTGTTTTTTACTTAGTCTTATACTTTATACCTCATTACTTTACCCCTCATAATCATTTGCCAGCATCTACTATTATTTACTATGGATTTTTTATACTGCACATTAATCCTATTTGTTTTTAAAATCCGTTTTTTAGGACTGACTGATCTCAAAGCCATATTGCAGTTGGTGAAATCAGATCTGTTCAGTGTATCTACATCAGTTGCAATTGTGATGACTTAAGTGTCAGTGGTGAGATACCAAGAGACACAAGAGAGTCATTTTGAGATGAGAGGACAGAGATTTGGTGTTTTCAAAATTTGGTCTAGCACTTCAGTGTAATCGGGAGGGTTTTGAAAAACACTCAAAATTCATGAGACATCATAAATCACGTGATTTCAAACTGCAAAAATAAAAACTCTTCATCTTAGTCAACATTTTTGTATGCTTTCCATTGGAAAAATAAAATAAAATAAGTCAACAAGCATATGAGAAGATAAAGTATATTAATAATAGAAAAACATTAGGGCTGCGATTAGTCAATTAGTCACGATTAGTCGATTAGTCACGATTAATCGATTCAAAATAAAAGTTTATGTTTACATACTATACGTGTGTGTGTACCATGTCTATTTATTATGTATATATAAATACACACACAAATATATGTATATATTTAAAAAAAATATTTGTATGTATTTATATGCAAACACTTGTACTGTATATAATTTATATTATATATAAATATAACATTTTGCATATAACACATTTTTTCCTTAGTATATATATGTATGTGTGTGTATTTATATATACATAATAAATATACACAGTACACACACATATAGCATGTAAACATAAACTTTTATTTTGATTCAATTAATTGCGACTAATCGTTTTGCAGCCCTGGAAAACATAACTAGTTTTTAAAGAATGTATATCTCAAATTAAGTTTATTTTTCTTACACTATTGGCTGCAATGTTACTTTCTTTTAAAAGAATAAATCTAATAAAAATTTTGTGACCATTATTTTTTTTTTTAAAGAAAAACAAAATACTGATTAAGAAAGTTTTTTTTTTTTATTAACAGTGCATTTAGATCACCTCTATCAAAATGAGCAAACTTTACTCTTTTTCTAAACATCTAAACATGTTTTATTGCCAATATTCTGCATCTAATTGGCTTTACATGAGTGTCAGCAATTCACAATGTGAAAAATGAAATGGTCCAAAATATATTTGGTTCACTTATTCTCCAGAACACATTTGGAACAACACATAAGTAATGTGAATATAAATTGTTAAATCATTTGAAATCTATTACTGAATTAGCCATGTAGGAGAGATTCAGGCAACTGGAGCACTCAAGAACATTGGCTCAGCCTTTGCTTGTTTAATAAAAAGAGATGTAAGAAGTACGATATTTGGTTTATTCTCTCATGGAACGGGTCCAAGAAACAGTAGGTGGTTCAGCTAATAGGCCCGACCCTTCGGCACGATCCAAAGGGCATTAAGAACCGGACCTCTTCAAACCAACAGCTCAATGATATGAGGTGCATAGACTTGAGCAGCTATGAAAGCAAAAGAGAAAAATGACATGTGACATATTCCAAAGTGAAAATAAGTTAACGTCACACATCAAAGCGCCTCTATGGCGATTTATCACAGCTGGGAGTGGAATAAAAAAGTGGGTAGTCGTTTAATGCGCCATAACCAGTTCAAACAATTATAATCCCTAATCATCGTGACATGAAGTGATTTTTTATGACTGTTGTTATTAAAACCGGTAATAAAAGTCAAGATGCGATTTTAAAAACATGTATATGACATCGTACCTCAGTAAATTTTTATGTTAGTTCTTTAACAAATTCCATTTGCTTACTTCAGATGACATGAATGAAACGATTTATACCGTTGTTGTTTTAAACGGTTATTTTAGTAACATTCTTTTTTAGATCTTGAACAAACTTAGTCCAATAAAGAATACTGAGTAACTTGCATGATGTTCATTCATGTTTATGCAAGTTCCCTTAATAATAACTTGTTTTCTATGCAAAGTTTCTTGACTGTGTGTCAATATGTCTGATGCAGGGCTTATCTGAGCGTGAAGGAACTGAAGGAACTGCTTCATCTGAGCAGTTCGGACACACTCAACGTGTTCTTCGCTAATAATTCAGCACGCGAGGAGCTTGCTGGGGTTGCCACCTGGCCGTGGGCAAAAGAAGCCCTTACTTATCAAGGTAAGCTGCATCACAAGACCTCATGAACACGATAAAGTGAACCCAAAAATGAAAATTCTGTCATTAAAGAAGTTCACTTCCAGAACAGAAATTTACAGATAATTTACTCACCCCCTTGTGATCTGATTTTTTTCATCAGTTGTAAAGAAACGATGCTTTTTGAGAAAAACATTTCAGTATTTCTCTCCATATAGTGGACTTCTATGGTGGCTGCGAGTTTGAACTTCCAAAATGCAGCTTAAATGCAGCTTCAAATCGCTCTAAACGATCCCAGCTGAGGAAGAAAGGTCTTATCTAATGAAAAAAAAAAAATTACAATTTATATACTTTTTAACCTCAAATGCTCATCTTGTCTAGCTCTGCGTGAACTCTGTGTATTCCGGTTCAAGACAGTTAGGGTATGTCGAAAAACACCCATCTTATTTTCTTCTCCAACTTCAAAATCGTCCTACATCGCTATTCTACTTTTTTTGTAAAGGGCGTTTGATCTTATTTGTACGTTCACTTTGTAAACACTAGGTTGGTATTTCTGCAGCGATGTAGGGCGATTTTTAGGACGAAGTTGGAGGAGAAAATGAGTTGGGAGTTTTTTGACCTACCCTAACTGTCTCGAACAGAGTTCATGCAGAGCTAGACAAGATGAGCATTTGAGGTTAAACAGTATATAAATAGTAACATTTTTTTTAGAAAATAACTGATCGTTTCGCTAGATAAGACCCTTCTTCTTTGGCTGGGATCGTTTAGAGCCCTTTGAGGCTGCATTTAAACTACATTTTGAAAGTTCAAACTCGGGTCACCATAGAAGTCCACTATATGGAAAGAAATCCTGAAAAGTTTTCCTCAAAAAACATAATTTCTTTACGACTGAAGAAAGAAAGACCACATCTTGGACATCTTGAAAGACAAGAAGGTGAGTAAATTATCTGTAAATTTTTGTTGTGGAAGTGAACTTCTCCTTTAATTACTCACCCTCATGTCATTCTAAACCCGTAAGACCTTAATTCATCTTCGGAACACAAATTAAGATTTTTTTGATGAAATCTGAGAGCTTTCTTATTCTGCATAGACAGCAGTGCAACTACCATGTTCAAGGCCTGGAAAGTAGTAAGGTCCATATGACATCAGTCAGCAGCACTACGCACATGCATCGAGGTACTCTCGTGAACGTGCGGCAGAGACTGACACAGAAGAGAAGAAATTGTTGAATAAAGTTGTGATTTTTGCTTTCTTTTTGCACAAAAAGTTCTCGTAGTTTCGTAAAATTACTGTTGAACCACTGATGTCACATGGACTATTTTAACAATTTCCTTACTACCTTTATGGGCCTTAAATGTGTCAGTTGTGTTGCTGTCTATGCAGGGTCATAAAGTTCTCAGATTTTATGTCTTACGAGTTTAGAAAGACATGAGGGTGAGTAATCAATGACTGCATTTTCACTTTTGGGTGAACTATCCATTAAATGATGAAAACATGGCTTATGATTTGACCAGATTAAACTACATGAGATCATACTATGGCTCAGTTAGTCCCTTCTGCTAGATGTTGTAACTACACCGTCTAGTTTTAAAAAGCATCTTTTGTCTACTGATGGCCTTTCAAAAAACTTTTTTTTTTTTGCAGATAACAAATCACAAATATTTCATCACATTAGGGCAGATGTTTTATTTCTTTCTTTTTTTAAATGTTCTGAAAAGCTTGAAATGGATTTATATTTTCCACTATATCTGACATCACAGCTCAGTATTGTGAACAGTGTAAGGGCTGGGGCTGTGTGCATTTTTGGAAGGGATAAAAAGCAGGCAAGATAAAATGAGAACAGAACTTTAAAATAAAAGACAAACTAATATTTCAAAATAAAAGACTGTTATGCTAGATCTGCCTCTTGGCCTCCAAATCCAACTGGGTTCATTCTACCATGGACAATGTCAAGTTAAGAACTTAAGAAAGTTGTTTCCCGTCACTACATTCCCCACCGCACATGTGTTTTTTGTACCTGATGCCATACATCTTCTTGTTCATGACTTGCTTTTTTTGATCGCCTTAAATCTTTTCTTTAAAGAAACACATTCTTGTCTCTTCATCCTTGTTGTCTGTATTTGCCTTTACAAGATTAATGGGCCGTGATCTCAAGCATAAAAGAAAACACTTGCAGCACGCATAGATTTCCCTGTAGATTGCCCCTTAATCATTAAGGTTGTCCACCGGGAGAGAAGAAAAGGAACTCGACAACAACCAAACAAAAACAAAAGGGTATTACGCTGTTGCCATCTCCATCCAACTGCCAGCTGATTTTATAGTACTCGTCGTTGCTGTGTTTTAGAGCTCATTAAAGCGGTCTCAGTTAAGTCCAGCTCCTTTAAAAAGGAGATTTCTCTCAAGCAGGAAGGTTTCTTATATAAGTCCCCCTCCCATTGGTTCAGGATGCATGATCAGACATTGTGGTCTTGGCTTTTTGGGTTATAGCTTTTGTTAATGAGATCATTTTGGCCTGTGCGTAGAATGTGAACTTTTAAACTGATATTAGCATGAGTAATTAGCGCCAACTTGCTTTTGTGAGCTTAAATTTGGTCATGAATTTTCATGAATTAACATGTATACGTAATAACACATTGCATTCATGTTTTATTTGTTAACATTTAGTTAATTTTTCAGGTATCATATAAACAATTTAAGAGCATTTATTAATCTAGGGTACTGATAATTTCTTAAAGGGGACATCGGATGCCCATTTTCCACAAGTTGGTATGATTCAGCAACATACTTTGGTTAAAATGGGAGTGCAAAACACCCTTTTTACATTGTCAAAAACAGCTCTGTTCACAGAGACCTGTTTCGGTGCATGTCTCTTTAAATGCTAATGAGCTCTGCCCCGCCCCTCTCTACTGTTTTTTTGTTGGCGCATTACCATCAAAGACAAAACTAATCCACTGTGCGTTCGTGGCTCTAATGCATGAAGACTCTTATGTTTACTTTTACATCCAATTACAAAACACCTACATTGTTTACGAGACATTGTTGTCGCTACAGCTGCTCGAGCGTGGAGAAAATGGCGGGTTGAGGGTGGAAATATGCAAATACAGGACAGTCCGTAAGCAGCCGTGGGTGGGGTCTGGGCAATATGATGTCATACTGCTCATAAAATCAAAATGGCTTGATAAACGAGACTGTTTAGGTTTTTGGGGATTACAAAAAAAGAATGAATGGATTTTTTAGCAATATAGACACATTTATATGCAAACACCGTTTCAAAGTATTTAGAATGTTATGTTAATTTTTGTTGTTATATTTCTACACCTTGAAAATAGATTTTAAGGGGTCCTTAGTGTCCATATCACCTTGTTATGTTTTATTTTGCTCTCAATTGTCCTGTTAATGATATGAGGAGAGAGAGGTGCCGCTTTGAATTTTACAGTGATATGGCCCCTTTCTTATTTCGCAGAGATATGGCTCCATTCTTATTATGCCCATAATCCACCTCTGCTTTTGATTTACCATCATGTCAAAAACAGTCTTTGGTGCAAGATGATCTTTGTTCACAAATGTTTCGCTGGCCCTGCATGGAGGTTAAAAAGCAAGATTAGTTTCTCATAAATTAGAAGACGCGGTACAGTTTTATGGTTTAATTTCACATAAATCACAAGCTTATTTGCGAGAGTACCTTGATGTCGTATACCGAGGAACAAGGTCAAACTACTGCTCTGAATGCTTTAAGTGAAATCAGACCATAGCATGGACTGCTGATCTTGTGGTGTAACTGTAAACGATCTGTGTCTGTCAGACGTGTCTAGCCAAGCTCTGTCCGTTTGGCTGAACTCCCATAAAACATGGATATTTCCTAAATAAAAAGGTTGTTCGCTCAAATCTTGTATATCTGCTGTAAATGGCCTGTCTGAGGTGGAGCGCAGATCTCCAGAAGAGAAAGATTTTCGCAGATGCCCATATAAACCGACTTCTGTTTTTAATTAGTAAACAAATTCTGTTTTTGCTTTAAAACCTAATAACTTACATAAACTACAAGTTCAGTATAACCAAAATTATGCAAATTAGCCTCACAATGTCATTTCATATTTGTTCTCAAACAACATCTGCATGGATTTTAAAACGGTTATAAATGTCACATTGTTTTAAGCTTTTTCTTACACTATTTGGATATAAAACCAGATGCCAATGTGTTACTTTTAAGCAGGTGTGGGATCTTAAATGCATTTTAATGTTCTGAATGTGGTTAGAACATTATACAACACAGATAACCAGATGTACCATTCTTTCTGTTAATCCTAGCTGTGGTGGTCTTGTTTTACAGGATAGTGCACACTGTTTTATGCAGCAATATTTCAGAATTAATCAGTTTCATATACTTACAGACTCCTGGCTTAAAGATTAAAGTTAGCTTGGGCATTTACACCTCAGTGTTCTGTCAGGTTAAAGTTTATGTTGTTAGATCACATACAGAGATGTCGATTTGTGTCATTTTTCAGGTGGAATGATTCTTAACCCCTCCTACTTTGGCACCAAGGGACATAACAACACCATGATCCATGAGATGGGTCATATTTTGGGACTGTACCATGTGTTTAAGGGTGTGACTGAACGCGAGTCATGTGATGACCCCTGTCAAGAGACCACCCCATCTATGGAGACGGGAGATCTGTGTGCTGATACAGCGCCAGCGCCAAAGTCAAAAGTTTGTCACGACCCTGATCCAGTCAATGACACGTGTGGCCTTACCCATTACATAAACACACCCTACAACAACTACATGAGTTACACAGGTAATCATGATCAGAATAAACCAATGTGAATAAACCAATGAAAATATCAAATGTGAAAGAATGTAACTTCTTTCTTTTACAGATGATGACTGTACTAACCACTTTACACCCAATCAAGTAGCGCGGATGCACTGCTATATTGATATGGTCTACAAAACCTGGGTCAATGGCAGAAACCCCACCCCTGTTCCACTTGCACCAATGGTGATTGGTCAAGATGCAGATTCCGTCACCATTCATTGGCTAAACCCAATCAGTGGGCCACTTGCCCACAGGTAAAGTAAGGAGCATATATATAACAGACAAAATGGAAATAAATGTTTCTCAGTACAAATATTTATTCATTCACAATACACAATTTCTTGTATTCTCAACAATGTTATGAGAAATTCACTTAGTTTTGTTATGCAACTGATTTTTATTTGATTTGGTTTACAAAATCCATTTCTACTTGGCCACATGAATAACAAGTTCTGTTATGAAACTCTAGATGGCGCAAACTGATGATATTCACAACATTAAACTACTTGGCACAAGCTAATTGGTTCATATTGCATACGCAGCCAATGAACATGCTGCTTTACATTTTAATTACTGGTTAGCATTCATTAAAGCATTTCACAGCACGCTTTCAAAAGTTGTTCTGAAACCCTCCACCTCCCCAGCTCCACCTGTACAGATCTTGATATAGGTTATTTTATATGCTACTTGTTATATGCTCCATGTCATCCAAGATGTTCATGTCTTGTTTTCTTCAATTGCAAAGAAATTAATTTTTTTGAGGAAACATTTAAGGATTTTCTCTATATAGTGGACTTCAAAGGTGGCCAACAGGTTGAAGGTCCAAATTGCAGTTTCAGTGCAGCTACAAAGGGCTCTACACGATAACAGCTAAGGAATAAGGGTCTTATCTAGCAAAACGATCAGTCATTTTCATAGACTGTAAAAAATATGGAAGTAGTGTCCGTGACGTCACCCGCAGGTTTCTGAAGAGCATTTTTGAAGCTCTTAGTGGGCTGGAGTCGACCGTTGCCATCTTAGAATCGCGTCACTGCACGTCACTCCCTGATAATCAAAAATGGGCAAAGAGGCGGGACGTGAGTGGAGTTGGTTGCTGAAACCACGCCCACCTAGCGAGACGGTGGTGACAGCAGCGGCAATCCACCTGTCACTCAAGTGGCCACTCCCTAAATTATGCAGAACTTTAAGGCTTAATATAATTTAAACGGATGAGTTATAAAAAAATTCACCCCCCCTCACAGTTTACATGAAGGGCACAGTTAGCTATATAGACCAAAACCGCTTTTTGTACCAGGCTGTAAAGATATTTTTTTCTGCTGTAAAGTTGGGCATTTTAACATAGGGAGTCTATGGGATTGACTCCCTTTTGGAGCCAGTCTCTAGTGGCCAGTCGATGAATTGCTGTTTTAGTCACTTCCGTGTTGGCTTCAAGAGGGAGACCGGGAGGTTGGCGCTTGGTCATTTTCTAAAAAAAAGAGATATTCTGTATTTTTTAACCACAAATGCTCATTTTGCACTAGCTCTGCAATGCGCACGTGCGACTTCATGTATTGCATAATCATGTTAAAAAGGTCATGTGTGCTTAGTTCTTCATCTTTGTACTTTGTACCTCAGAAAGGTAGGGTAAGGTGAAAAAGTACATCTAATTTTCTCCTCCAACTTTAAAAACCTCCAACATCATTGTTTTTACCTTTTTTTTGTAAAAAGGGCTTTTGACTTTCTTTGCACATTCTCCTTGTAAACACTGGGTCGGTACTTCTGCCTATGTCATCCGTGACATGCGAGCTAGTGCAAGACGAGAATCTGTGGTTAAAAAGTATGTAATTTTAAATTATTTTTAGAAATTGACCAATCGTTTCCTCAGCTGGGATCATGTAGAGCCCTTTGAAACTGCAGTTTGGACTTTCAACCCATTGGCCATCACTGAAGTCCACTATATGGAGAAAAATGAGAATGTTTTCCAAAAAAAACTTTTTCAAAAATTCTTCGCAACTGAAGATAGAAAGAGATGAACTTGGATGATACAGGGGTGAGTGAAGTTTTTCGTAAGTGAACTATTTCTTTAACTGGGTGTTAAATGTCCTCAAATCCCACAGCATTTAAATTCAAAATAAGTTATTTCATGGAAATGCACCTGAAAACATTTAAACTTGTCATGTTCTATATGTGATTCCACTGCTATCGAAATCAAATAGCTCATGCTTAGCAAAAGCACATGAAGTGATGGATTTTGAGTCCCCCGCTTCATATGATATGTCAATCTCTTTGTACACTTTTTTAAAAGGCTATTCTCTTTGGCTGTGTAGGGAAGGTGACATGAACTGTCATCTCTGTGATGAGAATGGAGCACTCCAACAGTACGCCCATGAGGCCACTTCTCCTCACGCCTGTGATTCCACTGGATACTGGACACCGGAGGAAGCAGTGGGTTAGTACTCAGTCAATCTTTATTAGAATATTAGTCATACAACTTTACATGTGCAAACACAGACAGGTGGGATGAGACAAACCATAAAAAAGTCTCAATGCTGTTGGGCTGTATATAAGTGCTGTTGAAATCCCATTCACATTAGAGGAACAGAACTAACTCCTGTATTATGGTTTTTATATCACGATCTAACAAAATTCTTCCACACGCATATGTCACGACTTGTAAGATGGTAAGCGTATGACTGAATGCCGTCTCTTACGTAAATGTTGTTGGACGTGTGCTTGATCCTCAACACACCACTGAATATGTCACGAATGATCGTCGATGTAAAAAACAATACCTGCGCTTTGATTAATGAGGATAGAGAGAATTTAGCCCTGGCTTCTCTCTCCGAACTTGTGCATTCACATTCAGGTGGATCGTTCAGTCTCATGCGGGCCAGGTGCGTGCAAGTCTGGAAAAATTTAGGGAATAAATCATTAAATCATAATTGCCTGGATAAAAAACACTCTTTTTGCCATCAATGAATAAAAAAGGCCCTTGGCACGGCTTCAAGTTTTGGTAATATTGGGTGGCGTCCAGAAGCGGGCCTTCGTAAAAAGCGATGTGTATCCTGTGCAGTGTTTCAACTTTATTCCTCACGTAACAGATGTTACTGATTATTCTAATCAGAAATCTCTTAGCATCTGGCCTGCCCACTCACTGACGTGTCATGGATAAGACTGTGCTTTGAAAAGTCCGCCCAAACCATGGAAATCCTCCCCTGGTATGCAGTCGTTTTCATAAAGCACGGTATCATGAGAGAGGTCATACATAAACTCGTCCAGCTAGGTGGTAGTGGAGAGTGATTTTTGGCCCCGAGTCTTGTTTTAAGAAACAGATTGATGAGAAATGAAGCCTTAAATTTGAAAATAAAAATATATATCTCTACGAAAACAATATCTTTGCGATATTAATGATGAATGAGATTTAATACCGTCGGTTCAGGTCTATAATAAATTACGGTAACCTATTGTTTTTGGTTTATTTTTAAAAACATGATAGAGTGCATGATGACTACCTAATGTGAATTATTTTGTCGGTCAGTTAATCATGTCAGAAAGACTTTAAGAGCAATATGACAACACTGTTTGTGTAGGATGAAATAATGCTCATGGTAATACCACGGTGAATCATTTGATATCTGTATTAGCGCAGGCCAGTTCAATACCAACAAATCATAAGGTACTTGGACCTCAGATCTCACATCTTGTAGCGCTCGCCCCTGCTTACCTGTACCGTACCCTCTGTGTGTGCTATAAGGCAGCTTTTTTGAGAAATAAGGCTTGAGCCAGGGCGAGCAGAGATCTGGTTAAGGTTGCTGAAAGAAGGAAGGATGACACGCTCACAGATCTCGCCGCATTGCTTCTCCCGGCGGGAGCATTACGCCACATCTGATACAGTCATTAATTCTACCCTGTGTGGAGGCCCTCGCTCTGTTTATCTGACCAATTGAGTTTTATGGTTTGCCTTGGCCTGCTGCTGTTTACCCTGTACACATCCACACATGTGAGGCCACGCTGGGTGCAAAGGAGCGCTCTGTGACTCAAGGCTGCTGTCTGTCTATCTGTCTCTTTCGACCTGGAGTACAGTTTAATCTATCATTGTAAAACCTTTCAGAGTTCACATGGCCTGATATTAAGACTTGTGCTCTTTACATTAATACACAATAGTTCACTAAACCGTTTTGTCAGTATTTGGGGACAAAAGTGCCTGACCTATTAATTAGCCCCCTGAAGGCTGTATTTATCTCCTTTCTATGTAAATGATATGTATTATAGATTTTTTATTACAGGTCTATTAAGGGAAAAACTGTGCTTTTTGCCTGGAGTAATTAACAACCATTATTTTTGGCTGCAAAAAAGAAGACTGAGATTGCTTTAGTACTTACATCCAGTATAAACAAGCAAATCAGTATAAATAATCTAATATCCTGACAAGATAAAAACCCAGACAAGCATATTTTAAGCCTTATTTCTTTCAATTTTTGCACATTTTGCTGCATTTTTTTATTGTTTATAAAGTACAACTTTTATTTTCTTTTATATATAAATGTATTCATTTATAAAGAGCTGATTTACACTATTGTTTTTTTCAAGGAAATTAACACTTTAAATTGCATTAAATTGATGACAAGTGACAGTAAATGCATATATGTGACCCTTGACCACAAAACCAGTCATAAGGATCCATTTTTTTGAATAAAGAAGCTTTCCATTGATGTATGGTTTGTTAGGATATAACAATATTTGGCTGAAATATGACTATTTGAAAATCTGGAATCTGAAGGTGCAAAAAAATCAAAATATTGAGAAAATCGTTTTTAATGTTGTCCAAATTAATTCTTAGCAATGCGTATTACTAATCAAAAATAAAGATTTGATATATTTACGGTAGAAAATGTACAAAATATCTTCATGGGACATGATCTTCAGTGTTGGGCAAAGTTACTTTTAAAAGTAATGCATTACAATATTATGTTACTTCCAAAAAAAGTAACTAATTACATTACTTAGTTACTTTTTATGGAAGGTTGCTTGTTTGTTTTTAATATACAAAGTTCTATTTTTGTCAAAAACCCTTTCACAGAAGAAGAAAATTAACACTCTTCAGCAATGAAAAAAAGAACAAATGTTAGTTTATCTTGAGTAATTTTTGCTTTGATCATGGAAGGCCAGCAGCAAAGTTACTGGTTAATGAAAAGGATATTTGTATTGTGTGACATTTAATTATTTCAGGTTTGCATCATATTCTGAGTTGCATTTCACATTTCACATTTTTTATTCACCTTTTTAATTGATGCATTACAGAATTAATGCATGTTTACATTTATTCTAGAACTAAAGTAACATCTTACTCCTGATTTCTCTAAACTTGGGGATAGGAGAGCTTTCAATCAGTAAATGGGAGGAAAAAAGTAACTGGCATTACTTATTTTAAAAAGTAACTCAGATTTTTTTTTTGTGTTAAAGTAAAGTAATGTGTTACTTTAGTAGTTACTTGAAAAAAGTAATCTGATTACATAACTCACATTACTTGTAATGCGTTACCCCCAACACTGATGATCTTTACGTAATATCCTAATGATTTTTGGCATTAAGGAAAAATCAATAATTTTGACCCATACAATGTATTTTTGGCTATTGCTACTAATATACCCAAGCTACTTAATACTGGTTTTGTGGTCCAGGGTCACATAATGTTACAAAAGATTTATATTTCAAATAAATTCTGTTCCTTTGAACTGAAAAAAAAAATCCCCCCCAATGTATTGCAGTTTCCACAAAAATATTAGGCAGAACAACTGTTGACCACCATATCAACATATTAGAATGATTTCTGAAGGATCATGTGACACTAAAGACTAGAGTAATGATTACAGGAATATATATATATATATATATATATATATATATATATATATATATATATATATATATATATATATATATATATATATATATATATATATATTTTACTGTATTATTGATCAAATAAATGCAGCCTCATCAACCCCAAACTTTTCATATGTAGGTGTCTGGATCGCAGTAGTGGAGCAAGGCTGTACAGTCCTGTCAAATTGTGGCAGATTGTAGTAGTCTGCTGCTCAGGCATTGATCGTATGCGCAATTGAATGCCGCTATCAGTGGGCGTAGTTAATTCTTAGTGATGTCCCCCCGATGTGTTTGCGAAAGTGCCGCCCCAGGGCTCTCCTGGGATTATCTTCTCCTGTCTCGCTCCTGTTCTTCAGGCCACCGAGGGCATTAACTCTTAGTTTAATAAATTATTTTGTGAGCCCTGTCTGTCCCAATTAAGGCGCCAATCTGTCTCCTTTGCCAAGTTGCACCTGGGTCTTACGGTCGATTGAGGTCTGGGGAAATGTGCTTCACATCCATTGCCAAGACATGTGGTTTTTCCCAGACACTCTCTCTCTCTGTTTTCCCTTTCACTCCGTTTCTCCCTCCTTGCCTCCCATCCTGTCTTTTTTTAAAATTGTCATAACAAGATTGAAGATTCAAGAGATTAAATGGTTGTTCATAATAAACGCAGAATTGCTCAGTTCCAAAACCGAGTGAGGTTTAAGGTGCGCTCCCAACACAAATGCTGTTCTATCTAGGGATAGTTCACCCAAAAATGAAAATTCTGTCATTGATTACTCACCCTCATCTCGTTCCAAACCCGCAAGACTTTCGTTCATCTCTGGAACACAACTGAAGACATTTTTGATTAGGTCCAAGAGCTTTCTGACCCTCCGTTGATAAATTAAGGTTGAACCACTGATGTCACATGGACAGTTTTAACAATGTCTTTCTGGGCCTTGAAAGTCTCAGTTGTGCTGCTGTCTATCCAGTGTCAGAAAGCTCTCGGATTTCATCAAAAATATCTTCATTTATGTTCTGAAGATGAACAAAGGTCTTATAATTTTCCTTACTTCAGGACAATTAAAATGCTGCCTTAAAGGCAGGTATGCAAAGAGGCAGCTCCCAGAGATATTGAGTGTGCGTATAAATCCAGTGTACAAAGCAACCCACTATTTTGTCAAGTTTTTGAATGCATTGCTATGGAAATGCCAGTTTTAGGGCTAAAATGCCAGTTCTATTGCAATGAATTATCTCATCCTTCCAGGTGTATGTCCCATTTGCCAAAAAGATTCTTAGCTTTTGATGGCAAGTTACAGTATTTTCTTTTTGGCTTTGAATGAGGTTTGTGTGTGTGTTTTTGCAGGGGCCCCTGATGTGTACCAGCCATGTGAGCCCAGCATGCAAGCCTGGAGTCCTGAAGTTAACCTGTATGAGCCCAACATGACTACGCCTTGCCCACAGATCGAGGGCTGTGTGTTGGAATTGCATTTCCTTCACCCGGTTGTCCCTAACAGTTTGACCGCATGGATCACTTACACCTCGGCCAGTGAGTACTGTCTGAATATATCAAACACCTGACATTGTGTTGTGACACCTGACAAAAATCTTACTGATCCCAAACTTCTGAACATTTCTATTCCAAATGAATACTTTTATTTAGCAAGGGCACATTAAATTGATCAAAAGTGAGAAATACTTTTACATTGTTATTTATGTTTCTGGTAAATGCTGTTCTTTTGAAATTTTCTAATTACAGTTTCCTCCAAAATATCAAGCAGCAAACTGTTTTCAACATTTATTATAATAATGAATGTTTCCTGAGCAGCATATTAAAATAGTTTCTGAAGGATCGTGTGACACTGAGGACTAAAGTAAAGGATTTCGACAATTCAGCTTTGTCATCACAGGAATAAGTTATATTTTTAAATAATTAAATTGTAATAATAATACTTGACAGCTATAATGATGCAAATCGATACAAATATGTGACGATTCAAGTGGGTTGAGATGTCAGTCGAATCGGAATACAGTTGACCCTTTGCAAGAAGTTTGCTTGACTGGCTATCTGACCAATCATAACACAGATTTTTGTCTGACAAACAAATCAGATAGTAGAGTAGATTAATGTAGAGTACACATATTTTCGCGGCTGAAACAAGATACCTTCTGATGTTCATTCATGTTTACTAGTAAAGAGCAAGAGATGATCAGTTCACATGCTGCTTGAATTGAGGCGCTACAGCAATATGTTACGACACATTAAAGAGCCACAAAACAGTATTTATTTTTTGAATTTCTTACAAAATGACAAAATTTGAAAGCTGAGACTTTGTTTTATACCAATGGATATCTAAATGTTTTTTATTTCTACTGCGGAAAGATGTCATTAGCACAATTTTTCAAGTTTAAGTCCACCGAAGTTAATCTACTCTCCTGTCTAATTTGTTTGTCAGACATAATGGCAAATTCTGCGTTATCATTGGTCAGATCGCCTGTCAATCAAACTGTTTGCGAAGGGTCAATTGACTAGATGGTATTTTCTTTTCAATCTACCTCTGTATAATGCATATTGATGTAGTGTTCATAAGCACAGCAGTGCTTTGTTTGCAGTGGCAAGTGAGGAAACTCTGTATCGCTGCTGTTTCATAAGCGCCACCTGCTGGCAGTGAGTGAATTTGTGGTTTCATTCAGCCCGTCTGCTGCTTTTGTTGCTGCAGATATGTTTTATGAAGTATAGCTTCACAGAATTAAAGTCAGACCATTCTGTTTTCGCTTCAGTTTTCGAAATTCTACAATCTAATTTAGTTTAAAAACTGCTTAAAATACAGATGTTGTCTGTAATTTTAAATGGCAAGAGGTGTTTATGTGAAGAGATTTCCTTTATTTTTGTTATTTATTTATTTGATGTGGGCTTTGTTTTAAATTTTCAATTTAGTTTTGTTGTTTGACATATGCAGATTTACAAAGAAATAGCAGCATATGTCCAAGCAATAATAAAAGGACACTTTTTCATTCATAATTTGTCTTAAATCTCATTGTATCGTTAAAATCAATATTGTGAAGCGAATCGCATCGTGAGTTGACTTAATTGTTACATACCTGTTTACATGACTGTTTTTTCTGATCAAATAAATGCAACCTTAAGGTCCTTGCGAGTCCAAAATTTTTGTATGTTTTTTCATATTCGTCAAAATTTGTCATGCACAGAACGTGACAGTGACTCTCTAAATGCTTGCTTTGGATGCAAATGTGATTGACAAAAATTGCAAAAAATTTCGGATGAGAATTTCAGACTTGGTGTGCAAGGACCTTTAGTGAGCATAAAAGACGTCAAACACATTAAAAATCACACCAACTCCAAGTTTATCAATGATTGTGTACTAATGTTTTACATGCATGAATTCTTCTGTTTTTTTGGTTTTCCACAGATCAAAAGGCAATTGCTAATATTGCGTTCATAACTGAGAACGGCGAGATGATCCACACAGGCCCTCAGCATGCTTTCTGTGACATTCCTTTGACCCTCCATTTACATACTAGTAAGAAGATCAAGGCCGTTAAAATCTCCACCTTTGATAAGAAGCTCGAGATCGATGCTGTTTTGCTGACCTCGCGGCCCCAGAATCCTCTCTGCTCCAGTTGCCGCCCGCTTCTCTACAGAGTGCTTAGAGAACCACCAATCAGAGAGGAGCAGAATCCCGTCATCGTCAAAGAGCCCACATACACTGACAGGTAAGAAAATACATCTGCGTATGATTAACAATAGCACTTTATTTTGTATGTAGACACTTTGAAAGACTATATTTTGAAATATTTATTTAAAATTGGCGAGTCATTAGTAATGCTGTCAAGTGCTTTCAAATAATAATGTCTCTGTCATGTTTTTATTGTGTTTCTAGTTGATTTACAGCATTTCTGGGAGTATTATTTTAAGTGTGGCTTAAATATAAATGCTGGACATGTTGTGTTTCTAAAACTGTCACTGAATTGTACCTTCAACGTATCACTGGTCAAGTATTGTGCAATGGTTTTTCGAAGGCATGCCTGAAAAAATCATTTCCACAGCCAAGACAATAATAAGAATAACAATATCACGGATTTGACGTTGTCATTTCGTTAGCCATTAATTTTACAACTATCAGCGCAAAGCCAATTTCTGTTCGGTTCCTGTCACATTTTATTCTGCTTGTTCCAATACAAATTCATCAACGGGCACTGGATTGTTGTTCAAGTACTTGCAATAGGTCAAAATGTCCAGAGATTAATAGTGTGGATCAGAGAATGTAACATATCCAGAAACGTTCCTTCCACAAGTCCTGTAAGCTCAGAAAGATGGAAACTCTACTGGGAATTGAGCTATGTGGATAGGGAAAGGAAAGAAAGACAGATTGGATCCGAGAGAGAGAGGTAGAGAGAGAGAGACAGACAGAGAGAGAGAGAGTGGTACAATGAAACCCTGGAATATAAACCAAATGTGACCGCTTTACCCGTAGAAACAGTAAACACCCATGGCTGTTTGTAGCTGCTCTGAAATTGTTTCCAGTGTCTCGCTGAAGGGAGTTAGTGTGCTTGATGTACTTAGTGTGCAGTAAGGGAGAGACCTGTCATTTGGCATGGGAGACAAAAGAGTGACAACGAGAACAGGGGAAAAAGGGAGTGGGAGTGAAGATGGTTTTGTGGGAAAGTAGGCTACAGTGCCACCGTGAGGTCTGCAGCAAAAACAAAGCACTTTCTATCAAATGGGTAAGGTAACAAACTGGTGCTTAACCTTCAGAAAATGTTGGTCGTTAACCTTGGGAGGACCCGTACTAAATATTATATGAGCTGTTTTATTTTCTATGCATTTATGGGAGGTTTAGGGGTTTGGACAACATTAAGGGCACATTAATATTAAACTCCAATTTCGTATGATATTTCTGTGATTTTGTTATATTTTAGCGAATTAATTAATTAATTAATGCTGGTTAGAAGCTTTAAAAAGAACATCGAGTCAATGAATAAATAAATGCTCACCAACATGCATTTATTCAGTCAAAAATACAATGAAACAGTATCATAGTTAAATATTACTTTACTACTAAATTTAATTTAACATATTTTTATATATGTTGGAAACTTTAAAAAGAACAACAACAACAATAAAGAAAGAAAGAAAGAAAGAAAGAAAGAAAGAAATGCTCACTAAGACTGAATTTATTTGAACAAAATAAAGTAAAACAGTATCATAGTTAAATATTACTTCATTACCAATTTTAATTTAAAGCAACTTTTTGGTATAATATATTTAATAGATTTCTGATGATTAGAGACTTTAAAAAGAACAACAGCAACAACAGAAATAAATAAAGAAATATATTCTCACTAAGACTGCATTTATTTGATCAAAAATACAGTAAAACAATATCATAATTAAATGTTACTTTATTACTAAATTTAATTCAAAGTAACATTTTTGGTTTAATATATTTAATAGATTTCTGATGATTAGAAACTTTAAAAAGAACATAAATAAATAAATAAATAAATTAATTAATTAATTCCCACTAAGACTGCATTTATTTGATCAGAGGTACAGTAAAACAATATCATAGTTAAATGTTACTTTATTACTAATTTAATTCAAAGTAACATTTTTGGTTTAATATATTTAATATATTTCTGATGATTAGAAACTTTAAAAAGAACATAAATAAATAAATAAATAAATAAATTCTCACTAAGACTGCATTTATTTGATAAAAAATACAGTAAAACAATATCATAGTTAAATGTTACTTTATTACTAAATGTAATTGAAAGTAACATTTTTGGTTTAATATATTTAATATATTCCTGATGATTAGAAACTTTAAAAAGAACATAAATAAATTAATTAATTCTTACTAAGGCTGCATTTATTTGATAAAAAAACAGTAAAACAGTATCATAGTTAAATATTACTTTATTACTAAATTTAATTTAAAGTAACTTTTTGAGTTTTATATATATATATATATATATATATATATATATATATATATATATGAGTATAATATATAATGTATTTCTGGTGATTAGAAACAACAACAACAACAACAAAAAAAATAAAATAAATAAAAAAAATAAATAAATAAATGCTCACTAAGACTGCATTTATTTGATCAAAAATACAGTAAAACAGTATCATAGTTAAGTATTACTTTATTACTAAATTTAATGTAAAGTAACTTTTTTAGTTTAATATATTTAATTTATTTCTGGTGATTAGAAACTTAAAAAAACATAAATAAATAAATAAATACATACATACGTGCATACGTGCATACGTGCATACACACAATAGGGCTTAGTTACTCAGGGCTCAAGTATTGGTTTGTTGTTAGTGATAAACCTTTATTTTCCATGAACTGAAATTATTTATTTTATTTTAGTTTTTTTTTTTTTTTTTTTTAATCATTATTTCTTTAAGTAACTTTGGTAAAATGTACTTTTGTTGCCAAACGTAAGAATGGCTTATTAGATTCAATTATTCACTTGTGAAAATGGCTTAAATGTTACTTTTTGGATGCTGTTTTTCACTGAATGCTTTACATAGTTGGATACAGTCAAGAAGGTCAAAACCTCTGAGGTTAGACGAGGCCAGATGTGTACAGATATTTGATGCGTTTAAGCTCAAGTGTGTTATGTTCTCCTTAGTCACCTAGATGAAGGTTTCATGGGTCTAATGGCTATCCTAGTGTGCATTTGCCAAATAAAACATGTTATACCTCACCAGAGGAGGTCTTGTGCTGTAGGTCACCTCCTTTCTCTATAACTGGCTGTGCTACGAAGAAAGAAATATGACTTTGTCTTATCACTTGCACAGAATCCTTCATTGGATCTCCCTTTGCGACCTCAGAACAATAGCTTTAAGTAGTCTCTCTCCCCTTGCCTGTCCCTGGAAGTAATCCATAATTAATAAGGGCAATTTGTTGAGTAATAAGACCCGCCGGAGAAAGTAGATGATGCTCAGTTAGCTAGGCATCCTCTTACCCCCGGCCGGAAAACGACTGAAATCAAACAAGCCTTGGCAATCATGGCGAGACTCTTTTTATAGGGTCATTCAATCAGATCAGATCGATTCCCCCGAGGTACATCACAGTGTGACATGCAGTGATACCCTCAACAATAAAAGGTCATTTCCATTTTTAACAAGGTTAGATTTGAGATCACCCTGAGAATAAATATAGCTTAGATCAAGTATTTCTGCTGCATGTTTCAGATTCATATTGAGCCGTTGTGCTCAATATCAGCACATCTGTGATTCTTTAATATGGTTTACGACCGCTTTTAAAGGCATAGCTCATCCCAAAAAGAAAATTTGCTGAAAATGTACTCATCCTCAGACCATCCATGTAGATGTAGATGAGTTTGTTTCTTCATCTGAACAGATTTAGCATTACATCACTTGCTCACCAACGGATCATCTGCAGTGAATGGGTGCCGTCAGAATGAGAGTTTAAACAGCTGACAAAAAACAAGTAATCTATGTTTGTAACAAATCCATAGATAGATAGAGTCCTCTTTCCGTAATATGTCACCCTGGACCACAAAACCAGTCTTAAGTAGCACAGGTATATTTGTAGCAAAAGCCAAAAATACATTGTATGGGTTAAAATTATAGATTTTTCTTTTATGCCAAAAATCATTAGGATATTAAGTAAAGATCATGTTCCATGAGGATATTTTGTAAATTTCCTACTGTAAATATATCAAAACCTAATTTTTGATTAGTAATATACATTGCTAAGAACTTCATTTAGACAACTTTAAAGGCGATTTTCTCAATATATTTAGAAACATATATTTAAAAACATTTAAGCCATTTTCTTTCCGTAATATGTGACCCTGGAAAACAAAACCAGTCTTAAGTAGCACAGGTATATATGTAGCTATAGCCAAAAATACATTGTATGGGTTAAAATTGCTCATCAATGGATCATCTGCAGTGAATGGGTGCCGTCAGAATGAGATTGTTGGGTTAAAATTATCGATTTTTCTTTTATGCCAAAATTCATAAGGGTAATAAGTAAAGATCATGTTCCATGAGGATATTTAGTAAATTTCCTACTGTAAATATAGCAAAACTTAATTTTTGATTAGTATTTTGCATTGCTAAGAACTTTTGTACAACTTTAAAGGCAATTTTCACAGTATTTAGATTTTTATTCATCGTCAGATTCCAGATTTTCAAATAGTTGTATCTCAGCCAAATATTGTCCTATCCTAACAAACTATACATCAATGGAAAGCTTATTTATTAAAATCCTACACCCTTATGACTGGTTTTGTGGTCCAGGGTCACATATTGCTTTCTCTAGTATATTCACAAAATCAATATAATCATAGTATGCATGGAGTAACTACTTGCATTTAATGTACTACACTTTATTTTTTTATGTGTTCATAGTTTAGTTTATATGGAGTTTATATGGAGTAACTTTCAATATTATAAATATTTTAGACGCAGTATTGCCAGTAACTTTGTTTTTGTTACATCAATAAAAATAGTTTCAAACAAAGCCACAGCTGAACCACTACACACAGTAGTGGTGTTTTGTTCCTAAATGATTCAGTGTTTTTGAACAGTGTTTTGACAAATTGTTCGAAGAAATAATACAGCGACTCGCTCATAAAGACGGTCAAATTTCACTCCTGGATGAATCAGTGTTATTAAACAAAATGGTCGAATGAGTGATTTGATTACTAACTTGCAGAGAAAGTCAGTAAAAAACCCCCACCACAAAGCCATTATTCATTCATTCATTCATTTATTAATTAATTTTAAATTCTTAAGGCTCTCACTGTTTGCTTAACTATGTACGTTTTGTTCTGAATGTGCTTAGTGATGTGCAGAGGGACGTTCAGTACCTGTACAGGATCCAGGTGGAGTCAGATGGTTTGTTCAGTGAACTTTCCCCAGGCCTGGTTTACACTCATGGAGAACATTTCTGTGGTGATGGCACACTACAGGGGTCAGTATAAACTTAAAGGGTTCTTCAGAGGCTTTGCGTGTTATGTGCCTTAGTCATTTTTAAAGAATGTTTCATATTTTTAAGTATTTGTTTGAGTCTTTTGTGTTTTGAAGCATAGCCAAAGACCTTCCACATATTTCATAACTGTAACCCTTGGCATCGCTCTCTCTCCCCCACAGGACTGAGGATTGTGATGATGGGAATCTCTTAGATGGAGACGGCTGCTCAAAAAAATGCCAAGTTGAACCAGGTTTCAAGTGTCATGGTGAGTCACGCTCAAAAAAACAAATACCCTCACTGTCCACTGAGAACTTTGTCCCTCAGACTGTAAACACCACAACAGAAGCACCAGAAAACTTCCACACAGGACAATAAACCCGAGTAATAATCATAACCAGCTCTCAAAACAGACCAGACCAGACCAAACCAAACCAAAACAATATAATAATGCTACGTCTCCTGTAGATTCGGATTCCTCTGCTACTGTTTTTTCTCTCTCATACTGAATTAAGAAGTCAGTTTATCATAGTGATATTGAAGGAAATGTGGAGGTCGTCATATTGTGTTTTTAGCACCTATTCCAAAAATCGCAAAGCCCCTAATAATTATTATACCTGAAATATTCCTGAAACTCATCATTAGAGCTTCATGATTAATCGTTAAAAGATTGCAATCTCGATTCAAACACCCACACCATCTCATTTCTAAATGACAACGATTCCCTTTGTCTATTAAACCTAACTAAAAGTCTTACCGAAACATTCAAATTGCCGCTGACACAGAGAGAAGACAGTTGTCATGTTTAGGTAAGAAACAGCTTCACAAACAGTCTTTTCAAATGCCCAGTATTATTTCAGTCTTATAGTCATTCATATTATCACAGAAATATTGGTATTAAAGGAGAAGTCCACTTCCAAAACAACAATTTAAAAATAATTTACTCACCCCCTTGTCATCCAAGATGTTCGTGTCTTTCTTTCTTCAGCCGTAAAGAAATTATGGTTTTTGAGGAAAGCATTTCAGGATTTTTCTTCATATAATGGACTTCATTGGTGCCCCGATTTTGAACTTCCAAAATGTAGTTTAAATACAGCTTCAAAGGGCTCTAAACGATCCCAGCCGAGGAAGAAGGGTCTAATCTAGCGAAACGATCTGCCATTTTTTTCGAAAAATATATATTTATACTTTTTAAGCACAAAAGCTTGTGTAGCACAGGTTCTGGGATGCACGTCCACGATGCTACGAAATAGTAATGGGTCGTTCTTTAACGATTCTTTCATTTTGAATGAATCTTCAATGTGAAGAAGCGAATCTTTAATCTTCAATCGGGAAGAATGAGTGATTCGTTCAGTCACGCACGCACAACATCCTGTTAGGTTCTGTACTGGAATTAGTTCACCTGTTTCGAGTCTTCGGGTTTTCCGAGTCGTTCGTTCATCTTATGGGGCTGTCACGTGATGAACGAATGACTCAAACCCAAAAACTTGTCAGATAAGAGGTGAGGTGAGCTAATCATAGACTAAAGACCCAGGTAAACAATGAATTAATCTCTTCTGTTTCTTATAGCATTATAGTTTTGTCTTGTTTGTAGTGTGATCAATGTTTGTGTAAGCAGTAGATGTTTTAGGGAAGTAACACGTAACATTACAATTATATTTTGATAAAATGAACGAAATTACTCGAAAAAAGGTTCGTTCTTTTTGCTGAATGAGACTCAAAGGTCTGAGTCGGTAAAATGATCCAAACTTATTCAAAACATTTCTTATCCGAACTTATAAGAAATGTTTATTGAGCACCATATTAAAATAGTTTCTGAAGGATCATGTGACATTAAAGACTGAAGGCTTTGCCATTACAGGAATAAATTACATTTTTTAATTAGTTAAGAAAGCATTTGTAGGTATGTGGGATGAAAGTACAATTAGAAACTAGAAAAAAATAATGATAATAATAAGGTCTGAGGACCGAAACTTTGCTAATAAAAATATTTTTGTGATGATGCAAGTATAATATATATACATATATATATATATATATATATATATATAATGCAGGATTTGTATAGTTTTATTTCTATTTTAGAATAAATTAAAAGCAGTTTCTATTAAATTTATTTTATTGAATTATTTTTATATTCTAGTACATTAATACTATTACAGATTTAATCCTAATAATATTTCACAGTGTTACTGTTTTTACTGTATTTTTGTAATAAAAATAAATACATCCTTGGTGAGCATGAGACACTTCTTTCAAAAGAATTAAAAACTTACAGTGCTGTTTTATATTTATATACATTTCTTTTTAATTTTCCATTCATCAAAGAATCCTACATTTTTCCATTGTTTCCACAAAAATATGAAACAGCACAACTGTTTTCAGCCTAGAGAATAATAAATGTTTATTAAGCACCATATTAGCGTATTAAAATAGTTTCTGAAGGATCATGTGACACTGAAGACTGAAGGCTGCTGAAAATTCAGCTTTGCATCTCAGGAATGAATTACATTTTTAAATAATTTAAGAAAGCATTTGTAGGTATGTGGCATGAAAGTACAATTAGAAACTAGAAAAAAAACAAATAATAAGGTCTGAGGACCGAAACTTTGCTAATAAAAATATTTTTGTGTTGATGCAAGTATAAAAATATATATCTATATATATATATTATGCAGGATTTTTATAGTTTTATTTCTTTTTTAGAATAAATTAAAAGCAGTTTCTATTAAATGTATATTATTGAATTATTTTTACATTCTAGTACATTCGTACTATTACAGATTTAATTCTGATAATATTTCAGTGTTACTGTTTTTACTGTATTTTTGTAATAAAAATAAATACATCCTTGGTGAGCATGAGAGACTTCTTTCAAAGGCATTAAAATTTTACAGCCCCCAATCTTTTGATTGGCAGTGTTTGAACAAATATTTTCTGGAGTAACTTACATAGTAACTTCATAATTATGTTAGAATGCACTATAAGTAATGTGATATGAAATTCTACTTACTCCAAAAGTAAATACTGTTGCTGAGTTGTGAATAGCCAGATCTTACTGTTGTTTTTATTTCTTGGCTGACCAGGAAAAAAAAAAAAAAAATCAACTTCCCAATTATGAATTATGAGTAATTTCCTTGACAGCAAAGTCTGTGATGTTTGATAATTCGGCCCGAGTATTTGCGTAATACATATGGAGAAGTATTCAAAGATTCAATCCAGATTGCAAAGGATCCAGTCCAAATTGTGGATTTTAGGTCATTTACTGTAACACAGCCGGTGGTATTTCATTTAATCAAAATCATCTTATTCAATATTGTCATAGCTTTATATCATCACACTACTGTAAGCGGTCCAAAGTATTGCATGTACAGTATGTCGTAAGCTGCAATTGATCTTGACAACTGTACGCCATTGTTACATAATGCACTTGATTGAGAGTTAATGCAGTAAAGGACGGAAGACTCACAGGAAACGCTGGGAGAAAAAAGGCAAATACTTCAGCAATTTAGTCAATGTTGTTTTCGTGACTGAAAGCGCTACATTTTCTGTGAGCGTGAAGCATGAGAGGCATCTAATTCAAACACGAAGCAGCGACTGACTCACATGCTCCAAACTTCCCAATGTTTTCATAGTAGCTCGTAACCGCATTTTTGTGGATTTAGGGCATTCGGGAATTGTCTTTTTTTTGCGATATTTACTCTAATGCCACATTAGGAGCTCTCATATATTATCTCCACGAGCGTATTTGGGGAGTATACACCAACAAAGCTTAGGAGTAAATCCTTTGGCATTGGCATGTGAGTTAGGTCAGCTGTTCTGCAGCCGGGACGTCCAATCAAAAATCTTGTGTTTTTAATTTGTTGTTAGAACCCTTTTGAGCCCCTCGCCTTTGATAAGCTGTTCCCACCGATGAGTCATCTTCCTATTACCTTGCAGCATTCTCAGACGAGAGCTCATGCAAGACTCTGATGTCATTCACACGTGTCCCTCTCTAACAAATTCGCTTTCATGACATGCTAATTCTCCTTTTAGCCCCACGTGTGCTTCTGTCATAACTCATTCGTATGCCATGACATCACCTGCATATTTGTATGATCGCTTATTTAATCATCGCAGTGGAATCACGTTCCTCTTTATTTTCAATTCACACGTAAGTGAAGCCGAGCCTCACTGACTTGCCGTGAAAACACAATTACATCTTGGCAGTGGAGTCATTGCTTGTTACTTATGAAGAGTTTGTGCTCGCTCTCTCTTGCTTTTTCTGTCTCTCTCAGGTCTGCCGAGCCTATGCTATGTTTTTGAAGGCGACGGAGTGTGTGAGGAGTTCGAAAAACATTCCAGCGTCCAGGACTGTGGTTTTTTCACTCCCCAGGGCTTCACTGATCAGTGGGCGTCCACTGCATCAGGCTCGCATCAGGACCAGAGGTGCCCTGCCTCGAAGGTCACCGGGGAGCCCATGCTTGCTCAGGTACACAAACTGTTTAGAAATCATTAGCTGTTATGAGCGAATTATCTGCCTCACTACTGAGTGTCTTCTTAAAGGGGTAGTTCACCAAAAATTAAATGAAAATTTTGTCGTTAATTACTTGCCATTCCTCATCTTCAGAACACAAATTAAGATATTTTTGATGACATCCGAAAGCTTTCTGATTTTAATGCGCATTCATGAGAGTACCACAATGCATATGTGTGCATTCCTGCGTCGTGAACGAGTGTCAAAAAGCTTTTGGATTTCATCAAAAATATCTTAATTTACGTTTCGAAGATGAACAAAGGTCTTACGTGTTTGGAACGACACAAGGGTGAGTAATTAATGACATAATTTTCATTTTGGGGTGAATTTTTCGTTGTTTTGAATGAAATTTTACCTTTTAAATATCCTTTTATCTATATCCTCATTAGATGTGCAAGTCGCAGTATTTTGACATAAATGAAGTAATGGCTCATGACGCATGGACCCCCTGTACTGCCCATCAGAACAGCTACTATACTCAGGATCAACCTGTCTGGCTAAAGGTACAAACACACTTGCTCAGTGTAAAGACTTTGAAGTTCACAGATTATCCAGTCTATATTGGGACATTTCAGACAGCCTTGTCTTTAAGTGATGTACATTTTGTGTTTTCTAATAAGCTTAAAGGGGTCCTATTATGCTCTTTTACACAGTCTTGATTTTGTACTAGAACATGCTTTCATGCCTGGTGGTTCGAAAAATGCATTATTTTTAACATAATTTACATTATTACAATACATCTCTCCCAGCCTGGCACATAAGGCTCGATTAGTTCCGGGTTTAATGAAGGCCCGCCTTTCGAAAAACAAAATGTGTTGTGATTGGTTAGCTCTCCCACTGCGTTGCGATTGGCGAACAGCTTAGACAGTGTTTCAGTACTGCCACGCCCCTTGTCAAAGAAGTAAGTTCTGTGTACAACTGTTAGCGCAAGCTAGATTAAAGTGATTCTTACATTTTAAATATGGATATTTTTCTTACAAAATATCCATGTTACAAAAATGTTTCGACCCCCTGTACTGCACACGTCTGTGGCGCGTTAGTGGTTACTCTAGTCAATGCTTCTGTTTATACCCGCCGCGCTGCGGCTTGTTGAAGCGCTTCTAAAGTTAGGCTAATCCCCCACCTTGTCCCCACCCTCCTTCCAACAATTCAAATTTCTGTGGGTGGGATTTATTTTAATGATATTCTAATGGACCGCATTGTGACATCATTGTACTTTGTATATCTTTTTTATGTCCATAGATACACACCACACATTTTAATAGATATATATTTTAAATATATTTTAAACATTTAATATTTTGAAAATGTACAAGTATTTTTGATCAAATAAATGTATGTATTTTATCTAAAAATAACCAGCAGTTTAATTCAGTAGTTTGGGCTCTGTTGTTAATTGTAACCTTTCATATTACAAATAGTTGCGATAGAGTTTATTTATCCTTAAGAAAATTGTTGAATTTGTCTAACCCTGTTGTTTGGTCATTTTTTACTGATAAATTGTGTTTACATTTTTTACTTCATCATAAAGGTAGAAAACCTGATAATGTTTTGGCACTTACTGTTTGAACACACACCAATACATACATACATACATACATACATACATAAATAAATAAATAGAAAATATTAAATATGAATGGAAAGCAAATTTCATCTACTGGAAATGTTTGGCACTGCACTCAAATAAAACTTAACAAAAGCTGTTTTGTTGTTGTTGTTGTTGTTGTTGTTGTTGTTGTTGTTGTTGTTGTTGTGATATCAACACAAATTAAAACACAAATTTTTTAGATTTGTGGCTTGCAGATTTAGAGTAAAACATTTTTTGGAGAATGTGTATTTCACATGAAAGGGATTTTTCATTTTAAAAAACTTAAGCTTCTAAAAACTTTTTTTTTTCACTTAAGCAAAAATTTGCTAACTGTCTTCTGTAAACAGAGATTAAACTTAAATTTGTGCTCCAAAGCATTCAAGATGTATGGCAGTTTAAGCTGCAAATTACATTTTCAGGTATATACTTGAAAATTGGTAATAAATGGAGCGTAACTGTTCTGTAAATATAATTTAGTACCATAAAAACCCCTAAAAGTACAAAATAATTCATTTTAAAATATAGGACATTAATTTCATTGACGTAAAAAAAAAATTGACCACCTCATGAAAAATAAGAGACGCCTTTAAAAAACATTAAAAAAACGTACGCACCCCAAACTTTTAAACGATAATGTACGTTCATATTTATTCTGTATTTATAGCACATATATGTGACCCTAGACCAGAAAACCAGTCATAAGGTTAAATTTTTTTAATTGAAAATTTGGAATCTGAGGGTGCAAAAAATCTAAATATTGAGAAAATTGCCTTTAAAGTTGTCCAAATGAAGTTTTAGCAATGCATATTACTAACTGAAAATTAAGTTTTGATATATTTAAAATAGGAAATGTATATATTCATTAAACATGATCTTTACCTCATTTCCTAATGATTTTGGCATAAACGAAAAAAAAACAAAAAACGATAATTTTGACCCACACAATGTATTTTTGGCTATTGCTACGAATATACCCATGCTACTTAAGATTTGTTTTGTGGTCCAGGGTTACATATTTCTATCTGCCATTTTTGCCCACTCACACGGTTCATAATTTATGTTAGCTAAGAAGCCATATATTAATTACTTAATAATACAGATACATTGTTTTTGCAGGTAGGATTTGAGCGACCGGGTGTAGCAGCCTCTGTTATTATCTACCTTGCCTTTGATGGTAGTTGGCATGGAGAAAATTGCAGGAAAACAGTGACCGTTGAACTATTTGACACCACCGGAAAAAAACACATGCTTGGTAACACATAATATCCTTTAATTTGTTTGGGAAAGATTGTAAACGTTGTATTTTTAATGTGTTTTCGTTGTGTGTGCTTGTCCACAGGTTCGTACGAGCTGTCATGTCAGTATAACCCCCTAGTGGTGAATGTGACTCATAACCTGAGTGTGCCGTTCTACCAGACGTCAGCAGTGCAGCTGAACTTCTCCTCTTCTCAAGTGGCGGTGTTGGCGGTTGCATTGCGTACATCTTGTCACTTCAGCGCCTTTGCCCTGACCGGGTGCGCTGAGGGTGGGGTCTCCCACGACTTACAAGGACACACACACACACATGTACTTGCATATTTACATATGGTAGAAACACTAAAAGTTTGGGATAAGTACGATTTTTAAAATGTTTTTAAAAAGAACCTCTTCTGCTCACTAAAGGTACATGTATAGACCAGTTTAGAGAAATGTCACAGTTATGTTACTTGCAGCTGTGTAAAATACATGGAATAAGAGACATGCAAATCATTTTTATAGAATACTGCCATCAAAGGCACCATTTAAAGCTAAACGCAGATGTTTAAACAGGCAGACTATGGATGAAACCTCTACTTTTAAAACATAATTTTGATATATTTTCATAATATTGACATATGCAATTCATAGGGGACATATTGTATTACAGTTACAGCATGAAATACTGTTTAAACCTATACCATTTTACATAACATTTACCTATAAGCTGAATTTTAAATTCTTGAAAAATCATCTTAATATTCTGATTTTGTGCTCAATAAACTCCCTGATTTTATTTTATTTTATTTTATTTTATTTTATTTTATTTCATTTCATTTCATTACTATTTTAAATATTATTACAAATTTAAATGTTTTATTTTATTTTATTTTATTTTTTTTTTTATTTTATTTTATTGATGGTAAAGCTGAATTTTCAGCAACTATTACTCCAGTCTTCAATTCTTGACAAATCATCCTAATATTCTGCTTTTGTGCTCAAGAAACTTCCTGGTTTTATTTTTTATTTTATTTTATTTTATTTTATTTTATTTTATTTTATTTTATTTTATTTTATTTTATTTTTTATTGATGGTAAAGCTGAATTTTCAGCAACTATTATTCCAGTCTTCAGTATCACATGATTCTTAAGAAATCATCCTAAAATTCTGATTTTGAAACTCACTGATTATCAATATTGAAAACATTTGCTGCTGTTTTTTCTCTGATTGTTGTAAACAGAAAGTTCAAAAGAACAGCAATTATTTGAAAAAGAAATATTTTACAACATTGTGATTGTCTTTACTCTCACTTTAATCAATTTAATGTGTTCTAGCAAACAAAAATATTAGCTCTTTCAAAAAAATAAAAAACAATTTACGGATCCCAAACTTTTGAATGCTAGTGTATATGAAGACAAAAAAATCTTACACAGAGACAGATACAAATACAAACAATTCCATCACGTTTGATGGTGGATATGTTGTCTGTCAGTGTCTACAAATAATAATTAACTAAATATGTGTTTTTCTCACACAGATGTGTGCGTAGGCTGTGCAGTACTGAGTCATGCAGTCCTTTAAGCGTCGAACACGCTTCAGTCCGCTGTGCTCCGGTCATAGACTCGAAACACTGCTCAGTTTCTTGTCACCGTGGCTATACGCTCACTGTTCTCCATGGCCAGGGCCTTTCTTCTCATCAAGTGCGTGCAAGTATTGTTAACAGCCTGTCTCGCTCTCTCTCTTTCTCTCTCTCTTTCTGCAGTAACTGTTATAAGAAAGAAAAATCACATTCCTTGATATCCACTTTCTGCTAAACAGCAGTGAAATTAAATGAGAACAAATTACTTTTCCTAAAGATTGTTTTCCTGAAAACACATGTTCAAATGCCCAAGAATGTTCTGATATTAATTGAATTAGTCATTTTCCAGTTGTTCAGGTAAACATATTTACATGATCCAAAATTTTAATTAATACAGCCATATGCCAGCAGTCTGATTCAGATTTCTAAGAATATTGGCTCAATCCTTAAGAGGCCCATTTATACAGTATGTGCTCATGTCCAAACAAAGATAATTTGGGGTGATATCAGTTATACCCAGTGTTTATTCAATAGTTTGACTTTTCACAACTGTTTTGGAGCAGGAAACATTTTGCAAGCGTAAAAAGGAAGGTAGTGGCCTACTTTTGTAAGTCTTGTGACCTACATTTTCCAAATCATCACGTTGCTGTTTGTTATTGTGAAAGAGTTGATTAAATTATTGTGGAGGATTGCTAAAATGCAGTGTATGGGCAAGAGAGTGTATGGGCAAGACAAGAACAGGAACCCACATGTCTTAGTTTATTCAGATTTATCAGAATACCAGCATATTCCGGTAACTGTGGAGAACATAAACGCTTAAAATTATGTTCACATGTTCGTTGTCTCGAATTGTGCTCACAATTACCAAAGTCTGTAAATTTGAACATTTCTTATCAAATTACCTCCGAAACTGTCATGTTTTATAATGAGCCTAATGAAATGATGACTTTATCAGTGGTTTCTCTTTGTCTATTTTGTCCTTTTCTCAGACGGAAGCTGAGCTGATTTGTGTGCATGGAGTGTGGGACCGTGTAGTGAGCTGTCAGCCAGTGGACTGTGGCCCTCCTCCTCAGTCTCATGTCTACTTTGCCTCCTTCTCGTGTCCCTGGGGCACCACGTTCGGCAAGCAGTGCACCTTTTCCTGTAACGCCCCGGCGATCCTACAAGGTGAGGACGGGAACTGGGCTAGAGTGTGAGACCTGAGGGTTTTTGGCTTCCTTACGTTTAGTGCATGTGCCTGTTTCGGTGAGACTTTGGGCTGCCTTTCTAAAATAATAAGACTGTAAGTCAATAACAGTATATTTGTGGATGATATGAGCCCTTTTTGCATGTTTGCCCGTGTACACTGGAAAAAATCCAACAAATAGTTGTGCTTTTTGGCATTCCTGGGGCCATTTGACTTGTAACAGCTAGTTATGCCAGCACTAACAAACATATAAATATTACTGCGAACACATAATATGTATTATCATAAAATAACTGACTAATTGTACTAAAATTTGATTTAATAATAATCTGAAACCATAAAACATTTTTGTTACTTGAAACAAATAATCTTGAACTGAAATAAAATAAAATATACAAAAAACACACCCTTAATCTTATTTTATTTTTAGCTTATGGCCAAGCTTAAGTTTATCTTAAGTACTAAAATAACTAAAACTATAATGAAAATAAAAAAAAAAATAAAAAATAAAATAAAAATATTAATTAATAAAAAATTAATAGTATCTTAAGAATACTAAAATAAAAAATAATACAAGTATTATTATTTTTAGTTTTAGTTGTTGTTTAAACATAACATATTGATTTTATTTTAAATTATTATATTACCATATATGTTACTTTATATCCGTGTTTCTGACTGTCCATGATATAATATTATATTATATTATATTATATTATATTATATTATATTATATTATATTTAATTAAAAATATATAGACATTTAAAAATAAAAAATGACATTCACAACAAATTTAATTTAAAACTTTATATACAATTGAAAAAAAACAAAATATTAATAAAACAAAATATCTTAAGAATACTAAAATAACAGATAATAATGAATTTATTATTATTATTAGTTGTTGTTGTTTAAACATAAAATTTATTTGATTTTAAAATTATGTTATCTTATGTGTTAATTTATATCATTGTTTTTGACTGTCCATGATATAATCTTTCAAAATGATAAAAACACCGTTATATATTATATTATATTATATTATATTATATTATATTATATTATATTATATTATATTATTTATAGTAAAAAATCATTAAAAATACATATTTAGAAAATATAATAAAAATGACAAAAACACACTTTAACACAATTTTAGTTAAAACTTTAACTAATTAAAATTATAAATAATGAAAACAAAAATATTATCTCAAGAGTACTAAAATAACTGATAATAACGAAATTGTTATTATTATTATTAGTTGTTCTTGTTCTTGTTGTTTAAATATAAACTATTAATTTGATTTTAAATTATATTAATAGATTTTATCGTATGTGTCACCTTATATCATTATATTATGGACAGCCAGAATCAAACTTGCAAAAAGATAAAAACTGCACAGATATCATTATATTATATTATATTATATTATATTATATTATATTATATTATATTATATTATATTATATTTTTGTGTTTTTTTTTTTTTTTCATTCTTCATGATTATTGTCTAATTTATGCTGTCATTAGTTTCATCTTTTTTTGGTATATGGTGATATTGATTCGTTTGCTGTCACCCCTGTTATGGTTTGTGTTGAGGGGTCTTTTCCTTTAGAAGCAAATAGTGATTTAAAGCTGTGCATAACACGGATAATGAGAAACCACAATGATTGCAAATTGCAGTTGTTTAGAGAACTCCAATTTTTTTTTACAGTACTAAGCTAAATATTTAGATTTTTGTATGTGTGTGTGCTTATATATGCATACAGTATATAGTCATTTGTGTGTCAGTGTTGTTTTTGCACTCATTCAGGAACTGTGCATCGGTCTGGCCGTAGTCCCAGCTCTCTTTCCTGGCTGTGTAAATAGGAAAGTAGTCCCGAGCTGCAGGAGAACAGCACACAGGTGGAGATAGGAAACATGCAAGCAGGCGAGAACAAGAGTGCGTTTCATCCCATACTACTGAAGCCCCCAGAGAGCCCCTCATTTCAGACAGCATAGAGCAGGCTGGCACATGGCCCTCTTGCCTCTGGGTAGCAGGAGCCCTACTAAAGCAAGGTGGCTCAGGGGTCGAGGGGCCACTCCTCACACTTGCACTATTTGTTTTTAATGCAGGCTTTTGATGGATCGGTCCAATTTTTTTCTTTGGCAGGGAGCGGAGCAGTCTGTGGTCAGTGGCTTCCCTGAAGGTCCAGGACATTGCATCACTGAGTAGCTATGCTTATTGGTCTTGATGGCAAGGTTCTTGCACTGTAGTGTGTTAAAGTGATGGGCTATAGTGCTCCTTTGGGAGTTTTTAAAATCTATTTATGACTTGACATTAATTGAAACACACAAAAGTAATGCAGTGATTTATGCACCTAGTGAGAGCCTTTTTTTAAGTATCTGGAACTTTTCATGCATGTTGGAAAAACACAGTTTGCAGCCATTTTTGGTATAGCTAAATTTAAGCACAGCTACAAAGTAGACAGACACCTTAAAACTTAGCAAAGGAATCATTATATTTTATTGACTAATAAAATTGCTTTAGAACTTCAACTAAATCTAATTAGATATGTAACTAAAATAGTACAATGAGAGAGTCCTATATCACATGGGCCCTAGGTGCTACTAGACCATGTGCACAAAAGGCATTTTATAAAGTGAGATTTTATTAAAAACCAGTGTGATACTTCTCTTTTTAGTTAATAGAAACATAAAGCGTTTTAAATAAATGACTTTTCATATTACTGGAAAGCATTTATGCCTACGCAAAGGTAAAGTATAATTCCAAACTCAATGAAAGTCAATGTTGTGAACTTTTTGGTTGTCATATTTATTAATTTATTGTGAATTGTAATGCTTTTCATGCATAAAATGATTTGAACATGTTTTTAATCTCTGCAAATTGATTTAAAATTTTTGGGGGACATAAAGATAAAAATAATGTCAGGGTAGAATATCAGGTTCTGTTATGATAATGAAGTAATGAAAATTGAAAAGAAAATAATTAGTTTGCCATAATCTAAAAATATTTTAAGACTTGTATGGCTTAATATAACGTAAATGATGTCTCTTACTAAAGTACGTAGTAGAAAACCCATGAAAGATTTACATTATTTTAAAAAATAATGTATACATATATATATATTTTGAACTATGGGGGGCGCCATTATTTTAATTACGTAAAATGGTTGCACTTGGTGAGCTACTGGTGTTATCTTATTATCATTTTATTTTTAAGTTAATCTGTAAACCTGTAGTTAAGTTAATCCGTAAACTGTAGTGTGAAGGCACGCAACTAGCCGTTGCTTTGTCTCACACACACGCGAAGAAAGATACTTAGAGCGAAAGAGACTTACATACCATGCAGAATTGACGCGCTACAAGTAAACGTTAATCTTTGTTGTATTTCTCTGTCAAAATAACAGAGCTCCTCTAGAATTCTTCAGCTCTTAGGTAGTAGGCGGAACTATTGCGCAAACGGCAATCTCATTGGTTGGTGCTCACCTATTATCGTCCCTGTTTTGATTTCAGCAAATCAGTTCGAGCGAACACAGACAATGTGATTAATATTCATGAACCCAGCAGCTCATTTATTCTTAGAGGGTTTTATATTGTTATTAGTAGTAGAATTCGTAGTAGGTTTTGTTATCTAAACTATAATAATGTCATATTATTATGCTTGACTGACTGATGCCAAGTGTACTTTCAGATATTTAAAAAACTGTACCATTAAGCTTAATAAATGTATAGTAGTCAACATTTAAAATGGACCAAACCTTTCATCAAAGTTGTCCTAAAACCAAAACAATACCCATTCTTGTCTTAGGACAAATTGATCCACTTTAAATGTTGACTATGATATAATAGTATATCAGATATTTAATATTAGTCTGATGAGTAAACTAAAAATTATTTTCATTTGAATTTCATTCATTTAGCATATTTAATATTGGGGGCATCCAAGTTATTTGACATATTTGAACATTTTTTAAAAAGTAACACAATAGTTACTTTCCCTGGTAATTAGTTACTTTTATAATGATGCAACAGAGTTACTAACTGTCACGGGTATCTCGTCGTGTGCGGGGAATAACGCAGGAGGAGAGCGGAGATCCAACAAATGCGGCTTTATTAAATAATCAAACATGAACAAACTCAGGGAAACACAGGAAACCAGCAACCACGACGAACGGAAAGACACTGAAGACAATATAAATCACCGACAAGGGGAGTGAGGCACAAGGAACAATATATACAAGGAACCAGGGGTGTGGTTACAAACGAGATAACGAGGGGAAGTACAAATAAGGGCAAGACTAAACCAATACACAAAACCAACAGGGGGAGCAAACAGAACAAACCAAATGTACTAGAAACACAGGGGGAAAAACACAAGGAAAAACCAGACAAAACACAATCCTGACATTACCCCCCCCCCTTATAAGGCGCGACTCGCGCCGTAACACACACTGGGGTGGGAGGGTGGGCGCTCTGGAGGCCGGTAGGCAGGGACACAGGAGACACAGGATATAGGGACGGCCTCCAGGGTGGATCAGGGAGCTCAGGGGCCATGGTGGATCACACAGTCCATTGGGCCATGGTGGATCGAGGAGTTCAGGGCGCCATGGCCGAGCACACAGTTCATTAGGCCATGACGGGTCTGGGGATTCAGGGAGCCATGGCCGGGTAAACAGTCCAGGAGGCCATGGCGGGTCTGGGGAGTCGGGAAGCCATGGCCGGGTAAACAGTCCAGGAGGCCATGGCAGGTCTGGGGATTCAGGAAGCCATGGCCGGGTAAACAGTCCAGGAGGCCATGGCTAAATAGGGGAGTAGCTCCCCCTCAAAATTTTCTTGGGGGAATTTACGGTTCTGCCCGCCCTAGGGAGCGCTGGATGAGGTGCTGGCTCAGGAGGGCGTGCAGGAGGGCGCGCTGAAGGAGGCGACGACTCAGGAGGGCGCGCAGAAGGGCGCGCTGAAGGAGGAGCCGACTCAGGATGGCGAGCTGGACAGAGCTCCGGCTCTGGAGGGCGCGCTGGAGGAGGCGCCGACTCTGGAGGGCGTGCAGGAGGGCGCGCTGGACAGAGCTCCGGCTCTGGAGGGCGAGCAGGACAGAGCTCCGGCTCTGGAGGGCGCGCTGGAGGAGGCGCCGGCTCAGGAGGGCGCGGTGGAGGGCGCACTGGAGCTCTCCAGGGCTGTATGGGCATCCGCGTCACGGACGGGGACCTGGAGAGAAAAGGGATAGAGGAGGTGGACAGAGAAAGGGGAGAAGCAGAGAGTTCAGAGATAAACGCCGCCACCATAATCGGTTCCACAGCCAAAGCTGACACCGTTGGAGGCATTGGCGCGGCTTCTCCGGCAGGTGAGGTTTCTGGAGCGGTCTTGACATTAGATGTGAGCTCTGCCTTTGGAGGGTGCGCTGGAGGCAGCTCAGGCTCTGGGGTGCGCGCTGGAGGCTGTTCGGGCTCGGAGGTGCGCTCCGCCGTAGCTTGACTTGACGCAGCCGCTTGACTTGACGCAGCCGCTTGACTTGACGCAGCCGCTTGACTTGACGCAGCCGCTTGACTTGACGCAGCCGCTTGACTTGACTTGACTCAGGAGACACAGCTGCAACTTGACTGGACTCCGAAACTTGACTTGCCTCGGGAAACGCAGCTGCAACTTGACTTGACTCGGGGAACACAGCTGCAACTTGACTGAACTCGGAAACTTGACTTGCCTCGGGAAATGCGGCTGCAACTTGACTTGACTCGGGGAACACAGCTGCAACTTGACTAGACTCGGAGACTTGACTTGCCTCGGGAAATGCAGCTGCAACTTGACTTGACTCGGGGAACACAGCTGCAACTTGACTGGACTCGGAAACTTGACTTGCCTTGGGAAATGCAGCTGCAACTTGACTTGATTCGGGGAACATAGCTGCAACTAGGCTGGACTCAGAAGCCGCAGACTCTGGCGTGGCGGCGGCCATCTTGCTTGCAGACTCTGGCGTGGCGGCGGCCATCTCGCGTGCAGACTCTGGCGTGGCGGCGGACATCTCGCGTGCAGACTTTGGCGTGGCGGCGGCCATCTCGCGTGCAGACTCTGGCGTGGCGGCGGCCATCTTGCTTGCAGACTCTGGCGTGGCGGCGGCCATCTTGCGTGCATACTCTGGCTTGGCGGCCTGTGGGACTGGGCTCTGGCCGGCGGATTAGAGCGCAGGGATGAGGCCGGCCGCATCGGGCTGAGGACAGCGGTGGAGCTATGGTAGACTTGGGGACCCGCAGGAGACAAGGAGGGTGTGAGGTCGCTGGAGTGATATGCGGAGGGCTCTAGCTGTTGGTGAGATGGGGCGACGGCATGTTTCCAGATGGGAGGAGGATTACCATCCTCCACCATGACTTGGAACGAGGAACCACATAAATCAAGAACAAAATTTATAAAATCTGCTACAGGACGGTAGCAATCATCAGGACTTATAAATTGGAACAAACTATCATCTTTGAGTCCCATCTGGAAACATGCGTTAACCATCTTGTCGCTCCATCTCACCAGATGGTAAACGCTCAAAAACTCCTCCACATACTCCTCCAGCGAACGCTCACCTTGTTGCAGGTTAAGGAGGAGGTCCTCAGCCCAGGTCATCCTTTGAATTATTCGGTCGGTGATTCTGTCACGGGTATGTCGTCGTGTGCAGGGAATAACGCAGGAGGAGACCGGAGATCCAACAAATGCGGCTTTATTAAATAATCCAACATGAACAAACTCAGGGAAACACAGGAAACAGGAAACCAGAAACCAGAAACCAGAAACCAGAAACCACAACAAACGGAAAGACACTGAAGACAATATAATCACCGACAAGGGGAGTGAGGCACAAGGAACAATATATACAAGGAACCAGGGGTGGGGTTACAAACGAGATAACGAGGGGAAGTACAAATAAGGGCAAGACTAAACCAATACACAAAACCAACAGGGGGAGCAAACAGAACAAACCAAATGTACTAGAAACACAGGGGGAAAAACACAAGGAAAAACCAAACAAAACCAAACACAATCCTGACACTAACACAGTTACTATTTGTGAGAAGTAACTAGTAACTATAACTAATTACGTTTTTAAAGTAACATGCCCAACACTGGTCTTCACTGCTTTCTTAGCCGTAAGAAGAGGAGAAAACAATGATGCTTTTGGACAAATAAAACTTCCTGAAGTCCTGCTTCTTTGTTCTCTCCACTTCAGCCCTGATGCCGTTGAGACTTTAGGTAGACCACAGCTATGGAAAGAGCTTGTAAACGGCAGAGACGAGAAACGCTAGATGCCATCTTGGCAGGATGTAAACGTGCTGACGCTTGTCATGATGCCACAGCCACCGAAGGAGTTACTCAGCGCAGATTTCACTCGATATCTGTGGCCATTTAGACTCCTTGTGGAGAAAAATTGATGGTACGGCATTTGGTTTAAGTCTACGCTTAAACCTGTAAGCTGTTTCAGTAGCTGTGGTCATCGTATCAGTATTTTATTTTCTGAGTTGTGTTACGGTAAAAATAGCAACAGGTGCAACCATTTCACATCATCGGAATAATGATACTCTTTACTGCATATTATTTAAATTTAAGTTAAAGGTGCAACCAAAAAAAAATCATGTAGAATGCAAACCACAAAGTTTTCTCTTTGGGATGTGTTTTTCAGGTGAAAGTGACACATTGGTTTGTCTTGAGGATGGACTGTGGTCATACCCAGAGGCTTACTGCAAGATCGAGTGTCCGGATCCACCTTCCGTACCCAATGCCACGCTTCTAGTTCCTCAGTGTCATGGAGGCGGGCATGACGTGGGCACTGTGTGCCGCTACAAATGCAACCCAGGATATTACATCACTGGCACGCTCAACAAAAAGCCAAGAAAGTGAGTTACAGTCCGTATGGTTTGAGCTGATTTGTAGGCATGGGTTACTGTGTTGACAAATTTTGAAGGAAAAATATCTGTTTCCAGCGTCTGGGTTGCTCACATGGTTCTAATAAGATCAAAATCTCGCTCCATGTGTTTCCAAATATCTTTCAGCAATGGAGTCCGCAGTGTACTTTGATGAATGGTTTGATGGCGTGTTGTTTTGGTATTTCATCCAATCAAGCTATAGCATATAGCATATTTTAGCACATCTGAGGGGACTAGCGTTTGCACCTGCCTTGTCTTTATGAGTTATTAAAATGGCTGGTAAAATACCTCAGTGTCTTTTAACTGCTTTTAATTGGGCATTAATACCAGAAGTGATAGCCAGCGTGTCTCATAAAGCCATTTAAATGATCCTGTTTATTAAAACCATTGGCATGTTTGTTCTAAAAGGCATTTCATTATGGAGGTTCAGCAAATGGTTTATGACGGTCTAAAGAGAGGTGTTATGCTATTATCAAGGTAGTTTTAGCCTGTGCTTCCGTATGATCTTTCTCAATGAACACTACACCCCAATTTATTTCCTCAGGATTTATTGGCTATTTAGTCGTACCAGATGGTTTGTCACATGGCTTAGATGTGAAGAAATCCCCTGTGGCTGGAGGAGAATGTCATTCAAGAAACGTAGTAACTGCTGCATTCATGTTGTGCAAAAATTCATACTGAAAGCAGATTGAGAGCCAACAGTTGAAATTTCAGTGTGTGTTTAAAGGAATAGTTCACCCAAAAATGATTTACTCAACCTTAAGCCATCCTAGGTGAATATGACTTTTCTTTCAGATAAATACAATTGGAGTTATATTAAAAATAGTGTGGCTCTTCCACGCTTTATAATGGCAGTGAATGGCTGTTTTTGAAGTCCAATAAAGTGTATCCATCCATCATAAAAAGTACTCCACAATGCTCCAGGGGGTTAATAAAGGCCTTCTGAAGTGAACTGATGCGTTTGTGTAAGAAAAATGACCATACATCAGTTGAAAGCTTATTTATTTAGATTCAGATTTATAAATCTAAATTTAAAAAAAACTGACCCTTATGAATGATTTTGTGATCCAGGGTCACAGTTAAAATATATATTATAAATTGCAATACTAGTGATAGGATAGGGTTAGTTTGGCTGTTTTTACTATATTTTTATCAAATAAATTTAGCTTTGATGAGAACAAGAGACTTCTTTCTGTTTCAAAAACATGAAAAAATGTAATAGCATAGACCTTAAGACAGCCAGTCAGCTTACTAGATTTTAAAACGCAGCCAAAGTAATGACTTTGTACAGGCATTATACTGTCTGTGCATGTATTTGTGTGAAACTGTTTTACCCCTCCTTCATGCGAATGACTTGTTTTTCTCAGGAAGTTTCTGAGGTTGGAGTGTTTGGAGGGTGGGATGTGGCAAGAGGGCAGCTGTTCACCTGTCACATGCCCTCCTCTCCCGCTGATGTTTGAGGGCATGTACACCTGCACCAACAATTTGGACTTTGATAGTATCTGCACCCTACAGTGTCCTGATCCAACAGAAAGGGTACTGTAGCACTTCGTAGGCCAACTCTATCTGTGTATTCCTAAACTCTGCAGTAATTAAACACTTACATACATTTGTCCCCGCAGTCCAGCATTCGATGCACCAAAGATGGCAAGTGGACTGATGACTTTACTATGTGTAAGATAGAGGGACCGTGCCAACCTCCTCTTGACCTCAACCTGGTGGAATACAGCTGTGAGGAAGGCTTTGACGTGGGTGAGGATTATTGTCTCAATCACTGTCAAAACATAATATTAAAGGGATAGTTCAGCTAAAAATAAAAATTTTGTTATTAATTATTTACCTTCATGTTGCTACAAACCCGTTAGACCTTCGTTTATCTTCAAGACACAAATTAAGATATTTTTGATGAAATCCGAGAGCTTTCTGGCCTTTTATAGACAACAGCGCATCATCAAAAATATCTGAATTTTTGTTCTGAAGATGAACAAAGTTCTCACAGGTTTGGAACCTCATGAGGGTAAGTAATTAATGACAGAATTTTCATTTTTGGGTGTACTATTCCTTTAATGTGGATCTTTTTTTTTTTTGCATTGCATTATTTGACTGTATATTTAGGTCACTGCATTTATCATTCCTAATAAGAGGTCTAGACATACCTGCCCTGCAAGACCACAGTGAGTTGCATGCAGTCGGATACTTTTGAGTGCCAGCCTGCCAAGCTGTTCAACTATGGATGACTAGTCCGGAGCTTGGCTATTCATGTGCTCACATGAATAAATTCAACAGATGCAAATGATGGTTAAAGCAAAGCTTGCTTTGTGCCATGGCAGGTGCAGTCTGTTACCCAACATGCATTGTGGCCTTGAGTGACCCTGTGGTTTTAGCCAATGGCTCCAGCGCTGATACAGTAGAGCACTGGATGCTTCCCAGCAAGGTTCAGGTGAGGTGGTTTGCCACAAATTGTTATTTGATAGCATTGGCTGTTCTAGTGCTTTAACCAAACTTCAAGTCTAAGAATTTATGCACTTTCTTTAAAGCCCTTTTTTCAGTTTTTACTATTTTCACAGTTTATACTATTAGCAATGCTTTGGGTAGAATTAACTAACAAGCAAGAGTTTTTACAGCTTTTATTAATTAAAATGTATTAATTTACTGCAAAGGAATCATTCAAATTTGCTGTGATGAAGAAACAAACTGACATACATAGTTTCTACATACTAATATGATTTTAACATTTTAAGTTGTATACAATGTTTGGACATGAATTACCAAATAACAGTAGTATATTTATAAATTTAAATGATTGTAAATATGATTTATAACATTAACCTAGATTAAAATTGCTGTGAAAATATTCCATTAGTTTATAATGCATTATAATAAAAATGTGCATTATAATTAATTAACTAATATATTAAATAGTCTTTATTTTAATGTTGTAAGAAGCTAAGATAGATAGATAGATAGATTGTTTGACTTCAAATGCTTACTTTTCTGATCTATGTTTGGGGAACCTTATTTGGCTGTAGGCAGAGGAGCTTCCAGGCTGAATACTTTGGACACAAAATTGGAATCACATTATTGGCGCATAAGTGTGATAAGTTGGATAGAATTACCTTGAAATCTCCCTGTGAAAGTGTTGAGTCTGTCTCTCACTGTCATATCAGCTCATGAGACTAATGATTACAGTGTGATGTTTTTATAACAGACACTTAAAATGCCACACGTCAAGCATGACGCCTCTGAAGGTGTCGGACTCCCATTGTTTATTATGATACATCAGCATGCCTAAGAACAGTCTGCTTTCCAGGAATGTTGTCCAAAGTATTGCAGATTGGGTAAGAATGATGGAGGAAAAGGTCACAGTAGGAGGGAGATGAATAAGAGATAAGTAAGTTTCTTTCCAGATATTCTGCGTTAGAAACAGGTCAGCTTTCCAATTCTGAGAAAACGTCAAATCAGTGAAATATTTGTTTGAATTGAAAGGACAGGAGGAAAAGGGTAACCCTCATTATATGTCATAGTTATCGGGTTTTAATGTGCAATATTATTTTTAGGCACCACGTCTCATTGTTGTCTTTTAAAATTAAGTTAGATATGCTTAGATTTCTAGAAACCTCATTTTCAAATTTCCTCTTGAGGATTTGTTACAAGAATATAAGTAACTGACTCTTTTTTCCCCTTCCCTCTCTTGCTCCTTTATTTCTCTTCCTTTGAAAGAGTATTGTCTGTACTGGCATGTTGAAGTGGCATCCAAGTCCAGCACAGATCCACTGCATTCAGTCCTGTGAGGTGAGTGCCAATTATATGACGTGATGTGTTCTGTTTTCTGATGCGATTTTGTGCAAGATAGAAATTATTCTAGATTCTTTCTAAGTTCTAGATGATCCTATCACCCTGATGTTGTCACAAAACCATATGATTTTCTTTTTTTCAGTATTTATTCAGTATTTTCCAGTTTTAACGTGTATTCATGCAGCTCTTTTCCATAGACCAACACATTATGTTGACCAAAAAAAAAAAAAAGATTAAAACAGATACACAATACAAGCACCCTAAAAGTAGTCCAAAAGAATTTATCATTATATAATATTTCTGAAGTTACACAATAAACACTTTAACCATAGAAGTCAAATAACGTTAAAATTAACAGTTCATTTTTGTTGCAAAAATAATGGAGGACTGTTTATTATATTACTGTCAGTGATCTCAGGGAATATAAAGGGTGAAAAGGTGAATATACAGTGTGTGTGTGTATAAGGGATCAAGTTATTACTGTTAAGGGATTTAACAATGCCAAAATCTCACAATGCGATAATATTGCTATATTAAGTCTATGATACGTTATTTATTTCAATTTTTAAAAAAAAGACAAATGAAGAATTAGAAAAAATAGAACATTTTATATATTTTAAAGTTAAATTCTTTTATCAAATGCACTTCGAGAGTTCAAAATTAAGAGGTCCCGCCCATGTTCTTAACTAAAAAAAATCAGAAAGTCAGAAAAAAAAAGTCTTGTACCTGAACTTTAAAGGGGACTCAGCCCTCTTTTTATTTGTGATACACTGTCTCAGTCTAAATTGCATTCACACTGGTGTTTTAGAAAGCCAAACAAATTGGAATATAATAATAATGATAACAAAAATGACAGTAAAAGCCTTATATTGTAAAACAAATGCACTGCAAAATAAATAAAGGTACATTATTTTTGCTTTACACTACAATTACAATACTTTTTTTATTAATTTCTACACTTGAAAGACATATGATTAATTTTGACTGCAGTAACATTACCCATTTAAACCGCTAGTTGTCAGCAATTCATACTGTGCTTTTAAGCTTTTATTTTGACCGAAACGGCAGTAGTGCTTTTATTTTAAAGGAAAACTCCAGCTTCAGTTAAAACAGGCTTACAAAAACGCATCTCACTACAAATCTAGTGAAATGCTGTAATCATCTGCCATAAAAATAAAGCATAACTGGCACTTGTTGCATTCCCAAATGCACACCAAACTCACAGCACATGCAATAAACAAGTTCACTGCAATCATTTACTGTGAACGGAGACGTTCTAAGGCACGGAAAACACTGGAACCACAAACTGATCGCCTCAAAGATGTACCACTGATGAAAAAAATAACAGCATATGGGTTTGGAACAATATCAAGGTGCATAAAAAGATGAAAGAAATGTATTATAGTACTGATTTGAGGTGTACGCCAGCAGTATTTTGGTGCACACTGGAAGATCTCACATCTGCCTCCTGTCAGATCAAGCAAAAACAAGAGCACTCTGACAGATAACCACCAGCAGAGCATTAAGGTGGTCCAGGAGGATCAGGGAGCACCATAATCAGTGATAAATGATGAGGTGTTGATTTTTTTAGTTTCCAATTATTGAGATTCATGCGTAGATGGAGAAACCTGTTTTGCTCTTCACTATCTCTGTAGTCATAACTACATGTTCTTCCATTAACTGGGTCGTTTGACCAAACTGGAACTCGCAAATCAAATCCGTGAACATTTTTTAAAAGCATGTATAAATAAAGCCTAATAGGTCATGGTAGTAGCACATAATATGTCTCAAGAGTGACTTTGTCTGAAGCCATTTACGCTCGCAGGAATTCAGATCTGGATGAACCCAATCCGAAGGGTCGAGAAATACAGTCATTTATTTTTCTATTTTTTTTTTTTTGTCTGTGTAGGGTTTGCACGTTCCCAGGTTTACATTTACGTCAGTAATGAGGCATTTTGTTGTCAGGGATTTCCGACACCATGCGCTCTCATATGGAGACATCTTTAATATTTCCCGCTGCCAAGAGAAACATTTAGCGCGATGGTTGATGGACTGCATGCCACATCTTCCCACAGCATGCTGACAGATTGATTCTCACCGGTTCTCCTTTTATCACAAAAATAAAAGTGAATGAAAATATCATTGCCACTGTAAAATGTGGTATATACATGATCATAAAACATATTATTCCGGTTTCTGTTCCTCCAGAGTCCTTCCCGCAATTCACAGAATCCTGCTTAAATTCACCCCGAGCACTAACTCATCAGACGTTGTCGACAATTGTAGTGCTGAGGTGCCAAAGCAAATGAATGATCTTATTGGTGTGTGTGCAGGTCAGTTAGACGGAGGGAATTTAAAGGATGTTATGTAACTGATGGATGCGTTAAACCAGTTGTAAAATAATCACAAATGATATGTGACGAAAGTAACATACCAGGCTTTGCTAAAAGTCAACAGAAGTAACGCAGCAGAGTCGTGTGAAGTCTGGAATCGGAAATAGTGTTGAAATTAACAGTCGAGTGTTTTGGAAAGTAATGGATGACTGTTTATCGGAATTTTAGCTCTATCAGGAAGCGTATCTTGAAAGCGAAAGGGTGGAGTGCTGTTTAGTACAGTGTGCCATTCATATGTGTGAGACAAATAAATTAAGCTTTTTTTTTTTTTTTTTTTAATACAACTATATGTCTAGTTTTATCATCAGTTGCACATCCAAGTTTTTTTTTTCTTCTCCATGGATAGATTTTATCATTTTTAATATCGTTTCAGAGTAAAGCAGACAGGTTTTATGAACTATTCATTCTACTTTGGAACACACTAGTCCTGTAGAGAGATGTTTTATGATAGTCAAATACCCTTCATATCTGCCAGACCCTCTCATCTCCTCTTGCCCTCATTTGTTACCAAGCAAAACAGTTGCTTTTATATTGGAGACTCGGCATAAATTATACCACAGCACATGTTCCAGTTGTTCTGCAGCACATCCAGAAGGTCTTTCCCGTTATAGGCTGATGATAAGTGAAGAGGTCAGCTCAGGTTATGCTTTAGTTTATGTGTCATTATTAATATTTTATTTTTAACCACCAAGGCCTGTCATAAGTAGACTTAAAGTCTGCTTTTGTAACCCATGGTTCTGGAGGAGATTGTCTGTTTTTTTTTCAGATGAATAAGAATGCTAATGGAAAGCTTTATTCAGGTATAGTCGTTCTCCATGTATTGGTCAGCCTGTTAAAAGTCTTGACCCTCACTGATTAGGATTTTCTTTATGATCTTCTGAGTTTTGGACCGTTGCTTTTGTTTCTTTTTTTCTCAAGTGCGATTTATTTGACTGCTTCGAACCAGATTTTCCCCCTTTTTGTGTAGCTCCTTTTGAGAAAACCTTACAGATGATGCCGTAGGTTTACGAAGAACCACTGTTCGCATTCCTTGCTGCAAATATGGTTAGAAGAATGGTCATCTGATTCCTCTCAGGGCATGCACTGGGTTTCTTCATCTTAACATTATGGAAAGAGTTGACAAGACACAAACACAAAAATCTGGAAACACTTCATTCGGCCTTTCGCTGTTGTGATGTGTTTCCTAAAATTTGTTTTTCAGCATGTTCAGCTTGCATTTTACAGACAAAAAGGAGGTTTACATTAGAAATGAAATGGAGGGGAAGATAATTAGTAGTCTTTTGGGAACTCTGGAGAGAGCCAATCGAGGGGCACGTACTTCAGTGAAGTGAGGTGCCAGCACTAACATGGGGCCTCAAAACAATGTTGTCCAAGAAAATATGTTGTTACCATAGAGTTTTTGTTTATTCTATCTTTCGTTTAGCATTAGATGTGGTCAGTCAGGCAACCTGTGGAGTGTGTCCTCCCTCGCTCCAGTCGGATGTTTAGGGATTTCATTTCTTGACATTATGTACTGTAATGGACACCTTCACTCTTTGCTTCAGATAAGATTTCAGTTTGTTGTTCTCCGGTATCTCAGATTGCGAACATTCATCGCAGAAACTGTTGCTACGGGTTAATTGTGTTTTTTAAAAATACATCTTTTTTAAGTGACTCACAGAGCGTTTTCAATAAATTCATGTAATCTAAATCAAGCTTTGGATACTCCCCAAAAGCATAGCAGGGTTGCCTACTAAAACCCCTCTTTGAGAGGAGGCCAGGAAAATGAATTTTAGGATGCATACCTCAAAGTGGACAGCCTGAACTGACGCTGAGCAGAAGTCGATCTGAAGAGGCGTTTCTATTTATTATCGGATTACAGTAGGTCATGGTGCTACTTATGACAAAAAAAATAAATAAATAAATATACAATCTATTTAATTACTTGACTATTTAATCAGTCAGTTAAAGTTACATGAATTGTAACGGTTCTACATATGGAAGGCTATAGGTTGCCTGTTACACTCTGTCTACACTGGACTCAAGTGGTGCGACGCTACGTGACAAAAGACAACCCACCTAATTTTTCCTTTAAAGCCCCCATGAAATCAAGAATAAAGTTTTATGGCTTTTAGTATGAATATGCTAGCCTTCAGGGTATCTGTAAGTGAGTGTGTTTCAAAACAATGACAAATTTGCATTTACAACATTTAATATTTACAGTCTCTAACTTTTGCCAATGGGGATCAACGATTTTGATGACATTATTCTGCCTTTCAGCTTCTCATCAAACATTGTCCAATCAAATGCTCTCTAGAATATGAAGTGACCTGCCCACTCCACTATAAGATGAAGCTGTGGCTGAACTCGGTCACTTATTAACCACGCATTAATATTTTCTGTTCAGTGAATGGGGGATATCTAGGGGATTGGGAACAGTTCAGACAGTGTAAATATGCTTTCCATTAGGGCGAAAGAAGTCTGGTTTAACACTGTTTCACACAAAACGCTGCAGCACGCACAGTCTGCTCTGGTCCAGAGATGCAATCACGGAGATTATCATATGCATGACCCGGCACAAACCATAAAACGTATCAGACCCATTTGAATTCTACATGGAATGGTAGGGTACAAAGTGACCCAGGGTAAAAGGCGCCTTTGATTTTATTTTCCTCCAAACAACTAGCAGAAAAATGTTCCACTTTCCAAAACATCCACTTTTCAAGATACACGTGCAAATTTGGTTGATCCTTGACGCGATCACGGGGAGCAGCGCAAAGTCGATTCTGTGCTTACTTGATCTAATATTTGAATATTTTAAAACGTTGTAGATTTAAGTAGCAAATAAGAATTGCTGAAATGATTTAATATATCTTGAGACAAAGGTCCTCTTAATGACTTTTTTTTAAGATAATTAAAACAGCAGTTTTTAAATAACGGAAGAATATGTGAAAATATTGTATTTGGGGTAAAAAGCGCCCCTGCTGTTGGGGCTAAAAGGCACAATAATTATCATGATAATTAATAGAAAGGTGATATTTCCAATTGTTGACATGACATTGTTAGATTCAGATGGTAAATATCATATATTATGTTGGGTGTCCATTTAGAGATAATCACCATGTTTAGAATGAAAACATCATATTTAAAACGTGGTATTTATCATATAATATAATAAAATATCAGTTGTTGTAACTACTGCAAATCTGTATTAAATTACTATGGGATCTCCTTCAATGCTTTCAGAATCTTTACATTTTAAAATGATTTTGTTTCTGTATTTTAAAATATATGTTTTATAATAACCTATTTTAATGAACAATTTTTTTATTTATCAAATAAGCAGAAAATAGTACAAACTTTGCTGAAGTGATTGTTTTGAACAAGTATTAACTTAGACATTATATATATATATATATATATATATATTTTTTTTTTTAGCTAAAAAAATTGTATCAATGCTGTGTGCCTTTTATTCCATGCTGGTGAGCCTGTGTGGGGTAAAAGGCCCCCGTTGCCACCTAATACATTTATAAGATTTTTTAAACAAAATAAACAACTTGTTTGATTTATTTTCACACAAAATCTGTTGCTCCATAAATGCTCAATACAAACGTATATATATTTCTGCAATCATACACTTTTATAGGGTGTGCCTTTAGCCCCGTTGTACCCTATATTTTATAGCGATATGAATGAGATTGTGGTTTTCATACGCTGTCAAAGCGGCTTTGCTGAGCTCAACGGCTATAGCCCAAGCTGTAATATAAACAAAACTCTATTGGCTATTTTAAAAAAGGGGGTGGGACTGCTGGATGTCCCGCCCTGTGTTCCTGTTTCTGTTGAAATTACTTAGAATAATGCTGCGAGTTTCAAAGCGCTTCAGTGGATCTTTAAGGTCACGTGTCCAGAAAAGCATTTCAAAGGCTAGAGTTTTTTTTAAAAATTGTTTTCAATGGAAGGTGCCACTTTTTTGTTTTAAATGCCAGGAATGTGATAAAGCTGTGAGTGTTTTTCACGTTTATTTTCTCTGGGCACCGAGAGTTGAAGAATGTTCAACTTTGCGTAAAACGCAGTGCTCATCACTGTCACTTTTTAGTCAGCCGTCCAATCACAGTGGAGGAGGGGCGGGACAAATTCTACACCAACCATTCGCCACAACCTGCATGTACAACAGCAACAGATTAATTCTGCTGAAACTATGATTCAATAGATTAATTCAATTTTATTTTATTGTTTTACATTTTATATGTCAATGTTATTACTGACAAATGAAAAAGTGATAGCTATTGAAATCATATAGTATTTTGTAAACCTTAATTTTTTCAAATGCTGGCGTCTTTGAATCAAAGCACTGATGAAAACACCTAACACATTTCACTGCAGCTCCTTCTGATTAAAATAATCTATTGAGCCAAAACAGACAAAATTTGGAAGCAAATAAGCATGCGATTTAAATGTTTAAATATGTTGGCAGATTGGATTTTCATTATATTGTCTGTTGTTTTGGTCACCTGAGTGTCTGTCAAGGTGGTGGTCAAGATTTGGACTTTTCCTGACTATTGTTTTTTTTCTCAAGCCAGATAGTATACGTGAGGTCAGGGTCAGATGATTTTGTGTAGCGCTTCAGATGGTCGACTACAGCGTTGTTTAACATTCACTGGCAGTGTTCCTGTGCTGGCCGGAGCGGATGCATTCCACACATCCTTCCCATTTACTGTTACACGACTCTTTAGTTTAGGCATTAGGTCATTTTTCTTTTTCCAGCCTTTTAAAACAACATTAATAATGCATGTGTTTTAGATTCAGATATTTAACTTGCAATATATAACACGTTAATTTAAACACAAAATGGTAAAATTGGTTTAAAATTGTTATTGCCAATAAATTCGCAGTGCGCTTAAGGTAATAAAACGGACGGAGAGTGAGCATAAAGAAATAAACGATATATACACCAGCTTGAAACTGAAGAATGAAAAATGATATTGCTTATGACTTGGAGAATGAGACCACGGCAGGAAAAACATTTTGGACTGGGTGTAGTTTTAGCAGGGATAAATTCTACAGAGATCTCCTCGCCAGCTGCTCTTGCACAGGGATGTGGAATCAGGTAGAAGCTGGACTCTTTGAAAGGACTCCACATGCACAAGAGAGCCAAAAGTATCTTTGGCAGACCGCTCTAGTTTTCCTGTTATTGGCATCCGATCCTGTAGGTTAGGTAGAATCCTTTAGGAAGGCATTATGACACATTTAAAGTGTTTATGCATATTAAATTTGATAATTGTAGTCCACTCTGGAAGGTTGGATTTTGCTCCCTCGGGCATTGCAAAACGGGGAACCATGCTCTCACACAGGTGAAGTAATGACACCGAAGGAAGCACAAGGAAGTTTTGTCTGGAATAAAACATTCCGTTTTATTTTATTTGAAAGGAATAAATGAGAAATGCCACCTACCATAAGGTATAACAGAATTCCTTTTTGGCATGATTCACGCATTTCTTTCCTCTGAGATTCAAGGAACATCCGTACAGACTCATGTTCAGAGAAAACTGTTAATTGTACATAATAAAATGAAGTAACTCATGCTTGCATCTTTAAAGGACTTTAAGGACAGTTTTACTAGTTCAGTGAGTTCAGGTTGTTTGGATGTGTTTGGATCTATTTTAATGTTATGACTGACAACTAAAAATTAGGGCTGTCAGTTTAACGCGTTAGTTAGTTATGAAAAAATACAATATTTTAACGCAGTTCATGCACTGGCCCAACCTCCAGAACTGTACATCATCTTACTTTTCATATAGATGACTGTTGACAAAAATGATGCAGGGCAACAACTCCATCAATGCAGTTATGCCCTAAAACTCAAGATATTGGTGCAAAAAATGTCCCTGTATCAGTTTTTGTCTCATGTATCATATACGATATCGCACAAGCAGGGAGAGTGCTGATTTTGTCCCGAATATCACAAGTTTAAATGTGATTTTATTTAACAGTTCAGTAAATAAGAAGTTGATATTGTGTTATATTTTAAACACAATATTATGTGTTTTTGCTCAGTTTTACAGAGAACATATTACCTTTGAAGCCATAGCAAAATTGCTGTGTGATTGTGTGTCTTTGAGCAACACAGCGTCGTTTAGTTTCTGAATGAATCCGCATTTTGAATGAATCGTGTGAACCAATGATTCAAAGGCCCATTCATAAGAGCCGTTTACTGAATTCCTGAATGACTCAAAGCCATTTGAACGAATTGGATGAAGACATTTACCGCCACCTGCTGGCAGATTTAGTTTATGCAGAGTATCATTTCATAAAAAATAAATAATAATAATAAAAATAAAAACATTAAAGCAATAGTTCACCCCAAAAATGTAATTCTGTCATTTACTCACCCTCATGTCGTTTTAAACCTTTCTTTTGTGGAACACAATAAAGGTATTTTGAAGACTGTTGGTAACAAAGCTGTTTTGGTTACCAGTGACTGTGAACAAAAAATACTCAGATTTTTCTTTTTTTTTATGTTCCATAGTTTATGTTAGGGTGTTGTAGCCTAAATGTTTATGTGTAACAAATTTTATGTTGAATCAAATAAAATATTTCTTCCTAAAGCTACAATTTGTAATGTCTGCTTGACACTTTTCCACAAAAATAGCTTTAAATAAGTTGTCGTGAGTATTTTTATGATTTATTTTGCTATTAATTAATCAACACATCATGTAATTAATTAGATAAAACAAATTCTGATATTAAATGTGATTTTCTGATATTAAATGTGTATTCTATTTTGTCTAAATAATTAAAAAAAAAAAACTAAAATCAGTAATTTAAAGTGAACAATTGACTGTGCAATTACAACAATTCACTACAAGTGAATTTACGCATCACAACATTTTAATATAATGAAAAATTAATATTTATTTGATTACTTTTAACAGTGTTATTACATTATGCTAATACTTAAGTAACAGTGAGAAATGCATTTGTTACAGATTCTATTAATCTTTGTTAAGGTTAGTTAAAAATTGCATAAAAATGGTCTATTAAATAATATTAATAGACACAACTTTTGAAATAGATTTGAAATAGAATTGCGTAAGAATTAAAATTTACTAAGATTAATTAATGCCTAATGACTTCATGATTTCTTTTTTGTTCATGTTAACTAACGTAACAAATAGAACCTTATTGTAAATAGGGGAAACTGCTATTTCTGCTGCTCCAAAAGCGCCTCCTGCTGGAAGAGAATGAATTTGCATCTTCAGTGTTATTTACGGTATATTTACGGTAAAGAAAAGTTAAATATAAAAAAATACATTTAAATATCTAATATTGTGCGACATTGTTAAAAAAATAATAATATAATTAATGTATTTACATGAAAACTATTAATAATACATGTATCTAATGTGAAAACTTATGGCATTCCGCTTTTAATGTTGTGTCATCTTTTCTAAAATCTTTGTAAAAAAATTATTTTATTATTATTTATTTATCTATTATTAATTTATTTATTTTTAATATTATTATTATTATTTAAGGTCTACATTGTATTTTATTTGATCTTTTATCTTACTTGTTTTGTTTGGTTTTGTTTGAAGTCTACTAGGGTTGGGTTGGGTTCTAAATTTCCACAGTTGCTTTTTGTTTTATATTACTGTTATTAGAAGAAAATTCAGTAAACAGTTGTTAACAACAACAACAACAAAAACTATTAATAATACAGTGTTTCCCACAATATCAAGACTGACACATTCAAATAGATTTTCCAAAAGACTTTGTTGAACGAGCACTGCATGGTTTTCAAAATCAAAATGCAGCATGGGTGTTTTATGTGAATGTATTTTTGAGGGGAACCAGCTGTCTTCAGAAAAGCTTTGATGTCATTTCATCTTTCTTATCGGAATTTGTCAATTCAGTGTGCGAGGCTTCCGGACTCATCCGTTTCCAGCTACAAAACAGTTTAGCTGCTTAATATTGCAATGTGGTGTTTCTTCCCATTTTATTTTAATGTAATATCTTTATTATGAACACAGTGGTTTGTAGTGCAAAAAGTTTAACCGTTTACTGTACTTTGTTATTCTTCTCGCTATTTCCCTAAAGCAGTGAAAATGAAAGTAAAGTCTTGCACATTCACAGAAACTGGCTTACTTCTGTGCTGCAAAATAAGATGGATAATGCCTGATAAAGTAGCATTTGCGAGACAGTGCTGCTTTGATTACAGCTGGGAAAACTGCTATTTCTGCCGCTCCAAAAGCGCCACCTGCTGAAAGAGAATCATTTCAAGCATTTCCCATCTGCTGGGAAACACTGTAATACAAGCAAAATTGTTGTTTGTACAGTAACTCTACATTTATTCATATATTATTCCATATGTGCTACTCAACCTGTCTGCAGTTTTTGTTTCAAATTTGATTTTGATACATTGCAATTCTTTCTTTGCAGCCTTTCGGAGGGGACGGTTGGTGCGACACCATTAACAACCGAGCGTACTGTCAGTACGACGGAGGAGATTGCTGTCCGTCCACCCTTTCATCTAAAAAGGTAAATCTCATCCGAAAGGCTATTCCTCTCATCCGCATTCACCCTACGTTGCTTTCTCACAGTGCCAATCTCCATCTCACGTGGTGCCGCCACATTGTCAGCCCTTTCCACGAACGTCGCCCACATCATTAGGCGCTCAGGTGGCGTGTTCTCCCATAGAGAGAATGAGCTCTGGGGGGAAGTGTCTGTCATAAATAAATGACTGGATAGAGCAGCTTTTATTAGCAGAGGGCCAGGTGTCAGCGGTCACGGGCAACTGTAAAACAAGCAGGGTCTGAGAAAGTGAAATAAACCGTGAGGAACAGCATCCTGCCACTGTAGGTCCGACAGAGCTGCCATGCTTCTGTTTACGCAGGCCATGGAAAAGTCCGAGTACGTCGGTGGGGCAGTCTGGTTTAAGAGCGTCTAGGACGAGAGCCAGAGAGAAGGTTGGACAATAAAGCACAAATTCCTCTCATCCCTCCGTCTGCTTTTCTAGCCTCCAAATACCCACTACACGCACAGGAAACAATATCGTATGCACGGATACAATTGCGGACGATTCGAAAGCAAACATTCGGATATTTTAAAAAGCATCTATGGTGAGTATTTAGCATGAAACCAAAGCGAAACTTCCATCAATTCCAAAAAAATGCAATACAAATGAGTGGATATTCTCAAAAGTACCGCAGTTAGACAATTGCATCCTGTAAACATCAGGTGAAATCAGAGCTTAGCCTGTAGTTTCATGTTTACTTTTCCTGCAGTAGGCCGCTTAGCTGGGAATTTGGGTTTATTTTGCAACCTGTGGTGATGGCACGGATCCTGGACGAGAACCTCCTCCTGTTGATTCTTAACATGTGTTCACCTCCTTTACTCATCTGCTCACAGTCAGGCTTTCTGTCTCTCTCGTTTTCGTTCCCTTCAGCAAAGGCGACCGTCCTGTCCTAATCAACCCTAGCAATCCTTCTAGTGTGAAAACCCCCATCCTTCTGACTTTCCGGTTAGGAAAATAAACACCCGATCGGGCCGTCGTCCAAGTTTTTACATATTTCATCAATAGCCTCTATTGGTTATTGTGAGTAATTTGGTCAACAGTTGATATCGATCATACATCTGGAAAGAGGCACCGCTCATTGTTTTGATCTACTGCGATGCCTTAAAGTATTTTTGAGGCGAATTATCCAAAGCGCACTTTGATCTCTCGTTCAAAGCCCGCGTGTGGCTCCCACATACCGTATCAGATGATTGTGGCCGAATGTTTTTTTGGACGCTGTTTGTAAAAGCGTGTCCGATTGATTGACAGGTCATTCAATTCGGGGTGGACTGCGATCACGATGAGTGCACCTGCCGTGACCCCGAAGCCGAGGAGAACAAGGGCACAGCCAAGCGAAAGGAGCCAGGAGCGCCGTGAATGATAGCGAGGCGGAGAGCGCGCGGACAGCTCTCAGACTGGCTTGAAAAGAAAATGTCAAACAATAACCTGAATGTTTCTCACTCCACATGAGAGCGAGGCTGATCAAAGGCAGTAATTCAAACCACAGAAGTGCATAAAAACAACCCTCTTTAACACTAATCTATAAAATAATACCTAATATATTTTCAAGATCTCTAACATAGATGTAGATGTAGATATGACCCATATTTTAGCCCACAAGCTTTTACGTACACCATCAAACACACACGCACATACACACACACACAAAATGTTTCAAGTGTAGCTGATTTTTATGAGTATTTTATACCAATAGCTTTTGCTTGTTGTGAGCCACATTCTCAATATTATTTCCACTTATATGTCCTTAATACAGGTATATAAACAAGTGCTTATTCAGTCAGATTTCAAGATTTTTTCCTCTACTTATCTTTGTTTTATACCTTCTACATGTACATGCAAAACCTGTGAAATGCATGTGTGCTTTTTGGGAACATACAGTTCTCATTTATAGCAATTGTAATGGAAATATATGATACTATTTTTGTATGCTCTTCTGTCTGTAAAAGTGTAGGTTTACCATCATATCAATAAAGTATAAATACACACTGTTAAAGAAGTTTGGGGAGTTGATGTCTGTTATTGTGCTTAGTAAGATTGTTTTTGAATCAACGTCAAGATTTAAGATGTCGTTTAATATAGAATTATTTTTAACCATTAAACAGTGCAAAATGCAGACTGAAAGTACAATACGGAATCCTATGAATATTAAGTCAGATATTAAATATATATTAAAACATTGTTGAAGAAAGAATAGATTAGTATTATAAATAAAAAATATATGAAAAATATAAATAAATTATTAAATATTACATTTTTATTAACCATCAAACAGTGCAAGATGCAGGCTGAAAGTGCAATATGGAATTCTAAAGTCAAATATTAAATATAAAAATTAAATATAGAGAAATTATAAAATATTAAATATAAAGAAATCATAAATATTACATTAAATATTTTTTTATTATTTGTAACCATCAAATGGTGCAAGATGCAGACTGAAATTACATTATGGAATCCTATTCATATAATGTCAAATATTATATACATTGTTGAAGAAATAATAGAATAATAGAATAGTAGAATAGTAATAGAAATAGTATCATGATAGTATTAGAACAGTATCATGAAGGTAAAAAAGAAATTATTAAATATTATATCAAATTATTTTTAACCATCAAACGGTGCAAGATGCAGACTGAAATTACATATGGAATCCTATGAATATAAAGTCAAATATTAAATATATATTTAAAAAAAAACATTGTTGATGAAATAATAGAATAGTATCATAAGGGGGAAAAAAAGAAAAATATAAATAAATGATTAAATATTATATCAGATTATTTTAACCATCAAACGGTGAAAGATGCATATAAAGTAATTATTAAATATTATATTAAATTATTTTTGACCATCAAATGGTGCAAGATGCAGACTGAAACTACAATCCTATGAATATAAAGTCATATATTAAAAAAAAAAAAAAAAAAAAAAACAGTGTTTAAGAAATAATATAATAGTATCATAAAGAAAAAAATAAGGAAATTATTAAATAGAATATTCAATTATTTGTACCCATATAAATATATATTTAAAAAAAAAAAATATTGTTGAAGAAATAATAGAATAGGATCATGAAGAAAAAATAAGAAAAATAAAAAGAAATGATTAAATATTATATCAAATTATTTTAAACCGTCGAACAGTACAAGATACAGACTGAAATTACAATATGGAATCCTATGAACATTAAGTAAAAATAAAATAAATACATAAATTAATATATATAATAAAATACAAAAAAAAAATAGATTATAAGAGAAAATAAAGAAATTATTAAATATATCTTTTTTTTTTTTTTTTTTTTTACATCAAACAGTGCAAGATGCAGACTGAAATCACAATATGGAATCCTATGAATATTAAGAATATGAAATAACTATATGAAATAATAATAAATAAATAATATATATATAAATAACACCGTTGAAGAAATAATAATAAAACCATTGAGCTAATTTTGGCAATTTTATTTGGAATAGGAAATAAAACATAAACAAGACATGGTATTGTACACAACTTTAAAATGGTTATTTTCATAATACTGCTTATACCTTAAAAAACTCCTGTACAGTTCCTTGACTCTCATACCTTAGTTTAAATACTACATTCAGCACATTAGTAATGTGTTTAATAATTAATTAACATTTACATTTGCTATAGCTCTTTCCATATCTATATGCACTACAGAGACAGACATTTTCAGCACATTAAGAAGATACAGTTTTAGTTCCTGTGAAAAAGTCCTACCTATACAAGCTGGTGTATGCACTATTTGACAAAATACACCACTAGGTCTAAATGACACTTTAATGCAACTTTCCTTTGACTGTACACTGTACATTTTTGTTTTTACCACTTCTTGAAAAATCAGGATGGGCTGCTCATGTTCTCACAAAATATTTTCCTCTTCATCACTGAATGACCAATTAATGTTAAAACTGATGGAGCAGATTCTCTAGAGAGGGGCCCTAAAGGGGAGGCCGCGTTTAGGTTGCGCCCCCTGACTGGTCCAAGTCGGTTTAAAGTTCCTTGGGTTCTCCATAATCATTGTACATAACGGAGAGCATCTGATCTTCACAGGCCTTACGTAAGTCCTGGCCGAGATTCACCCAGCTGAGCCCGAACGCTTTGGTATCTGTATAACGACAAGACAGATACTTGAGGGATGCTCTGCGCAAGCCAATTTTTGGTTCCTGGAGGAGACCCCGGCACCAACCGCTAAGTTCATCCAGCTGAGACAGGATCAATCCTGCTTTCCTGCAGTAGCAAACACAAAGATGATATTTGGTTAGTAATGTGTGTTAATGTTTATATATCACAAACTGTCTGGGTTAACTGCATATGGAACATATTTACAAAGCTAGGTAATAGCTGATTACATGTACTCTCGATTGCGTAATCAGATTCCGAAAATCACGATTAAATTACATTTTGAAAATACTCGGAATCAGACTACAGTTATTTTTTTAAGGATTACATCATTACATATTGTTCACACAATGGCAATAAATTCTTCATAATTTATTGATTCTACATTTTCCTATGTAAAACAGCCTACAGCTTATATACATTCAGAAAGTTTTCCAGTTTTGTGCGCAGCATTTTAACATTGCATGAACTACTGATGAACACATTCATTTTTATGTGAATTATCGCTCAGTGTGTTTAACTATGTATTACTATAATTCATGTTGTCTCTTATTTACATGTAATACAGGGATTCCCAAACTTTTTTTTTTGAACCTCTTTCGCCTAATATAATTACTTAAAGTACTCCTGAGATTAAAATAAACATTTTAATAATTACGTTTCACATTTGTATGTTCACGGTTCTCTGATGTTGGTTAATGATCACACGGCATGCAGGTAAACAAATAAAATATTACATTTTTTAGCGTTTTATTTTGACTGATTTTATTTCACAATGATTTATTTTGATTTTACATTTTTCTGATTTAATTAATTATTTGCTTTTCATTAAACTCACAAACCCCCTGCAATTCCTTTACAAACAAAAGTTTGGAAAATGTTGTTGTCAGTAACAACGAATGGAATATATTTTATTTTATTTATTTATTTGCATTTTTATATCAATATGGTACAAGATTATCCTATTTAAATCAATGTGATAAATGAGTAAGGTCAAAAGTAATCTGAAAGTAATCAAAAAGTAGTCTGATTACATTACTTAAAATGTGTAATGTAATGGATTACGTTACTAACAACAATTTTTGTAATGTAATTTGGAATCATTAACGGACTACAATTTGAAAGTAATCTACCCAGGTCTACATGTTTCAAGCAACTATACAATATTATTAAAAAATAATAGTAATAAAATAATAATTATAATAATAAAGAAATAAAATAAAATTCAGCATGGATGTAACAAATTTTTCAAAAATGACTGTAAAATTGTTACAAAAATATTACAAAGTATACAACTAATAGAACAGTTTCTCCAATACAGGAATACATTGTATTTCAAAAATATATTAAAATAGAAAATAGTTATATTAAATTATTATAAAAAATATAATAAAACAATATACACTAATGTTCAAAGTTTCGGGTCAGTATTTTTTTTTTCTTTCTTTTGTGTAAAAAAAGTTATACTTTTATTCAGCAAGGATGTGATAAATTGATATGATGGCAAAGAAAAAAAAAACTATTTTGAAAAAATAAAAACTTTTTTATTCATCAAAGAATCCTGAAAAACGTATCACAGGTTCCAAAAAATATTAAGCAGCCCAGCTGTTTCCAACATGTCAGAATGATTTCTGATAGATCATGTGACTGAAGACTTGAGTGAAAATTCAGCATTGCATCACCGAAATAAATTATATTTTAAAGTAAATTAAAATAGAAAACCACTATTTTAAATTGCAATAATATTTTACAATATTACTGTTATATATATATATATATTATTTATTTATTTTTTTTTTTAATCAAATAAATGCAAGATTTCTTTAACCCTTAAATGCATACCTTGGGTCTTTAGCGACCCGAGACGTCATTTACTACCCTCTCCCTCCTTAATTTTTTTAAGTTTGACATCAACTTTCTTAGTATTCCTCAATCTATTTACTATAAACAATATAACAAGAAAAAAATATATAATATATAAATATATAATATAAATATAATCTTTATTTGACCCTCTAACTCTAGCACTCTCTATTCCAATTATATTCTTTATAAAATAAATAAATAAATAAATAAATAAACAGCCCTTTTAGACTTATACTCATTTACATACTACTTGTTTTCTTAAAAAAAAAAAAAAAAAAACTAATACTAGCTTCTCTGTTCTTTTTGTATTCTATCTATTTTTCTTTGTTTATTATGGAATTAACAAAAAGCAAAAATAGAAGGCCTCTAACACTATCTTGCTTTTTCTTTTTTTATATCTGTTTTCTTTTTATTATGTAATTAAACACAAACAAACAAAAAACTTGCTACGAGTACTGCATTAGGCTAAGACTTGTCATAGCACTTGCATGTTATTGTTTTTTTGTTGATTTCGATTGCTTCCATTGTCCTTTTTTGTAAGTCGCTTTGGATAAAAGTGCCTGCTAAATGTCTAAATGTAAATGTAAATATAAAAGAATATCTGTTTTTTGGAAAAAGTGTATAGGGTCGCTAGAGACCCGAGGTGTGTGAGAGTGCAAGTATATTTTTCATGCGCAAAAATATGTAAATATCTGATGACTCAATACATGCAATTCACCTTTATTCCTCAAGGTGGCACTGTTTGATGGACAATAATAACGTGATGTTTGACTCATAATTATCGCAGGCATAAAACAAAAGAAGCTCATCAGCAAAAATTTAAATGGTTTTACTAGCAACTACTGTATGCAATCAAATATAAATGTCAGTGTTATTTGATGGTGGATGTGGCAAATAAGCTGCCAGCAATCAAACTATTGATTTTGATAGTTTTGCGAATATGGTTGAGATTGCGAATAGGAGTCAGACGCTGAATGTACTGTGGAAGTGCGATGGTAAAATCATCTGCTCAAACTGAACCCTTCTAAGTTTCTAAAGGTAACGTAATATGCCTTATTTTATTCTGCTGTATTTGTTCTTAAAATATCAGGAGTTTTTTGCTATTGCAGAACGGTAGTGATCATTTTTTACTATTATTTTATTTCATTTCTGTACTATCAAATGACTTAATTCATCACCTCCAACACAGCTCATATCTTGCTCTGTAAGTGATTCAAGATAGTATTTTCTGCTAACACCCATTGTGATACTCACACTGCATAGTTTTTATAATATTGCTATTACGCAATGCTCTTGACACCGGTTTGAAATTTTTCTTCCTCCGGTGGTTTAAACATTGAGCATTCCATTCCGAGAATGCCCACCTCACAAGCTGCTCCAGAGCATGAGACTGAAAGATTGATGGGAGACTCCAATATAATAAATATAAACTGCAGGCGATGGCCGTATTCAGCTAAAACACAGGTCTTCTGTCTGCACCCCTTCACGCTCTTCAAAATCTGGACGGAGGAGTTTGACCATAAATCAAGCCTGTGGTGTTTTTATATCGAACCGTGATGGCAAAGCCTTGAAAATGAAACTTTCCCATCAAGAAGCTTCTGAGGTAACACAGGAGCGATTAGGTGAACGGCAGCTAAGGTTAAGTACCTGCGAATTCTATTAGGGACGGCGACTCGAGAGGGGCATTTATTGAGTACGTGTGAATGCGACGAAGCGCCAATATCCTTCGCAAAAGACAAGAAGCTGAAACGCAATACCAGGAGTACGGAAAGAGCGCCTCATTCCTGAGCCATAGCTTCACTTCAAAGCCCTGCCAAACCAGAAGCTCAACGCTCTACCGCACAAATACCGAAAACCAAATCTGTGTGGACCAATAAGGCTTTGGGGTAGCTAAGTGCATTTTTAAGTGTGTTTACAATTAAAATGTGGCTTAAACCGATTCAACCGAACGCACGACGTCTTGTTTGATTGCTTATGCAATTTCTTGAGGTTTCAAGTGACAACCTACTGTATAAATCGCTTATTTACTTTGGCTCGCTATTAATTCACAACGTATAATAATGGAATTTTAATGATGTCAGAAATCACTAGCTTATTAAACGAAAAATATTCCCGTCTGCTGTAGAGATGCTGTCATTTATATCATTCTTTCGAGTGTATTTATGTTTTTAATATCTTGCCACATTTCAGTGGTCGTAGGAATTTGGATGTTTATTTGCTTAAAACAAAACCCTGTGGTTTGTTATCCTTTAATTTTTCAAGAAAGTCCGTTTTGGGCTCCAAATAGCAACGGTTGTCACCATAAATCCCAGCATGTATGGAAGTGGAAAACGGCCTTTTATTTCCAAGGTACGTTTTTGCCAGTGCCTCTCTCTCACTCTCGCTTTCCGAAATCTCTTGCGCTAGTCTGGGAGGAAACAATCAGCTGCATTCCTCCGACATCCACATTAACACGCTGACCCACCTCGCTATCGACTTCCATAACATCCATTTGGAACGCCTTATGACTCACGAGCCGGCGACGACGCGGTTTCCTATAGTAACCGTACTTAGAGCGTGAGTCAGTCCAACCAGTTGAACCACCAATTAAGAATGAGTCGGAAAAATTTCTGCGTCGATATCTCGAAAAGAAAGAAAACGCAGGCAGTGATCTTTTTTTTAAATCTATCTTGTTCCAAGTTTGAACCTGTTTATAATATGCTGAGGGGGCCAGTTTAATTACAATTATCTTGTATTATGACTAGCTCGAGAAAATTGCATTTAAACGCTGCCGATGAGGAAACCCAGTGAACTGCTTGACTTTTGCATTAGACAGAAACAAATTCTCTTTGTTTATATTTCCATCCTATCCTATGTCTGCAAAAAATGCTGTATGGACGCAAAGAGATTGGGAATGACGCATAAGAGTTGTTTGGAAGACAGATGCTGGGGAGATAATGGCCCATCTCCGCAGACCTCCACTGGAACGGCTTATCTGAAGTCGAAGAAACTTACGCAATATTTCATGGAACTGGGTCGATCATAGGGGCATGATCACACGCACCCTTCATTGTGCAAATATCTGGATGAATTAATTATGAATGAATGTTGTTTTTGGGTTATCTCGACGCATTTGTCATAGAAGACAGCTGTAGGGGGTCAATTAATACTAATTAACCTGCTTTCATTTCAACTCTGTTTTCAAATCTCAGGGATGGCCAATGACAGTGTTACTGACATCACTTGACTCAACATGGGATCAACAAACCTTTTAACCTTTAGCACTCACAGAGTCCTCTTTACGAAAAGGTTATTATATTCACTCTATAAATAAAAAATCTAAGTAAAATGTTTTAAAAAATAACTGTACTAAATAACTTCAAAGGTATGGGGAGATTTGACAAATTAAATTAAATCTACCAGTCAAAAGTTTTTGAACAGTAACATTTTTTTTAATGTTTTAGAGGTCTCTTCTGCTCATCAAGCCTTCAGTTATTTGATCCAAATTTTAAAACTTTTTTTAAACTGTTTTCTGTTTGAATACATTTTAAAATGTAATTTATTCCTGTGATTTCAAAGCTTTTAGCATCATTACTCCAGTCACATGATCCTTCAGAAATCATTCTAATATTCCGATTTGCTGCTCAATAAACATTTATTATTATTATTAATATGCTGAAAGCAGCTCAGTAGATTGTTTTCAGGTTTCTTTGATGAATATAAAGTTCAGAAGAACAACATTTATCTGAAATACAAATCTTTCGTAACATTATAAATATTTTTATCATCACTTTTGATCTATGCAATGCATCCTTGCCAAATAAAAGTATTAATTTCTATCATTTCTTTACCAAAAAAAAAAAAAAAAAACCTGACAAACTTTTGAATGGTATAATGCATCATGTTATAAAAGTTTTTTTTTTTTTTTCAGATAAATGATAAATCTTTAGATCTTTCTATTCATCAAATAATCCTGAAAAAAAACTACTCAACTGTTTTAAATATTGCTAAATAATAAAAAAAAATGTTTCTTGGACAGCAAATCAGCATATTAGAATGAGTTCTGAAGGATCGTGTGACAGTGAAGACTGAAGTAATGATGCCAAAAATTTAGATTTGATCACAGGAATAAATTACATTTTAAAATATATTCAAAAAGAAAGCAGTTATTTTAAATAGTAAAAAATGTCACAATATTACTGCTTTTGCTGTATTTTGGATCAAATAAATGCAGGTTTGGTGAAAATTCTTTAAAACATTAAAAATCTAATGTGTTCAAAAACTTTTGACTGGTAGTGTATATAATGAAATTGTTAAATACAATATGTTGCAAAAAATATAAGAATGACTAAATCCAAGCATAAAGTAATAAATAAATGTAAAAATAAAATACTAACTGAAACCAACACCTTGTTTTAAAATGTATAATGTAATTTGTTGTAAAATGTAATGTAAAATGTTAAATGTAATGTAACATAAGAAATAGACGCAGGGTAAGCTCTGGTAAGAAGTGAAAAATGCTGAAGCTCAGTGGAAAGAGCAAGAGAGTACAAAATGAGGATTTGTAAAGAAAAATGTCAGAGGATTTGGATATAAGCCAAGAGAAGCCTGGTTTTCCTTGGTTCTTGCGAGAATGCATACTCTCACTGGAGCTTACACTGCATCTACGTCCTACGTCATGCACTAAAACGCCATTCTCTCGTGAACACTCGTATGACAGTTAGCAGATGCTAGAGATTTTTCTTGCATAAACAAATCGATTCACTTCAGAAGGCCTTTATTACCCCCCCCGGAAATGTGTGAAGCACTTTTTATGACGGATGGATGCACTTTATTGGACTTCAACATCTCAACACCCATTCACTGCCATTTTTTTTTAAATATAACGCTGATTATATTTGTCTGAAAGAAGAAAGTCATACACACCTAGGATAGCTTGAGGGTGAGTAAATCATAAGGTAATGAATTATCCCTTGAAGGGTAAATGAAGAAAGAATACCACCCGAGTGACACCTTTTTATACCTTTTTTGAGAGTGCAAGACGTAACTAAAACATGCTAACTAGCCAAACCTTGACTCCTCAGGTATGACTAAGAAAACATCTCCGAAAATACAGACCTGAATTAGATTAAACTACCATGAATTCAAGATCTTGGTTCCCTCTCATCAGTCACACTGGGTGGGATAGTGCTCGATACAAGTGTTTTTTAATGCAGTAACTCAGGAGTAAGAAAGGAAAACCTTGCAACATGGAGACAATTAAATACAACCTTTTAATCTGAACCGAGGCCTCAGGTACGGTTGTCCAAGTGGCCGTAATTAAATTCACCTGCCTCTACTGTGCATCAGCGAGGAAGCGTTCAAGTTTTATATCGAACACATGGCTGTGTTTAGAAAGCATTTCAGTGCAATTCGAAAATCAGGACCTTATTTGTCTTTGGTTTATTTTGGAGGGTGTATAAATATTACCACCCTGTTTTGTGGTCAGCGCGATGCTTTAGCGAACCCTTTAAACGTACTGTAATCAGTTTGATTGCGTTCAATTTAAACCTAGTTAGCACAAATACCCTAATCACATGTCAGATCCGTAATAGAATAATCTGGGTTTACTATGTAATTTAGGAGGCAATGAAAAAACATAAAAAACATAAACATTCTCACATGCATTCCAACATTTATAACTGAAATAAATGAATTAAAAATAATAACTAAATAAATCACAAATTGATCATTGTTAGCGTGACTAGTACTAGGTTTTGTAACAAGGCTTACAAACCTGGGCCCCAGTTCATCTTCACAGCGCCAAGTAAACTCTCCAAAGCTCTCGTAGCGCTGGTTGTAGTGGTAAAGAACTCGGTGGAGGGTTGGTGAGCCGAGGTCCATGAGCGTGTTGTAGGCCGTCTGCTGTTCCTTCCCGCTGGTGTAGCCGTTGAACAGGTTATAAATCTTGTCAGCTATTTCTGAGGGGAGATATAATAACAACCAAATCAGATGACTTATAGGTTTAAAAATACTTTCCAACCTTAAGAAGTTTATTCTACATATGCAAGCAATTCCCTACCTTGAGCCTTTACGTCGTCCACTGCAGGACAGGGAGTTTTGATCGTCACCTCACTCGGACTGGAACGCCGTCCCGTGTTGTCCACTGCCCACAGCCGAAACCTGCGATTGCACATTTAGACATTTGTCACTTATTCGATTCTCATGTATTAATATGATCGGGATATGTTGCAGGCCATATTTGAAACACACCTACAGACTAAGCACCACAGCTCAACATGTTTAGAGCACTTTTGCTAACCAAAAGTTTTTTTTTTTTTTTTTTTTAACAAAAAATAAAATAAAATATATTATAAAAACATAATATTCAATAAAATTTATTAAAAAAACAAATAAGGTCAGGTTATAAGGTTAAATTAATAAATAAGTGTATCTGGATTTATTATTTTTATTTATCTATTATTTATTAATTTGAATAATTATTATTGGTAGTAGAAGTGGTAGTATTTCAAAATAAATACTAGTATTTCATAATAAATACCTTAATTTAATAATAAATACTAGTAATTAATTAATATTAATTACTAAATAAATTATGTTTAATATTAAGTGTATTTGGATTTATTATTTGCATTATTTTTATTTATTACTACTACTAATAATTATTATTAGTAAAAGTGGTAGTATCTCATAATAATAATAATAATAATAATAATAATAATATTTTTTCTTATTATTAATATTTTTTAATACTTTACAGTGCATGAATAAATATGTAAATATGTAAAAGTGTATTTGGATGTGTATTTATTTATTTATTTTATTATTAGTAGCAGAAGTGCTAATATTTAGTATACTAAATACTAACAATAAATACTAGTAAATAAGAATAAATACTAAATAATAGTATTTAATAATACAAGTATTTGGATTTATTCTTTTAGTTTATTTATTATTTACTACTACTACTACTAATTATTATTAGTAGTAGAAGTGGTAGCATTTAATAATAATAATAATAATAATAATAATAATAATAATAATAATAATAATTTCTCTTATTTTTCAAATTATATATTGTTTTAAATAATGAATGACTAAGTGTATTTGGATTTTTTATATATGCATTTCTTTATGTATTATTACTACTAAAATGTATTATTATTATTAGTAGTAGTAGTAGTGGCAGTAGTAGTAGTATTAGTAGTAGAAGTGGTAGTATATAATAATAATAATAATAATAATAATAATTTCTTCTTATTATTTTATATTTAATGAAGTCTATTTGGATTTATTCTTTTTATGTATGTATGTATGTATGTATGTATTAATTAATTAATTTATTATTACAAAAAATATTTATTATTATTATTAGTAGTAGTAGTAGTAGTAGTAGTAGTAGTGGTAGTATTTATAATAAAATTATTACTACTACTACTACTACTAATAATAATACTAATAATAGTAATAATAATAGTAATAATAATTTCTTAATTGTTAATATTACAATTATTATTATTATTATTATTATTATTATTATTGTCATGTTATGAATTATAACTTTTAAAATAACATACAATGCATGTCAAACTATAACATTAATTAAGAAACAACTAAGTTCAAGGTTAAACAAATAAGTAAAAGGTTAAAGGTGAAATAAATAAGTGTATTTGGAATTATTCCTAGATTTTGTTGGAAATAACACTACCAAATAGACCTCGGAAATTATGAACCATTACCTTTTTAGGAGGCCTTTGAAGTTTGGACCGAACAAATTGTTTCAGTGTGTGAATTATGTAATCATATAACAGCATATACCTCTATTAAAATCAAAATGCATGACTGCACCACTCCCATTACGTAAGCATGAGTTTACCTTCGGCTCATGGCTTTGATTTGAGGATCCCTTAAGAGCAGACAACTGAACTTGAACAATAGCAAGCAGCTGTGGTGGTGTACCCACTCACTCCCAAAACATTGCTGCAATTACTCTATCACTGATGATATATGCCGCGGGCTACGAGGCGCAGGTTGGAAAGATTAAGTTAAGCGATATCTCCATCTAGTGGAAGATATTATAAACAGCTACCACCTGCAGTACGGCAGCAGTGAGATCCTACAAAGTGCCAAGCGAGAGTGCATGCGAGGTGGGGAAACGCAAGTCTCTCTTATATGTGTGATTTTTGGATGACGAGGGATTCACGCAGTCTAACCTGCTCTTTAAGGGTCGTTTACAGTCTTTCCTTAAAAAAAATAAAATGTAATTATTTATTTTAACTATGTTTAAATTCCATACACCTGTTTTGGTGATGAAAACAGTCTAACATCATAATATCCCTCTTGAAAAAATAAATAAATAAATAAATAAAAATGAAAGTAGGAAATGCACTGAAAAGTAATATAAATAGCAATGTCACTCCATTTTTTCCTGATATAATTTTAATAATAATAATAATAATAGATACAAAATACAAAAACAGAAATGATGCAAAACAGAAGCATCTTCTCTAGCGGTCTCTGACATTTGGACCCCACTGTATTTTTCTTGAAACCTAAAACACTGAAATGAACTTGACAATAACACTGAACAGGTCCATAAATAATATAAAGACAGCCTGTGCTTCTTTGAACAACGGTCAAATATCAAAAACATTTGGAAAGAGGTATCGTAAGGAGGACCCAGTCCTCCCTGTGGGCTTGTGTAATGTCTTCAGTGTGCCCTGCATGTTCACAATGCATGTGTGTGCTAACTGCCTGCACATGTGCAGAACATGTAGCACAGGAAATCAGGAGGAAAAGTAGCAGGGTGTATAAATTCAAGCACCTACATGATCAAATACCCACACGAAAGCTGCACGAACACAGACCAACGCAAGAAATGCTGCAATTACTACAGACTTCAGGGGTTATTTTTGAGTAAGAATATGAAGAGTTCAGATGCAAAAGCCTGACATCTGACATTTTTCTTTAAAATAAGCATTTTTATCAGGCTCCTATGTATAGGTTTCTACCTAAGTACCAGTACTTCTGATTGGGCTGAGGCTGGGATTTAGTGAGTTTGAAGTTAAAATATTTGATGGACGTATAATATGTGTTGAGAGCATTCACTCAGTATCATAATCTCATTTTTGACTGAGGTGGCTTTTAGAGGGTTTTGCATCTGAACAACATATACACCAACATGAAATGTAAATGAAATGCTTTTTATATATGTAATAAGAGATGCTTTTAATGGTGTGTTTAATTATTATTAATAAACATATGCATTCATGATGATTATTATTTAGTAGTAGTAGTAGTAGTAGTAGTAGTAGTGGTAGTAGTGAGAACTACTGGTTTATAATATAATATAATATAATACAAGAATTCACTATTAATTTAATATAAAGACATATTATTTTTCTTATTAAAAACGTATCAATATTTTTTGGGTCACAATCCTCCAGTGAGAACCACTGAATTATAACGTAATATTGTATAATATAATATAATATAATATAATATAATATAATATAATATAATATAATATAATATAATATAATATAATATAATATATTATATTACTGGCCATTTTTGGGTCACAACCCTTAAGTGATAACCACTGATTTATAATAGAATAGAATAGAATAGAATAGAATAGAATAGAATAGAATAATTTACTATTTTTTATTATACTATTTTATTATTTTTATTACTAATAACCTTATTAGCCATTTTTGGGTCACACACCTACAGTGAGAACCACTGAATTAAAATATAATATAATATAATATAATATAATATAATATAATATTTCCTATAATTTACCATATATAATTTACTATTATTAATGAACATATTGGCCATTTTCGGGTCACAACCTTCCAGTAAGAACCACTGATAACTACAAATAATAAAAACAAAAAAATAAAATAAAATAAAATAAAATAAAATAAAATAAAATAAAATAAAATAAAATAAAATAAAATAAAATAAAATAAAATAAAATAAAATATTAATTTAATATAAAGATATATTACTTTTCTTATTATTAAACATATTGGCCATTTTTAGGTCACAACCCTTCAGTGAGAACCACTTATTTATAACATAATACAATATAATAATTTACTATGAATTTACTATTTATTTGTATTACTAATAACCATATTGGCCATTTTTGGGTCACAAACCTACAGCGAGAACCACTAATTTATATCATAATTTACATTTTTATTAAGCTTCCTTTCAGCATCATTATTCATCATATATTGTGATTCCTGTTTTCATCTACTCACACAATATACTACTAACGCCAAGCATTCGCTTAAACCCTTTCTTGTTGTATGTAGCCCCGTTTAACACATCAATCTTTCTATCACTGTTTCTGCTATTACCACGAAGCGCACCCTTTGACGCACTTTTAAACCTTTCCAGAGTATGAACTGTTTCCCCAGCTGTATCTGCAGCATGTAAAACTAGCTGGAATTGAGTCGGCATTACTGGACGTAGAGACCATGTTCTTCCCTGTGGCATAAAAATGAACGTTCCTGAGAAAAGGATGTAGCACGTCATGAAAAAAATATCCAAGGGAGTCGAACACAGACAGGGGCCCCCAATGCAATTATCACATCCCATAGAAGATGTCGGCCTGATGTCACCAGCTTTTATGCTAAAGTGATGATGGGACCAATTATACTTTCCAAGAACGTTTCTTACCTGCTACAGACTCTGCCAAGCCATTTAGAGAAAAGCACATTCTAAATCAACTACTGATATTGGAAAACTGACATAGGTAGGAAGTACTCCAGACATATTTTACACGAATCATTATCGGATTTTCACAGCCTTAGCTGGATGTAATTGCTTAGACTCACGCAGATATTAAAATCCCTCATCTGACTGAAGACATGCAACTCAACGTCAGTTCAAAGTCCAAGTGAATCATCCAGCCAAAAGTGGGGCCTTTATGTTTTGTTTCTCACTGAACTCTGAATGAATATGCCTGAATATGTCTTGCCATTGTGAGGCAAAGGCATAGGAAACAGGTGTTTCATGCTGAAGCGACCTGGCATAACATTAGATGAGGCCTGGATGAGATGTATAACATATGATGATAATAATAATAATAGTTTATTTATTTAGTTTTTCATTATAGAATATGCCAATACACATTTTAAATATATTGTTTTATTTTAAACTTGAACTTTAATTTTTTTTAACTTTTAACTTTAATATTTTTTTATATTTATTCTCAATATTTATGCAGCTGTAATTTAGATGCAGCTTCTGTGCCACCTGTGTAGTGCAATAATGAACTTTGTTTAGTGATTTCATTTGATTGGTTACAGCTCTATATAGTGGCAGTAAATGTAAATCTTTCAGATTAATTTAAAAGGTCCCTGCCTTGGTCTCAATTCCTCAAAGTCTTGGTCTGAACACACTCTGCTCTTGGTTTCAGTTTTTTCCCCCACATCAATCTACACCATAATGACAAAGCAAAAACAGATTTGTGACAACTTTCCAAATTTATTCAAAGTAAAAAACTGAAATAAGTACATTGCATAAGTATTCATACCCTTAACATGGTACTTAGTTGAAGCACCACAGCCTCAAGTCTTTTTGGTATGATGCAACAAGCTTTGCACATCTGCATTTGGCATTTATCTGCCATTCTTCTCCTCACCTCTTCACCTCTCAAGCTCTGCAGCTTGGATGGGGACAGGCAGACATTTTCAGATTTCTCCAGAAATGTTTGATTGGATTCAAGCCCAGGCTCTGGCTGGGCCACTCAAAGACATTCACAGAGTTGTTTATAAGCCACTCTTGCTGTGTGCTTAGGGTCATTGTTCTGTACGCTCTGGACTAGGTTTTCTATATTCTGTCTGCACTTTCGTTCTACTCTGACGAGTCCCTCAGTCCCTGCCGCTGAAAAACAGCCCCACAGCATGAAGCTGATACCACCACACTTTGCGGTTTTACGGTACTCCGCAGGTGATGAGCAGTGCCTGGTTTCCTTTAAATATGGTGCTTGGAATTGAGTTTCACCAGACCAGAGAATCTTATTTATCACAATCTGAGAGTTCCTAAGGTGCTTTGTTGCAAATTCCAAGTGAGTTTTCATGTGTCTTTACTGAGGAGAGGATTGAGTTTGGCCACACCATTATAAAGCCCAGATTGATGAAACGTTGCAGTGATGATTGTCCTTCTGTAAGTCAGCTTCTTGGTCACCAATCTAACCAAGGCCCTTCTCCATCAATTGCTCAGTTTGGCCAGGAGGCCAGCTCTAGGAAGAGTCCTAGTTGTTTCAAACTTCTTCCATTATAGATAACAGAGGCTACACGCTTCTGTGAACCTTCAATGCAGAAGATTTTTTTTTTTCTGAAGTCTTCCCTAGATCTGTGCCTTGACGTAATTCTGCCTCTGAAATCTACAGGCAGTTCTTTTGACCTCAGGGCTTGGTTTTTGCTCTCATATGCAATTTCAGCTGTTAGGCCTTTTATTGAGAGGTGTGTGGCTTTCCAAATCTTGCTCATTTAAATTAATTTGCCACAGATTAACTCCACTCAAAGTGTAGTAAAACCTACAAATGATATGAATGCTCATGAGCAAAATTTCAAGTGTCCTAGTAAAAGGTATGAATACTTATGCAATGGAATCATTTAGTTTTTTTTATTTCTAATAAATTTGCAAGGTGGGCTTGGGGGAGCTATTTAAAGCTGTTGAACATAAGTCTGCAACATGAAACGAAAAAATGAAGGGGTATGAATACTTTTGCAAGGCGAAATATATAATATATATACTCATATTATTATTAACATTACAGTAATAATAATAATAATAATAATAATAAGTGCTCCTTGAGATCCTAATTAGCTGGTTCAGGTGTGTTTGGTCAGGGACTGAGCTCTGAACTCTGAACTCTGCAGTAAAGTCGATCTCCAGGACCAGGGTTGAGCACCCCTGGGGTAGATGGTTTTAAGAGCAATGGGTGCTAATGTCATCAAAGAAAATCAAATGAAATGACACATTTGTGTTAAAAACATTCTCATGATTAATTCTCTGATTAATTTCAAAATGCAAATGCTACTATTTAAAAAAAAAAAAAAAGGCAAATAAAGACATGGGTCTCTTCTGTCACATTCTATAGCAGCAGGAACTTACATGTATGTGGTGTCTGGCTCCAGGCAGCGTATGATCAATGAGATAGATGAGAGAGGATCCGGGATGTCCCCGAGCATCACGCACGGAGATTTGGCCCCTGACATGATGTCATCCACGAAACTCAACATGGTTTCTGTGAAGAGGAGAAAACGCTGTTTAGCACACATACATATACAAACACAAGTTTACAAGACCTAATAACCCATTTTGATCTCCCATGTTTTTAGGCCACCAAATCGTTTAAAACAAACTGTTTGTTTGTTTAGTTTTAAGTGTCTCTAATCAAGAATGATTAATGGTATGTCATTAGGGGAGACAACCATGCATGCGCAGAAAAAAAACAAACATCAGCAAAACAGCCCCATCTTCTCAGGAAAGCCTCTGCAATGTGAACACAGGATGCTGCTTTGCATGAGGATTTCCCTCACCCTGAAAAACCCTGGCTGAGTCTGACCAAATGCTATGAAAACAAGTGTTTCCCTGCTCCCCTGGTCAGTGGAACACGCTAGGGGAGGAGACCCTGTGGTTTGGACATTTCGACCGGAGAAGATGTCAGTGGTTTGATTTCACACGAGACGCGTGACCCAGATCGAGCTGCGAGTGTCAGCCATCTAAAGCCCAAATAAAGAGCCCATACAGAAGTTACCTGAGGGGCTGATGTGCTTTGCCTTTCTTATTAAGAAGTGGACGGAAAGACTGTTTGCCCAGCTGGCCTGCATGCGTCACAGGACATGAGCCTCGTGTGCCTTTCATAGCAAAGAGAAACTAGGGATGGGGAACCTTTTAAAAGCGGTGGTCACCCTGCTTGTCTTCCTGGAGGCCTCTTCTTCAAAAATACCAGGCTTCTGAGAACATGATGCCAGGATAAACGTAAAGGGGAAAAGAATGTGTGATTATGTGCTTGCTGTCACCAGTAAGTATTTACAGTGCTAGTTGAGTAGAGAGTTGAGGAACACGTACGCTGACGTTAATGAAAAGTGACATTGTGAGCGACTGCAGCACTTCAGGTCATATTTATCCAGTCATAGACAGTTCCACTGACAACAAGCTCTAACATCTCTGTTTTATGTCGAAAAAAAGGTGAAATGTTGTAAAAAGGCAATAAAACTTTTGATGTGTGTGGAAAATTTCGCAAGTGTGTTTTTATGAGATATAAATTGTGTGCCATTTATGAACTGAGGAGCACATGTTTTAAAATTATTTATGGGCAACTTCTCAGCGGGAATACTGAATGGGAACTGGTGTAGGAAGTGCCTTAGCTGTTCACTGTTTTTAACCATGTTAAACAAAATATTTCAATTTATGTGGAAGCCTGTTTCTGCCACAAGATAATTAGAAAGGTAAGTTCAACTTTTTATCTCACAATTTGGACTCTTTTCCCCCTCTCAGTTTACATCTTTCAATTCTGTTTTTACTTTCCACCAACAAATAAATAATAAAAAATGTTATTATGACTTTTCTCAGAATTCCGAGTTAACTCGCAATTCTGACTTTAAATCTTACAATTACGAAATTTATGATTTGACTTTTTTCTATGAAAGATGATCAAGATGATTTCTTTGAAAAGGAATGTAAATCATGCTTAAAAGAATAACATTATGGTGACCAAACTAATATTGCCAGCATAATTATATTACATTAGCCAGTAGAAATATATTATATAAAAAAGTCTTAAGAAACAAGGTAAGGCTACTGAACTTTTTCTCATAATTTTAAGTTTACATTAAGTTTACATCTTTCAGTGCTGGTATTAGTTTTCACCATCAAATACATAATAAAAATATAATTATAATTGTCTTTTTTATCACAATTCTCACTTTTCTTGCAATTCCAAGAAAAAAAGTCTTAACTGTGAGATAAAAAGCCACAATTACCTTTTTATTTTTTATACATTAAATAAATAAATAATTTATTTAAACTGATCAATTAATTATCAACCAGTTATTTAATTTACTGTGCAACTGACTGATTAAGTGATTAAGTAATAGACAGATAGACAGATAGACAGATAGATAGATTGGATAGATAGATTGATGGACGGATGGATGGATGGACAGACGGACAGATATATAGATAGATAGATAGATAGATAGATAGACAAACAGACAGATAGACAGACAGACAGACAGACAGACAGATAGACATAGAAACAGATAGACAGACAGACAGATAGATAGACAGACAGACAGACAGACAGACAGACAGACAGACAGACAGACAGACAGACAGACAGACAGACAGATAGATAGATAGATAGATAGATGGATGGACGGATAGATGGACGGACGGACAGATGGATAGATGGATAGATAGATATATGTCCAGACAGATGGATAGATAGATTGATGGATGGACAGATGAATAGATAGATTGATGGACGGATGGACAGATGGATGGACAGACAGACGGACAGATAGATAGATAGACAGATAGACAGATGATAGAGTTAGATAGATAGATAGATAGATAGATAGAAGGATAGATAGATAGATAGATTGTAAACATATGATTTTAAATGTACGTCAGAAACTCAGTGTGACCTTGGCAAACACTGACCAGCCCCCTGGCAAACCTGTTGGTGTAGTTCTCAGAAAACAACACTGAAGGGGGAAATTTAGGACTTGAAATTTATGACTTGACTTTTTTCTATGAAAGATGATAAAGACGACTTCTTTGAAAGGAAGGTAAATCATGCATTAAAAGAATAGCATTATAGTGACCAAACAAATATTGCCGGTATAATTAAAGCTCAGTATCTTTACCTTGTTTCTTAAGCTTTACACCTTTTCTTTGTTGTTTTTTTTGGCTCATGCTCATTCTCTCCATTTTAAGTGTCATCATGCATTGGCATGAAAACTTCCAGTCCAGTTCCCTACAGAAACAGGTCTGCAGGAAAAAGGTTTCCAATAAAACGTCTGCATAACTAAAGCCATCAGTATCAACCGTGTGCAGTGTTTCCATAAGACACTGCAACAAATGTGCTCCTTGACACTTTAACTCTCTTTGACAAATGGTGATATGAAAATAATAATAAGCTAAATAAAAAATAAAAAAATACCTATCAAGACATCTCCACCTCTTTATCAATCTAAAGTTTTTGTCTGACAATCGTTACAAGTACAGGTGTCTGGCAAAAAGGGCTGAATTTATACTCTTTCATCATGTTCCATTCTCATGGCTCAGTTCCATTTTTTACTGGGAAAGACCTGGGTTGACATGACCACACTACGACGCCTGGCTGCCCTCTGTTAAACTTTCATGGGCTTTGACCAAAAACCATCTCTGATTCTCATTACTTTGTTAAAACAGCCAGACACAGCCAGGTACAAGGATCCCAACCTATCCAAGAGAATTTGCAAGACATTTTGGAGGAGAATAACCCACGATGTAGGAGAAATGATACATGTAAGTCCAAAGCAAATCAGAAAATGCTATATATGCAACATTTAATTAAAAAGTCATTTTCTGACACAAACAAAAACATTTATTTGCTGAAACTCAGCCAAGTGAATCAAAACTTGAAAGCATTAGAAAATGACATTACACAGCATACTGGAAAGCACTGAAGATGACACCTGGCTTGTTTAACTATTTGGCAGAAAGGAACTTTTCAGATATATTAATTCATGTCAGATATTGATAAGCTAAAGAGTTCAAACATGTGAAAGTACTTTGACTTGGTCTTGTGCTGCCTGCTGCCTTGTGTAAGGAGAATAATAAATGTGGTAAGCGACCATTTATTTGGGAATACCTTCTCTTAGTATGACCTCATTCAGGAACTGAAAAAAACATTCCAATTAATATCCTTCTGATTTATTCAGAGTTATAGAAAAATAAAAGGCATGGTTAAATTTATGGAGAAACACTTAACTTTAAAGCATTTAGTTTTTTTTATTTAAACAGATGCTGGTAGTGAAAGAAAAACAAATCTAATGCATTTTCATACAAGATTTGGTATCTTGTATGTAAAAATCAGCCAGCCAATGGGATGACTAGATGTTGTCTTACACAGAGAGTGCATAACATTTTCAGTAGTTCAAGGCAAGACCCTTCTCTCAGCATCTGAGCCAAAGACAACATTCCTAAAACGACTCAAACGACTCCTACATTCAGCCTGAGAAACATCAATACCTTGATGTAAGTATCAGATTTGTACATTATACTGAAACAAGATAAAACAACTGTGGATAAAAGGAGAACATAAACCCCTACTAAAATACACATGTCTGTGGTAAACACTGAGTCATCATGTACAAAAATATTTATTTTGCCTATGAAATACAGAGGATCCCATTAAAAACATACAGAGGCAACAGCTGTGAATTGGATTCATGTGAGCTGCTAGTGTTTCGAGCCTAAAGCTTTTCCGCAATGTTTGCCATATGTCTCCTCTAAACTGATTTGTTGCTACTTAGACACATAGACATTACTGTTTCTCCCCTGTGGTGAACCGGGAAGCTGAATGTGTACAACTGAAACTATACTGCAGCAGAGGAGAGAGAGCAAGCATAAAGAGAGAGACAGAAAGGCAAAAAAGAAATGAAAGGAAGGAAGTATGTGAGAAAGAAAGAAAAAGTAAGGATTTTTTGAGGCATTTGACCACACAGAGAAAAGAAAAGCATTGTTTCTATTAGATAATTATGGAATCGGAAAAGGAAAGAAGAAGAAAAAGAAAGAAAAGAAAAAGAAAAAAAAAGTATTTAAGGGATTTAAGGAATTTAGAAAAGCAAGGAAGGATGGAAGAGAGAATAAGTTATAATTTAAAAATTAAAGGAAGTGAGAAAAGGAAAGAAAGAAAGAAAGAAAGAAAGAAAGAAAGAAAGAAAGAAAGAGAAAGAAAGGAAGAAAGAAAGAAAGAAAATTATAATAGATAATTATGCAAGTGAGAAAAGGAAAGAAGGAAGGAAGAAGAAAGGGAAAGAAGGAAATAAACTTAGGGAACAAAGAAAAGGAAAAGAAGAAAGAAAGAAAGAAAGAAAGAAAGAAAGAAAGAAAGAAAGAAAGAAAGAAAGAAAGAAAGAAAGAAAGAAAAAGAAAGAAAAAAGAAAGAAAGAAAGAAAGAAAAAAGAAAAAGAAAGAAAAAAGAAAGAAAGAAAAAGAAAAGAAAAAGAAAAAAGAAAGAAAGAAAAAGAAAAGAAAAAGAAAGAACGAAAAGAAAGAGAAGTGAAAAGAAAGAAAAAAGAAAGAAAGAAGAGAAAAGAAAAAAGAAAAGAAAGAAAGAAAGAAAAAGAAAGAAAATAAAAAAGAAAGAAAGAAAGAAGAGAAAAGAAAAAAAGAAAGGAAGAAAGAAAAAAGAAAGGAAGAAAGAAAAAAGAAAGAAAGAAGAGAAAAGAAAAAAGAAAAGAAAGAGAAAAGAAAAAAGAAAGAAAGAGAAGAAAAAAATAAAGGAAGAAAGAAAGAAAAAGAAAGAAAAAAGAAAGAAAGAAAAGAAAAAAGAAAGAAAGAAAAGAAAAAAGAAAGAAAGAAAGAGACGAAAAAAGAAAGGAAGAAAGAAAGAAAAAGAAAGAAAGAAAGAAAGAAAGAAAAAAAGAAGAAAAGAAAAAAAGGAAGGAAGAAAGAAAGAAAGAAAGAAAGAAAGAAAGAAAGAAAGAAAAGAAAAAAGGAAGAAAGAAAGAAAGAAAGAAAGAAAGAAAGAAAGAAAGAAAGAAAGAAAGAAAGAAAGAAAGAATTTGATAATTATGGAAGTGAGAAAAGGAAGGAAGGAAGGTAGGAAGGAAAGAAGGAAGAAGAAAGGGGAAAAAAGGAAAGAAAAACTTTCTGTTAGGGAATAAAGAAAAGGAAGGGATGAAAGGAGGGAAATTAGTTGAAGAGAAAGAAAGAAAACAAGAAAGACCAAGAAAAATGGAGGAAGAAAGGATCATTCTGATGCCCTTTACCACACATACAGAGGGGCCTCAGGTTAAAAATTACATTTAAAAACTCCAAAATCCAAAAAGAAAGCGAGAAAGAAAAGAAGGCTTCTATTAGACTCAGGAACAGCCTGATCCTGACCACACATATAGAGGATCTTTTGTTTCTGTTAAACAGGTAAACATTTCAATTAAACAACTCCAAATCCATCACAGGAGCAACTCCGTATCCAAAGAGCTGGAAGTTTTACCAGTTCCATTAAACATCAACGCTCTGGTACCAAACACACGTGGCAGCCCGGCAAAATACTCCACAAACAACATCTGGCCTTCGTTGTCTACTTTGATGAACACAGAGCGAGCGATGGATAACAATGGTTTGTAATGTATCAATTCTTGGCACTTCCTCCACAAAAATGATTAACAGACTCGATCTCCCACGTGGAACATATTGTCTTCTTCGACGAAAAGAGGATATAAAAGGTTAATTGTAGCTGAGGAAAGGTGGGTGTTAGCGCTATGCAGAGTTTACTTGGATGGGAGTGAAAACCAGAACTCTTTAATCTGCTTTCATTTTCGTGCAAAGAACTTTTGATATAGATGTTACACTTGCCATCTACGTCATAGCGCCGCTAAGAGCCTAGCTGCCGCTCAGCTTCGATTAAATTGTGATACATGCTCTTTCCTACAGTTTGATATACTCCCACAACTGACAGCAACCAACAGGTGATAACACTTAGCCTTCATGTGCTGTAAAGGTAAGAAAAATGCCTGGAAGACATATTTATATACCGAACGTGACTAAATGCCGACCACACCAAAGAAAGCTCTAAAAAGCATTTCAGAATGAGAAAATACACAGAGCACATTTGAAAACACGAGCTGGTCCTAAACCACAAACAGCGATCAGTCCTCTTAAACAGATTATAAAACAAATAACAATCATAACCCCTACTAATAAAAACTGCAAACCTCTGAAGTAATCAGAAAACCACAACACATAACGTAACCATGTTCAAAATTGTAGGGGAACCAAATGCAAGTTTGATTCTGCTATTGAAAAAATAAATGCTATTGCTAGCACAAACAAATAAATAAACTAACTTATAATAAAGAATGAGCTTTACTTAGTATAGTAAAGTTTTATATATGAATGCTGCAATTGACTAATCAGAGGCAAGTATTCCAAGATGTAGAAGAGTTTGTTTCTTCATCCGAACAGATTTGGAGAAATTTAGCATTACATCACTTGCTCACCAAACAGCTGATAAAAGCATCCTAATAATCCACACATAATCCATAGGACTCCATCAATCAACAAAGTAAAAATCTGTTTGTTTAAGATGTTTTAATTTCAAACCGCTGCTTCTAGCTAAAATAAGAGTCCTGTATTGCTATCTCAGTGAAAAAGTGTTTTATACAGACATATGAAAAGACCAAGGACATTTTACAAACGGAAACAGTCCAAACATTTTTCTAATCAAATATGTGACCCTGGACCACAAAACCAGTCTTAAGTAGCACGGGTATATTTGTAGCAATAGCCAAAAATACATTGTATGGTCAAAATGATACATTTTTCTTTTATGCCGAAAATCATTAGGATATTAAGTAAAGATTATGTTCCATGAAGATATTTTGTAAATTTCATACCATAAATATATCAAAACATACTGCTATTGATTAGTAATATGCACTGCTAAGAACTTCATTTGGACAACTTTAAAGGTGATTTTCTCAATATTTTGATTTTTTTGCACCTGCAGATTCCAGATTTTTTTAAATAGCTGTATCTGGGCCAAATATTGTCCTAACAAACCATACATCAATGGAAAGCTTATTTATTATTTATTAAGCTCATTTAAATCTCATTTTTCTAAAAAAATTACCCTTACGACTGGTTTTGTGGTCCAGGCTCACATATGTTGGTGGATTTTGATGTGAGAGGACAACAGAAGATGGACTTTTCCCTGGCAGCAAACGTTATTATGACTTATGGACAGGTATTGGCCATAAGTGATTCTATCTTGGCCAGAAGTGATTCTTTACAGTTAAAGGGGTCCTCTTATGCTATTTTACAAAGTTTTGATTTTGTTTTGGGGGTGTACTAGAACATGCTTTCATGCTTGGCGGCTCGAAAAACGCATTATTTTTAACATAATTTACATTATTACAATACATCTCTCCCAGCCTGGCACATAAGGCTCGATTAGTTCCGGGTTTAATGAAGGCCCGTGATTGATTAGCTCTCCCACGGCGTAGCAATGGCGAACAGCTTAGACGGTGTTTCAGTACTGCCACGCCCCTTGTCAAAGAAGCAAGTTCCGTGTACAACTGTTAGCGCAAACTAGATTAAAGTGATTCTTACATTTTAAATATGGATATTTTTCTTACAAAAACACATCGATTCGCTACAGCAGGCCTTTATTGGGAGTGCCAGGATAAATTTTTAAATAACTCTCACTGCATTCGTCTGAAAGAAATAAGTCATATACACCTAGGATGCATGGAGGGTGAGTAAATAATACGCTACAGTAGTTTTGGGTCCTGTCCTCAGCCTGCGAGATCACCAATACATGATATTATCGTGCTAATGTATTTAATTATTTACATATTTAGTTTCATTGCCCGAAACCAGCTCCAGCATAAGGCTAAAAGCAGCCTAACATTATCAAAGAACATCAACTCTGATTATCATCATCATCAGCCTTACATTTTACAAGACATCATTATGATGGACAGGATTCCTGCAAATTACCTATGATTTATTGTGATGTTTTTATCAGCTGTTTGGACTCTCATTCTGACAACACCCATTCACTCCAGAGGATTCACAGGTGAGCAAGTAATATAATGCTAAATTTCTCCAAATCTGTTTTGATGAAGAAACTCATCTACATCTTAGATGGTCTAGGGTAAGTATATTTTCTGCAAATGTACATTTTTGGGTAATCTATTCCCTTAAAAATCTAATGATGTATATGAGCAATATCACACTAGTAGACGCACGTGCCGATATACAGCCATATCTCACAAGTGTGATACTGCATTTATACAACAGTTCAACGGTACGAGTGTGCAAAAACATACGAAACAACAGCGGAGTGCTTTTAAAAACCCTCTTTTGTGCAGAACTACTTCCTTCTGCCACGGATTCAAATCTCAGTTTGACAGCTGGACAGCTGAGCCCAAGCCTCCGTTACTAATTCGAAAATGTCACTTTAGTGACATTTAGTTGCTTAATTGAAAGCTTATTGTATTAAAAGCTCACTGTATTATGTAGAGTTTTATGAGAGAAAGATGGTCTAAGCAATCGTGATTACCAGCATCTGATACAGCATTCATTCTTCATACTCACGATAAAAAATTAGTTTGAATGTCCGCAGAGGAAAGCGTTATCTTTATCGGTAACATTAATATCCTTAATATTATCTGTTGAGGGTGATTTCTGAAGACAGCACTGCTAAGTGCATTTGTTAGCTGTGTCAAGCTGTTGTTTTTTTTCGTCAAGCCGTTGTTGAAACTAAAAATAACTTCCGCTTCTAACGTGTTTATTTTTCAGTATAAAAGTCTTTACTGCTGACTCGTAAAATAGTCTCTAGTCATCTAATGGTGGAACAATGTAACTACCATTTCTCAATAATAAACACTTTTAAATACTATTATTTTTAAAAAATATTTATTGATATAATAATATTTAATAAACAACAACAACAACAGCTATCATAAAAGTTGCTAGGCAATTCATTCAAACGTACAAAGACAGTGCTCTGATATTACATGATGACATGATGAGAATTTGCCAAAACTATCTTCTCTGGACCAAAGACTGCCTGTTAGATTTACCCAAAACAAATCACATCTCATGTTTAACTACGACAGAGACATCAAAGCCAGTTATAAATTCCAGATGATCTGGCCGAGGTGAGGCACTGTCAGGCAGATTCATGAGCTCTGAACGGCCGCTGACCATCTAGAGCTCACGTCAGAGTACACTGAAGCAAATAGACATTATCTTTATTAACAAACCGCATATTTTAACTATAATCATGTATATTCTCGCCTGAAAACCTTTTAAAACTGCATTCCGTGACACAAAAACACCAATATTTATAAAATGATACTAGATTTGGGCGTCCGCCATGACACACGCTGTAAGAAGTATCATAAACGGAGTGATACGATTCCAAACTGTCAATTACAAACTGATTACAAAACAGCCAATTAAATTCGAGGACCAGAGGAACTGTTGTATAAAATTTCATATTAAACACAAACAGAGGCAGTATGCTTATTGGGTGGAGACCAAGCAACACATGATGATGGCTCCTGACCAAACGGGCAGCTGAAATATGGAGGTGGGGCTTTATAGCACAGTTTAAGCCATTTCTGCTAAATCTGTAGCGCAGAAACCGTAGATCATAAAATCATCTTCCTGGATAGAAACCTTAAGGCCCTTGAGTTCCGATAACAGGTTTTTATGATTTGGGATATTATGATTTGGAACTGCAAGTATTAATGCACTATAACGTGATCCTCTTAGTGTTCACAGGATATTATGTCTAGCAATTTGCACAGGTGGAAATGATCACACATACAGTGGGGTCACACTGGATTGAAAATCTAATTAAAACTTGGAAATAAATGGAAAGCTTGGGGTCCGTAAGATTTTTGGAAAATAGAGAAACAAGAAATGAATTCTTAATTTAGCAAGGATGCATTAAATTGATCAAAAGTGACAATAAATATTTGTGATGTTACAAAGAACTTCTATTTCAAATAAATGCTGTTCTTTTGAAATTTCTACTCTTTAAAAAAGAGTCGGCATATTATAATAACTTCTGAAGAATCATATGACACTGAAGACTGGAGTAATGGAATGAACCTTCTCAAACACACACATACAGTACATGTGCAAATGTAAGAGCCTCCACCCGAATGAACAGCGTAGAGTTAAATGCCTGGCAGAGTTAAATGTATGTGCACGCACAGACACACAGATTTGTGGGAGTCTGAGTGAATCAGTGCAATCAGTGCCAGCTTCCGCAGTGCACCTGCTCCGGCTCCAGAACCTGACCCCAGAGTGAGATCATCCTCCAGGAGCCATGCTACGGAAAATTCCTTAGGAGTGAAACTGTGTCTTCCACCTATTCGGGAAAAACATCGCCTTTATTTATTTTTTTCAGAAGCCCTTGTTTTGCCTGCTGCTTGGAAGTGAGGTCCCTCTGCTTTACTAGAGGAAGTGTGGCACCCGGTTCTTCATGCCACCCGTGGGAGAGAACGCGTCTGTTTATGGGTAGGATGTTATGTCCCTGTGACCCTTGAGTAAACCCGGCTGTTACTGTGCGATCAAAGTCCTGACATCAGTCTGGCGAGGAAAGCTGTTTGTTTTCACAGCATGTCTGGACGGGGTGAGATGACTGAAGGCAGACTTCCCATTTACTCGGTTCCCACACCATGAGAGCGAAAAGCAAATGCTATGATGTCACGTTGTGTGCCTGATTCCAATTAAGTACTCTATTAGCATGCAAACACTCACAGTGTGTGCTATTGCTATATTATCAATGGCTTCTCCTAACTCCTAACATGTCCAGTAAACACTTCAAAATCCAAATCAAGTCCGTTTTTACAGGAAAAGTTCACTCGCAATGGAAATTCTGTTATTGTTTGCTCACCCCAAGACAAAAGTAAAATGAGCCACAAGGTAAGATGAACCACATCTTGTTTCTAGGCAGCCATACACAAAATAAAGCGCCGGACATCATTTTCAGTAAGAGGCAATAATTTCATTGTATATGTGGTGAAGAAAATCATATGGTAAATGTGGTTCATGCCATTTATGTGCAAAAATCTGATTTTTCCCTTTCCAAGCGAATTCCGTGCATGTTCACAGTTACAATGATTTACAGAACATTGACGTATGAGCATTTTTAGACACTTATGAGTATAGTTTTCACTCTCTACTGAAAACTAAACAGCTGGAGATTTACAAAAAGCATCTTAAGAAAACCATAACGACTGTATTACAAGCCTTCTGTAGTCATATGAGAAACAGATGACAAAGCTTTTGTTCACTGATAGTTTACTCTACAGTCAAGAACCAAATCAGTGAGTTGAGCCTGAGAAGGTCAATCAGATTCACGAACAAATCATTCTTTTTAACCAATTCTTTTTGGCGAGCTTATTGATCCAGTTCACAAATCATACTGCAAGGAAAGATTATCAGTGAATAATAAGATATTCTGACAGGCATTTGGAAAAGACCTGCCTGAAGATGCTTCAGAATTCGACAGAATTCAACACAGAATTTTAAAACATCATTTTGCTTTCTGTTCTACTTCTGTTCTTAATTTTGTCAACATTTACTCACATTCATATCATTTCAAACCTGTATGTCTTCCTTTCTTCTGTGAATCACAAAGGACAATATTTTCAAAAATGTTGATAACACAACCATTTTGCTTATCTTTGACTTCCAATGTATGGACAAAATGAAATAAATCAATAAAAATAAACTAAATATAGCTGCAAGCTAGAAGGGGCCAAACACAAAGAAGGCGAGATAAGTCATGCCAGCATGGCTGGCAGCATCAGACCAACTGCATTATTAAGGAATTAAAGATGTATTTATGATTTTAAGCGAATTGACTGAATAATCAAATACAGTCACTCTTAATATGATTGAAAGATTTATTACTGTTGACCAGTGGGTGTCACTGTTACCACTGGTCAGTGTGAGGTGACAATAGCACAAATAAAGTTTGGTGTCAATATGTCAAAGCTCTGCAGAGATACAGCCTCATACGCAGTTTGGCATCATGTCTCAAATTTTGACCAATAGGTGGCGCTGTTGCTAAATTTATGCAGCTTGGTCAGTGAGGTGACAATGGCACACACAGTTTTGGTGTTAGCATGTCAAAGCTTTGCAGAGACACATCCTCAGATACAGTTTGGCATGATTTCAGCAAATTCGTTGATCCGTTACACAATAACCATTTTGTATATTGACACGAAATCCCTAACTTTATGCCAGCATGGTCTGAAGATGATATGGGTCAAATTTGGTGAAAATTGGGCCAACGGTTGAGGAAGAGTTAGAAAAAGTAGGTTTTTAACATAAATCAAAATGGCATTTTTGGAAATTTCATTATTAAAGTTCATTAAAGTTTTTACATTTTACATTTTTTGTTTTATTGTTGTGATCATTGTTTTTTATGATTGTTCTACTTCCTTTTTTTGTGATTATTGTTTTTATTATTGTTTTAATATAATATTGTTTTTTCATGATTATTCTACTTCCTTTTATGTAAAGCACTTTGAACTACCTTTGTGTATGAAATGTGCTATATAAATAAACTTGCCTTGCCTTGCCTAGCCTATTAGTTTTGACCACAAGGTGTGCTCCGAAACGTTTAGAGTATTAGGGCATGATCCCGAAGACACATACTGAGTTTCGTAATGATATGCTAATACGTTCTTAAAATATAGCATTTTACAACAAAATTCAAAATAGCTGATGCCCAAAATGGCTGACATGGGTAAATTTTTGGTTTGACTTTGCATGCTGCACCGAATCTAAAGAGGCCAATTGTGTTATTTTTGCCCAAACCATTCTGAAGTTCTAAGCAAATACAGCAATTTTTCACATCTCCTGACCACCAGGTGGCACTGTGCCAAAACTGCGGCCCAGGTCATGATTATTATAACACACACCAAGTTTGGTCTCAATACACTGAAGCCTCACATCCATTTTTGCTCACTCTTTGTCAAATTTGTGCGTTATTCGAGAATGGTTTGACTAGTCAACTTGAATTTGGTGCTTGGCCCCTAACAAGAAAATAAACACTGGACAATTATAAAATATCTTCTTTTAAGTTTCACTGAAAAAAGGAAGTCATACAGGTTTGGAATGACGTGGGTGAGTAAATGATGACAGATTTTTCATTTTTAGGTGAACCATCCCTCTAAGTCAGACAACAAAATTGACATTTGTTAACAAAAACGTCTGCGCTTTGCGCAGCTATTAGCACAGACATGTCAAACAAATCCTTGAAAAACATAAACAGAGGATCGCAATGACTTGTAACGCGGGTAGCAAGTTACAGCCTCTGGTTTTCTGCAGCAAATGAAGGACAGCCTTGTACGAGATGAGAAAATCCCTCACATGTTTTCTATGAGAGCTTAAAAATTGGATAAGGTTTTATAATCAGTTTGTTTGTGGAGTACATTCAGAACCTTCCAGGAAAGGCTGAAGAGTTGCTGGTTCTGGCCACTTTTTAATCGGAGGCTTGTAAAGAACAAGACGTTACCTCTGTGGATAAAGAGGAAAATACAGAAACACCCATACGTATCTGGCTTGCAGTAAGACTTCTACGATCATCTCCTCATCAATCTCATTTTTACAATTCCACATTTGGACTTGATATAACATGATGTTCTTTTCTACTTTAACAGCCACGACGTGTCTGAAGTCTAACTTGGACCGGGCAGCAACAGAGGTGGAGGAGGACAGGCAATGGGCATGCCTTTGAAGTGAAAGAGGGGGAATGGATGAAGATAGAGGAACTTATAACAGGAAAGCCAAAGGCTGTCATGGTGCAAACACGGTTTTGGGACTCCACACTATATTTGGTAAAAGTAGCACTAAAGTGGGAGGACATGTGTTCTGTATCAGTCTCTTTTTTTAGAGCTAATGATACAGGTGTAAGCCTGAAATCATTTACATATAAACAAGGGCGTAGCAACCATTATAATGGGGGGAAATGAACATAATATTATTTCAGGAGTTTCATTTTACTTGGCCAAAGTTCTAGAGTAGCCTGCCACAAAAAAACACCTAAAGACCAAACAGAAGCATTACCCAAAGTTGAAAACTGCATTGTCAAAGAACAGTCAGCAAAGCATTCAATTCTCTTTAGTTTAAGACAATAGTTTGTTTTTAAAATGTTAAAAAAAAAAAAATCCTCACAGGATTTATTTGATCAAAAAATAGTAATGATGTGAAATATTAATTAAGTTTAAAATAACACCAACTATTTTTCTATTCTGTTTTCTATTTTAAAATATTTTAGAATGTACTTTATTCCTGTGAATTTTCAGCAGCCATTACTGCAGTTTTCAGTGTCACACGACACTTCAGAAATCATTCTAAAGTGCTCAAGAAACGTATTTATTATCATTAATAATAAAATTTTAAAAATCATTTAATACTATCAATGCTGAAAACAGTTGTTTGGCTTAAACTTATGTTGGAAACATTGGATACGTTTTTTCAGTATTCTGTAAGAAAAAACAAAAAACAAAAAAACATTTAAATTAGAATTCTTTTGTAACACTGTAAATGTAACATTTTAAATTTTGATCAATTCAGTCCTTGCTGAATTATATGAAAGCCCATTTCTGTCACTGAATAAAAAATTTAAAAAGGTAATTGCGACTTTTTTTCTCACAATTCGGACTTTTTTTATTGCAAATGCGAGTTCACATCTCGGAATTCTGACTTTTTTTCTCAGGATTGCATGATATAGACTCACAATTGTGACTGAGATGTAAACTTATAATTCTGACATTTTTCACAAAATTGTGAGTTTACATCTCACTATTCTGACTTCTTTTTCCCTCAAGTTTTCAGTCAGTTTTGACTTTTTTTTTTTCCCTCAGAATTGTCAGATATAAATTCACAACTGTGAAAAATAGCCAGAAGATATAAACTTTTCTGAGATAAAAAAAAAAAAAAAAACAAAAAAACAAGTTACAAAGTTCAAATCTGAGGAGGAAAAAAGACTGCTATGTATGCATTTTTAACACAAGCAAAATCGAGAGAGACAGGAAGTTGTATAGAATTAGAACTTGTCACAGCCTAATTCAAACATAGATCCTCATGGTTCCCACAAAACACACCCAAACCCAAATGCCATTATTATTGCACCAGATATGTTTATTTACACTTTAAGTATTGTATTGCCAGTAGTTAGTCCCTCTGCATTGGCAGAGGTTCATTATTCTTTCCAGGGAAGGAAATTGGTAGCAAAAGCAAAGTGCCCTACATATGAAGTTACTGGTGTTCATCAAGGTTATTTAACATATGATCATTCTGCTTCATCCTGAAAGGCTTAAATCCTAATCATTACCAGAATCAACTCTTGCCGCGGCTCTGCCCTTCCCCAACTTCAAGGTGGTCTTTCTCATTGCATTTACAACACTTCACAGTTTAAGCCGTGAGGAGATCAATCAATCATCGGATATGTCTGACACATACAAAACAGTGAGCCACATGGGTGTCTTATGTCTATATGGAGCATAGCAAGTCCAGCAAGTCAAGGCCTTCTGAAGAAGCATTGATCATCTGTGTGAAAAATCGATTTCAACTCTTGCCTAAAGTGGAATAAAATCTCTGGCGCTGGTATAGAGCACAGTAAGTACCTACGTACGAAGACCAGGGGGACTTGAGAGGTGAAAAGCACAAATTTAGAGTTGGAGGCCCTGGGCATAAAGCGTAAGTGTGTCTGAGGTGTGCTCCTATTTGGCATGCCAGAGCCTTTCAGGTTAGGACATATTCATTCTACTCAGCAAACCCTGGCAGAACAATATCACGGACTTCATCCAGGATCACACCATCTGATAAATGAGGCTTAAAATGAACATACATTCACCCTGATTGGGGTGAGAGTTTTTGATGTTCATGGAGAAATCCCATGTGATGTCCATTATGCCCAGGATAGAGATGTGAGACACATATTGACTTAATATTCACCTCAAATTGTTTCATTCTTTCAAAATTACACAAATACATCACTGCCTAGAATCTAAAATAGGGTGAAAGCACAACACGGAGGGGTTTTCAGATCATTCTGCTGGTTAAATCAGATTATTAATTATTTAAAGGCCAAATGGGATACTTTATCCAGAACTTTCAACACACTAAAGCAGAAAATACTGTCACAATTATCACAAGCCAGAACGAATGAACTACGCACATGAATTAATGATCTAACTAAAACGCTCCATCATGGGCTCATCAGACTGATCACATGACACAAATGAGCTGTTATCACGCTTTTTGGCAAACACTAGATGTGCCTTCGCTTGTTCTTTTTAGTAATAACTTCTTGTGTGCTTCCCTCCCACATGATCCGGTTGACTAGTTCACTTTTATCTGCATCTGCTACTGAACTATGACGCTAAATCAAAGTGATGGTTGGCTTCTCTTGTGGTTTTGTCCTGAATGATCACCCTGTCTAAGGAGTTTTGCTTTGCCTTCTGATGTGTCTTCCATTCCCCGATAATAGAACCAATGGTGTCAGTGGAACGTTTAAACACCTGGATAATTCCTCAAATTTACACATTTGTTTTACTTTATCTCTGGAATGGTCTTTAATCTTTATTTTAACAGCCGTCTCTCAGATTTACAATCCTTAACTGTAGGGTTCTTCTTAATAAATTGCGGTAGCTATTTTAATTCACAGGGAGAAGTAAATTTTAAGGCAACTATGTTGGGGATTTCATTGCACAATCAAACCCTCTGCATCAGAGGAACTGAATATCTTTATAAAATATTAATGCTTTTTTATTGCATTTCAACATAAAATGAAGCCACATTATTTCACTTTGTGGTTCAATCTTAGTGCTGGGAAATTCAATTCGAATTCATTTAGATTTTATATTTTCATGTGCAGTCAGTTGCCATTATCACCAAATAAACCCTGGCAGGATAATCAGGACTCCAGCGAAAGGCAAGAGGGATCTTGTATCACCCTAAAGGGGTTTAATTTGTGATAATGACTAGCTGAATGTACTATATCCCACTTATTACACAGCTACTTCCAAATAAAAGAGAATTAAGTATTGTTTCTCTTTTAGGGGCTTTTAGCCTTTATCGTAGAAGACATCAAAGACAGATATGTGGATGTTGATCTCAAATCATAATTCACCTACCTGTCTCAACTTTGGAGTGATCAGTCCGCTCTGTCACCTTCTCTTGACTGATGAGGTAATCAACGATTCTCACTCCGATTGGTGGCTCTGCATGGTTCCATTCTATTATAACCAATGAACTGCTAGGCTCGTATGAATGGGACAGCTTCAGCCTGACAGGAGTATAAAATCAACATTAATGACTTAATGCTTGACCAAGATTGGAACTTCTACTGTGAAACCTCACTTCAGAAACTGTAAATTCCCTGAACTCACATAGGTTGAGGCAGAGGAGCACAGGTCGGGAGTCCATCTGTGCCAAAGGCATTAGAGTCGCATCGACACCAGTCATCAATAACATCACCTTTAGCAGAACACCACAGTACACTCATCATGGCCTCCTGCAGAGCCTACATGAGAAGACAAAGATGCAGAGCATGTTATAATAATACAAATGATAAACAATGATTATAATAATCACATTTATATACTGTAACACTATTTCACACTCAATGAGCTTTACAGACTAAGTGGAGAAATGTCCTCTACTTCCACTAGAGTGCAGCATTTATCTGGATGATGCATATTTGTACAGACCACAAATGTTTTAGAGATTTGGACTGTAATTAAAATATCATTTGAAATATAATTTTTAAAGTAATTAAAAATTGTGAATAAACAGGCATTTATTTATTTATTTCTAAGTATGCTTTAACTTATTTTGCCTAAAATGTAGCACAAATATATATGTGATGCTACTACGTATATGTTCAAGTAATTATATTTATTTAATTGAATTTTCATTAAAATTTAAATAAAAAAGCAGTGTGTGTATATATATATATATATATTAATTATAATTAAAATACAATAAAACATTATTTTTAAATAATTAAAACATTTATTATTTATTTATGTGAAACTAATGCACCACTAATATATATGTGACTCCACTGTCTATATATATATACTCAAATAATTATATGTAATTAAGTGCATTTTCTTTCATATTAAAGTAACTTACACAAACAAGCTAACAAACAAACAAACAAATAAATATATATTTCTATGTATGATTTAATTTATTTTGGCAGAAAGCTACAAAATAATGTGCATTGTAATATATATATATATATATATATATATATATATTTATTTATTTATTTTTTTTCAAGTAATCATATTGAATTAAATTTATTTTCTTTCAAATGAATGAAAGAATAAATAAATAAATAAATAAATAAATGCTTTATATTATTTAGCGGGAAAGGGACAGAATAATGTAGCACTAATATATATATGACTCCACTGTTTATATATGTGTAAGTAATTATATTTAATTAATTTAATTAAAATGAAAATAAACAAATAAATAAATACGTTTTTGATCTAAAGACTTACGTCTCAGGTCAATAGATCCTGGATGTGTTTAACTGATGAACAGCCTTTTTTTAAATAAATAAATAAATGAATGTGTTTTCGATTGAGCTATAGGCTTACATTTCTGGTAAATAAGTCCTAGATGTGTTTAATTGTTAAACAGGCTTTTTTTTTTCTGTTTGCTATTCTCAATGAGAAGCACAGTATTGTGTCCCTATCACTATACTGGTGCAATAGCTCTTACACAGACCACCTGTCGACTTCACTAACATATTGTTCACCCGCAACCTTTGTTTTCCCCAGGCAGTATCCCAACCAGGCACATTGCAGCTTAGCTTTAGTGGGTAACCTGGCAAGGGCTGCGGGGTGAGAGTATAACATTATGAGTCACAGATACCTGGTAGGTCTCGTTGCTGTTGACCAGTTCGTAGATTGGCGTGGCTTTGGTAATGTTGAGCAGCACAGGTTCTGCAGGACGTGCAGGCCCAGGGCTCATGTGGCAGAGGTGGCAGGACAGAGGGCACTGGCCCTGGCTGCTGCAGTCCATGCGCACCCCCGCCGCCATGCGCTTGGCACCCGAGTCCAGCAGGCTGGCAATGTATGCTGGGTAAGTAAGCGTGCGTGGCTCCTTGTCCCGCTCCTCTGACTCATCTGATGGAGAGTTTCCTGAAAAAACAGAATACGGCTGTTTACTTGATTTTATTTCAATTATTATAAATGATTTTGATCTGTTATTTAGAAAAGTTAATTAAATTCTTTAATAAAAATAAACATGTAAAATATGTTGATTAATTAAAAATTTAGTCCTGTCAAATCGATTAATCGCAATTAATCGCAATTATTCACGAATAATCGCATCCAAAATAAAAGTTTGTTTACATAATATATGTGTGTTTAATGTGTATATTTATATGTATATATAAACACACACATACATGTATATATTTAAGAAATTTGGGAAATATTATATACAAATATACACAGTACACACACATTGTTGTAAACACATAATGAGTTTAATTGTGATTAATCGATTCGACAGCACTAATAAATTTAACTGCATGTCCATAATTGCTCTACCAGCTCTATTTTAGACACTAAATCATCATTTGAGCCTAAAACGAAACTGTATTGAGTAAAGCTTTGCTTCTATTTTAAGCCCATCCCAAAAGTATATGAACTCACAGTTGCTTACTCTGCAGACCCTCACACATACAAAAGCAATCAGCTCACGCAACAGCCAATTAGGGAATACCCTTTCACTGCAGCACACTTTAATAAAAGACACACACTCTTGAGATTTTAAAGACGTGCACACACACACATAAACAAACCACACAGAGATTTTATGAGCCAACAGTGTGAGAAGAAAATGCAGTGTGAGAACCCATTATTCCTTTAGCCTTTCGCAATATCAGATAGGCCACGTTTAGCCCAACGTTTTGCATAAGAGACACATGAGGAAATGAAAACGCAGTGCCCCGTAGTACACTTAATAATAAAGCAACAAAAGCCCTGCTGCAAACTGCAAAACATATCAATCAAACTGAGTTTTGCTTTCATCTCAGTGAGATTCTTATTTAATTAAAGACTTTTTAGTATTTGGGGAGAATCAGAGCAGTTATTTCTTTGTTATTCAATATCTAAATGAGCTCGGGTCTGCAGGAGACGTACAAAAGGTCATGCAGCCGACCTTTGGGAGGAGATGGGAGCAAATCGGCTCTGACGCCATCCTACCCACTCTCTAGCTCTTTATAAAATATAACTCAGTGCTAACTCATTTTTCCAGTTTAACGGCGTTACAGGTGTGGGGCTAGGGTTGGCTGTAGCTTCCGTCTCTTTTTTCTTGACAAGAATTGCATTTATTTAGAAGCAGAACTTCACTTCATTGTCATCATGGTACAGGTAGGGATGAGGGAGCTTGAGCAGAACAACAATGAACTGTGGTCAGATGAGATGTTGTCAGGCCATATGTCAGTAAAAATAAATTTTCCTGTTCTGTCGGCCGTGATACTGTGCTTGTAGCATGCACGCTTCAACTGCATGCACAAATGTGGCGGTGCGCTGTAGCCTGTATCAATTCTTATTCGACCGCGAATTAAACTACGAGTACGCGTGTCAGATCCGCGTCACGTTCTGCAGCGGCAGCACTTAATAGCAGTAATAGCAGCCAAAAAACCTAATAACCCAGCTGCTGTGAGGTCGTTAATCAAAGAACAAAAGAAAAAAGAGGATATCAATAACTTTTGTAGCTTTAAGGATTTATATTTAATTTAGTATTTAGTGATAACTTTATTCAGTTTCTGTGCATTTCTTACTTGCTGAAGGGCACAGGTAAATAATGGGTTTATGTGAAGATTGATTTAAGTTCACTTAAATTAGAAGCTGTTATTTTTTAAAGTCTAATAAATGTTAAAATTGATAGCTCTCAATTATACTGTAATGTTGAATAGTCAATTGTTAAATATTTGGATAAAAAAACAATTTCACTGAGATTTTAGTAATATTGGTATCAATACTCACTTTTAGTCATAAAAAATGGTGCTGTGCAACAATTAATCGTGATTAATCGCATCTAAAATAAAAGCTTTTATGTACATAATCTATGTTTGTGTACTGTGTATATTTATTGTGTATATATAAAAAACACACACGCATGTATACATTTAAGAAAAATATGTTTATATTAGGGCTGTCAGATTAAAATTTCTAATCTAATTAATTACATGATGTGTTGATTAATTCATCTAATTAAAAATAAACAATGTGAGTAAATGATGACAGAATTAAATTTTTGGGGGGTGAGCTATACTTTTAATGTTTTTATTATTATTATTATTATTATTATTATTATTATTATTATTTATTTATTTATTTATTTATTTATTTCCAGCAGGTGGTGGTAAATGTCTTTATGAGGTCATTCACTAACTCGATTCGATTCGTTCAAACAGCTGATTCATTCAGAGATGAAGTAAACATCTCTCTTTATAAATGGGCCTTTGAATCACTGATTCACACGATTCGTTCAAAATGCGGATTCATTCAGAAACTAAACACTGCTGTGTTGGTCGGAGACACACAACAATTCTGATGTGGCTTCAAAGGTAATACGTTCTCTGCAAAATTGAGCAAAAACATAGTATAATATTTAAAATATAACACAATATCAGCTTCTTATTTACTAAACTGTTGTATAAAATCACATTTAAGCTCATGACAGATCGGGACAAATTCACCACTCCTGTTAGATTGTTCTTGCTGCCCGTGTGATATATTATATATATATATAAATATATATAAAAAAAAAAAATAATAATAAAATATATATATATATATATATATAAGAGATGCATACAAAAGCATTTTTGCACCAATATCTTGAATTTTAGGGCATAATGGCATTTATGAAGTTGTTGCCCTGCATCATATTTGTCAATGGCCAAATGTATAAAATAAAAGATGACGTATAGGTTTGGGGGCAGGGCCAGCGTGTTAACGGCGTTCAAATATTTTAATTGCGTTATTTTTTTAGCGCGTTAAACTTAGCCTTAGTTTATATATTAAATATATTTATATATAAAGTAAATTATATGAATATAAATATATACATGTAAATACATGTAAATATTTTAAATATATATACTGTATGTGTGTGTCTTTATATGTAGATAATAAATATACACAGTAAACACATGAATATTATATACTGTAAACAAAAACTTGTATTTTGGATGTGATTAATCACGATTAATCGTTGCCCAGCACTAGAAAATATATTTAGCAAATATTAAAAATATATTGTCTTTATGTTGTTTCTACATTAATTTGAAGATGTAACATTTTTGCAGAATAAAAATCTATTTAAAAACTAATGTTAGGCAGGATTGATCACGGTTAATTGCAATTCATTTCAGAAAAAAATGTGTGATGAATTAGTTTTTATTGATTGCCAATATACTATATATATAACGCTTTCTTAATTACTCAAATTCAGGGATAGGCAACGTCGGTCCTGGAGTGCCGATGACCTGCAGAGTTTAGTTCCAACTCTAATCAAACACACCTTAACAAGCTAATCAAGGTCTTCAGGATTACTAGGGCCACAGTCATGTGAGATTTTTTTCAGGGTTGGAACTAAACTCCGCAGGACATCGGCACTCCAGGACCGACGTTGCCTACGTTGCCCTGCTCTAAATCATCAAAATTGTATCTTCCATTGTATTTCTTTAAATAAAAGCACTATAGCCGTGCCAAGAAACCACAAAGCTCTTCAAAAAAAAAAGGTTCCTCAAAGTTAATGAATTAAAAGGCCTGTAAATTACACATTTTGGATGCCAATCAGAAAGCTTGAGCTCCTCAGAAAATGCTAATGTGTTAAAAGTGTTTCATTAAATTCGATGCCAGCTGTAGATTAAGAAGGCATTACTAATATTACGCTTAGCTGGTGCTTTAATTAGACAGAGTGAGAGAATGAAAAAGCAAGAAGAAGTGGGGAAGAAGAAATAGGGTAGGCTGGAAGAAGAGAGAAACAGTGGGAGAGCTGCACACTCGACAGTGTGCCAATTTGCTTTGACATATTTTCTCTACAGCTCTGGGTTTTGACAGTTATGAAACCGGCATGATGCATTGCAGGCCAAATTAAAACAGGAGACTGAAGGAAAACATCTCATTAGATAACTTTCATTTTACCCGCTTGATTTGCATGAAAAAGCAGGGAAAATCTTGTCATCTGTAGTGTCTCTTTAAGCTCAGAGCTCAGAAAACGCCTTTGATATTCTCAGTGGTTTGAAGGATTGCCATTTATGACTGCATGCAAATTGTCAGCCGTGACAAAGGTGAGCGTTCCTCGGAAATTCCTGGGAACCGGCAGATTTTTATATAGAAATCTCCTAAAATAAGACCTGCGCCTAAGAGGCGAAACACTAGATGGCACAAGAGCTCTAGGACGGGACGCCGAGCGCACATGAAAGCAGAAGGGAGGGGGTGACCTAACAAATTGCATTATCATGTCTGCACGGATCCGAAAACACAATCTGCACGATAAAGTACGAAGATAATGAACATTGCATCCCCCTTTTCTCATGTATGGAAAACGGATGAAACATCAAAATGGAAAGTCATGAATTGCTCTGCGTGTCTCCAAAATCCGAGGAGCTTTCAGTCAATAATCAGGACGTTTAAGCACCGCAGTCAAGCAATTTAAACGTGTAGGCTCAGGATGCATTTGAACGCTTTAGCACAGCCTCGACAAGCTAATCTCACAAGAAAGATGTTGCATGATAATTATCACACAGTCCTTATTCGAGCACCTGCTTTGTTCGGAGCGTATGTGGATTGAGTTTTAAATGCTAGTCCACAACAACATGTAAATACTCTTCCAGCCAGTCTCTTTCCATCTCACTACTCTCGCTTCCCCCGACCAGCCTTTCAATCTTTTTTTGCGTTCGGCCGGTTTACGCATGCAGCTGCTGGTCTTAACTGACATGCCCCTCTGTCTCTTAATAAAAGCTGCCTGTGTGGTACAGGTGAGAGTGACTGGGTTTATTTACCTGTGATTGGGCCTGCCTGCAGACACAAAGAGCAGTGACATCTTGTTTGTGAGGCGCGAGGGCTAAACTAATTCATCTGTTGGCACGTTGTAGCTGGTAACGCTGCCCGGGACCTCGCTCTGCAATCTGACCTGAACCACCAGGCTGAGGGGCTTGAATCTGAAGCAATTTGCGACGGATTCTAAAATGCCTTGCGCAGAACCGGCTGAGGGCTTTATTTTTATTCTCAAACAAGAGCGACGAGGCTTATATCTAAGCTGTATTCCACAGTAATTGTCACAATGTGCAGTGCAGGACACTGTTTTGAGTGGTAATTGCATGCAACAAGGAGAGGAGACTGACAGGCAACAATTTATTTATTTATTTATTTATTTTTTTTTGGAGAGAAAAACAGGTGAGAATGACTCACATCAAAGCAAGCGGTGATTATGATTATTGTTAATGGGAGCTAAGTACCAGAAATGTAATTTGTACTGTTCACTACAATGTATAAACATGCCTTTTTTGTTTTAATTTAATTTAATTTATTTTATTTCATTTTTTATTTTTGTTATAATTGTGCTTAAGCATCTTAAAATTTAGACAATACTTTGGCATGTTGTGGTAAATTTAGTTAATAAGACATTTTAGTTGGCATCAATTTAAAAAAAAAAAAAATGTTTTAGTGAATGAGAAAGTGCTTTCAAATACATATAAAATACATACAATACATTTTTATACCCAAAATACATATGTATAAAATGGTATTTTAGTCAGTAAGTCATTTTTGCTGGCATTTGCTGCCAAAAAATAAAAAATAAAATAAATAAATAATAATAATAATTATTTGATGATAGATTTAATACAAAAAATACATGTGTAAATACTTGTATGTGTGTGTGTGTGTGTGTGTGTGTATTATTATTATTATTATTATTATTATTATTAAAAATGGCAGTTTTAGTCAGTAAGTCATTTTAGCTGTCATCTACTTTTAATTGACAAACATGTTTTATTTGATGAGAAATAGAAAAAATATTTTACATATTAATTTTAGACACAAATTAGATATTTTACATATTAATTTAAAGGTATCAGCATTTAACCACATGTGAAAATTGTCCTTCATGTGACTAGTAAAATTCTTTCTAGAATTTTCTTCATCAGAAAAGTGAATTAACATTTTGCTTTTTTAAAATCATATTTTCATCAACATCAACTAGTAATATAGTAATAATAATAATAATTGTGCAAATTATATATATATATATTCATTCATGAGTAAATATTTATATACATTTATTTTTAATTAAGATCTTCGTTTAATAATAATAATAATCATAATAATAATCATCATCATGATAATCATCATCATAATAATAAAATGGTAGTTTTAGTCAGTAAGTCATTTTAGCTGAAAATGATTTTATATTTCATGACAAAATGCAAAATTATATATATATATATATATATATATATATATATATACACACACACACACACACACAAATTACATATTTTACATACTCATTTAAACATAACAATATTTAACCACATGTGAAAACTGTCTTTCATGTGGCCATCTTTCTAGATATTTTCTTCTCCAGAAAAAAAAAAGCTAAATAATAATAATATTTTTCCGTTTTCAATAACACTGAATTAAAAAAAAAAAAAAAAAAAAAAAAAAAAAAAAAAACTTTATTAAAATCATTGCCAGTAATTTCATTAATGAGATTAACACTATTTCGATTTCTAGTTCTAGCTGCAGGTTTAGACGGCAGACCACTGGAACCCCTACAGCAACTGTGCCATAATCAAATATTTGCAGTCTGCTGTAAGTATCCCTTGGAGTTAGAGGACGATCTCAGCAACAGGGATTCAGTGCCAACCAGGTGCAGTTTCCCGGGTCTTATCTGTCTGTGCACGGCAAGCAGCTGGCATGCTTTTCACGAGCGGATTACACGCTAACGGTGCTGTTCGCTCGTACTATCATTTCCGCTTTTCGGGACATGCCGACCTTCAAGCGCAGCTCAAAACTTTCACCCCTTTTAATTGATGGATGATTTAGAGGGTGTGTGAAAGACTTTTGAAAGACATGAAGAAACAAGACGAAATGTGAAATGACATCTGCATTAATCTGAGATTAGAGTTATTAGCCTGAGAGGAACATTAGATTGTATAGTGAGCAGAACTCAGAGATGGGCCCTGCCATTTTCTTCTTTCATTTCTCTGTCCAAGGCTAAACTATTTGGAGTCTTAATACAAAAAAAAGAAAGAAGAAAAAGAGCTGAAATATGCATTATACCTCTTATCCTTGCACTGTAGGATGATCCAAACTATCTGTGGTAAAGAAAAGGTGCAAAAATATTTTGAATGTAGAAGCAAAACTAATTTCACAGAAAGATTGAATTTTGCAGTTCGGATAAGAACAGAATGGTTTTCTCTAAGGGTTCGTTACAGATACTGTCTGCAAGACTGGTAATTTCCAAAGTTTTCGTTATATTTTTAAACATACTGTTAAATCTCTGTTTAGAGAGACGGTTTCCTCAAAAAATGAAACGTGGTCATTGTTTACTGACCCTCAAGTTAATGGGGTCCAAAAAAACCTTTGAAAGGAAGGCATAAAGGAACGGTTTTCTCCTAAGTAAAAATTCTGTCATCATTTACTCACCACAAGTTTGGAATGACATGGTGAGTAAATAATGACAGAAATTTTATTTTTGGGGTGAACTATCCCTTAAAAGAGAAGTTCACTTCCAGAATAAAGATTTCCTGATAATTTATTGTCATCCAAGATGTTTATGTCTTTCAGTCAAAAAGAAATGAAGGTTTTTGATTTAAAGAAGTAGTTCACTTCCAGATCAAAAATTTACAGATAATTTACTCACCCCCTTGTCATCCAAGATGTTAATGTCTTTCTTTCTTAATAAGAAATTATGTTTCTTGAGGAAAACATTTAAAGGATTATCTCCATATAGTGAACTTCAATGGTGCCCCCAAGTTTGAACTTCCAAAATACAGTTTAAATGCTGCTTCAAATGGCTCTAAACTATCCCAGCCAAGGAAGAAGGGTCTTATCTAGCAAAACGATCAGTCATTTTCGAAACAAATTGATGATTTACATACTTTTTAACCTCAAACGCTTGTTCTTGTCTAGTTCTTTTCTAGTTTTCCGGCTTAAGACAGTTAGGGTATGTCAAAAAACTCCCATCTCGTTTTCTTCCCCATCTTCAAAATCATCCTACATCGCTGCAGAAGTACCGACCCAGTGTTTACAAAGTGAACATGCAAAGAAGATCAACAGCCCTTTACAAAAAAAGGTAAAACAGCGATGTAGGATGATTTTGATGTTGAAGAAGAAAATGAGATGGGAGTTTTTCAACATACCCTAACTTTATTGACCCGGATTACACAGACTACGTATGCGCATTACAGAGATGAGACAAGACAAGCATTTGAGGTTAAAAAATATATAAATTGTCAATTTGTTTCGAAAATGTCCGATCGTTTCGCTAGATAAGACTCTTCTTCCTCAGCTGGGATCATTTAGAGTCATTTGAAGCTGCATTTATGCACCATACATATTCATTACATGGAGAGAAATCCTGAAATGTTTTCTTTAAAAAACAATTTCTTTACGACTGAAGAAAGCAAGACATGAAAAGGGGGTGAGAACATTATCTGTAATTTTTTGTTCTGGAAGTGAACTTCTTTAAACATTCCAGGATTTTTATCCATATAGTGGACCTCAATGGGGACCAAATAAAAAAAAAATATATATATACTTTTACCACAAATGCTCACCTAGCACTAGCTCTGTGATGTGTCACGTGTGGTTAGTTCTACGTCTGTGTACTTCGGTTAAAGAAGGTAGATTAGGGTGAAAAACTCCATCTCATTTTCTCCTCCAACTTCAAAATCATCATCGTCATTGTTTTGCTTTTTTTTTCCGTGCTAGTGCAAGATGAGCATTTGTGGTTAAAAAGTATATACATTTGTATTGTATGAAGAAAATGACCGATTGCTTCATTAGATAAGACACTTATTCCTTGCCTGGGATCTTGTAGAGCCTTTTTAAAGCTGCATTTTGGACTTTCAACCTGTTGGCCACCACTGAAGTTCTATACACAGAGAAAAATCCTGGAATGTTTACCTTAAAAACCTTAATTCATTTGTGAATAAATGCTGAAAGACATGAACATCTTGGATGACACTGGGGTGAGTAAATTATCAGGATTTTTTTATTCCAGAAGTGAATTTAGAGACATCAAGGCATTAACTGAAGAACTCCTGCTAGCAACCAACAGCACAGAGACAACGGCGACCTCCAGAACTGCTGTCAGAGTAAACAGGTCATACTTTAGTTTGTTTTTAGCACTTTTCCTGTCAACTAGACTCATGAATTGCTAAATACCCCAAATATTTTCCTCAATACGTTTTAAATTCCCCCCGGGTGCTTCTATCAAAATTGAAGCATGCACTAACCCAGCACGTACAGCACAGCACAGCACAGCAGAGGCCAGTATTATTCAAGCGTGTCTGTGTTGCCGGTCTGAGAAGACGGTTCCACAGTGACCGGTCAAAAGATTAATTAAGAAGAGAAGTCACTGGGGTCCGGTTTGTCCTGACCTCTAAAATGAGTAATCAGGGCCAGGAGATGACTGCTCCATCAGGTTTCTGTCTCAAGCCCTCATTCTGTCACACAAACACATATATACGCACAGGTCACCCCGTGTTGACATGGCAACTGGCCTGCTCATTTTTAATCTTTTCTCTCCATTGTACTGGCTACATTCAGCTCTCTTGGCTTCACCTGTATGAGGCTCACAGACCCTCCAAAGTGAATGTTGTACATGAAGCTTAAACTCAATAAAAACCGGTGCGAGATTAAAAACCCAGACAATTAGAACAAAATACATCAATAATAGAAATAACCTTGGGCTTTGCAAAGCAAAGAAAGAAAGGACATAATCCAGACCTTTTGCTGAACCCAGCATAGTGGTGTGACACAGATGACCTGGACTCATATATAATACAGAACAATCCGTACATACAGTACTGCATGCAGCATAGCAAAGCAAAGTCTTTTCAAGGTGGACTATGCCAGTCACACAAAGTCAACATGTCTACTTACTTTGTTAATTTACAATATTGAGACCAGTTCAATATTGAGACCAGTTCGTCTGTGCATGCTATTCATAACACTACCGTTCAACGAGTCAGTAAGATGATTTTTTACTTTTTATGAAAGAAATGAATACTTTTATTCAGAAGGGATGTATTAAATTGATCAAAAGTGACAGTATAGACATGTACTTCAAATAAATGTTGTACTTTCTAACTTTCTATTTATCAAAGAATCCTGAAAAAAAAGGATCATGATTTCCACCAAAAATCATGTATGTATGTGTATTTATATATACGCATATAAATATACACAGCACACACACATTTGTAAACACAAACTTTTATTTTGGATTAATCGTGATTAATCAATTTGACAGCCCTAATATCTATCTATCTATCTATCTATCTATCTATCTATCTATCTTGAAAGGAAGTCATAAAGGTTTTCTCCTAAGTAAAAATTCTGTCTTCATTTACTTACCACAAGTTTGAAATGACATAGCAAAGCAAAGTAACACAAAGTCAACATGTCTTTTACTTTGTTAATTTACAAAGAGTTAATATTGAGACCAGTTCAATATTGAGACCAGTTCGTCTGTGCATGCTATTCATAACACTACCGTTCAAGGAGTCAGATGATTTTTTACTTTTTATGAAAGAAATGAATACTTTTATTCAGAAGGGATGTATTAAATTGATCAAAAGTGACAGTAAAGACATGTACTTCAAATAAATGTTGTACTTTTTAACTTTCTATTCATCAAAGAATCCTAAAGAAAAGTATCATGATTTCCACCAAAAATCCTATGAAAATATTAAGCAGCAAAAACTTTTTTCAACATTGATAATATTAAGAAAAGTTTCTTGAGCATCAACTCAGCATATTAAAATGATTTCTGAAGGATCATGTGACACTAAAGACTGGAGTAATGATGCTGAAAATTCAACTTTGCATCACATGAATTTAATTTTAAATTAGTAATAACGTATAGCAAAAAAAAAAAGGCGTCAAACTGATTAATCATGATTAATCGTGATTAATCGCACCCAAAATTAAAGTTACAAATACACAATATATACATATAACCACATATGTATGTATTTATATATACCCAAATAAATGTATACATACACACACATATGTAAACAAAATTGTTTGTTTTGGATGCGATTAATCGTGATCTATCTATCTATCTATCTATCTATCTATCTATCTATCTATCTATCTATCTGTATTACACCCTGAAATGCATCACCTAACAGAAGTAAAATGAGTTTTAAATGGACAAAAGTAAGGCTTTAATTGCTGTCCGGCAAGTGCTTTGTTAAGCTGTGAAGGAGAACACAACAGCGACGACAGATTAATGTGTATCAGCAGAAAGTGGGGGCGTGCTAAATGAAGTGGCACCGTTAGTGTGAAACTGGAATGATACATCCATCATGGAGTCCACCAATGAAGCCTGCATATGGTTCGAGTTCTACACCAGTGGTCTTTGAGCGGAAGAACAAGACAAATGGGTTGTATTATCAGGTTTTAATTGTCATTACTGCACAAAGATTAACCTAGTTGTCATACGTCCAGCCAGGTATAATTAAGAAATTATTCACCTGCAGTATAAACATCATTATCAAATTCCATTATATTATTGTGTGTGTTACTCTAACTGTGTAAGTGTTATTTGACAGAACCATGACGGTGATTATATGCACATTTTAACAAAGAAATAATTTCCGGGAGAATGTATATTAACAAAGCCAAAGTTGTGGGTTCAGTTATCATGGAGCAAGATTACAAATAAAACATGCTTTTCACACTGCACATACTGTTGGATGAAGCCAAGTTTCACACTTGTACTTCTGTGACTCTAACCCTGAAATGTGGTGCTAAAGGTATACAGTGTGAAACAATGCAGTGCTAGAATGTACAGCAAGATGTTTAGGAACAGACAACCAATCATAAAATGCCTTGGTGCTTCCTTCATTAAATATTCATGAGTTTTGTACAGCAGAAACTGTAAAACCAAGGGTTGTGTTTTACCGTGCAAGAGAGATGAATGAAAATAACAATGTTAACCTTGCGTTTACAAAACAACTGTGTTAAATCAGGGTAAATGTAATAGTATGGAACATTAAATGGGTTTAGAATGGTGAAAAGCATGAATGTACATTTTAAATGCACTTGATAACTTTTACATTTTGGATGTTTTCATTATAACTGCGTACATAGCAGCATACAGTAAGCAAATAAGATTCTTAACATAGAAATAATTTAAACACATTTTTGAATCATACAGTCATTGAGATGTTTCAGACTCTCCCTAAACAACCACCCATTTGTGCTGAGAATTAATGATGCTGGTGTATTTTCATTATTCACCATGCACACCCGCCATAAATCAGTCTCTCTGCAGCATCTGTAAGTACGTACAACTAATCAAGCTGAAAAATACCACTGTCATGCTACATTTTCAAAAACTAAAAAAAAAAAATGCTTTGTATTTATTATTAATTTTCATTTTCATTACAGGGATCCAATTAGTAACAATATTTTATTTTTTATTTATTTTTTTTCTACTAAGTACATCTGTGCATCTGGTAGGTGCTGTTGTTAACAAAATAAAATAAAAAAATATAATAAAAAAAAATAATGCTTTTTGGTCTGGCAATAGCAATGTCGGCGTCATGGGTTTGATTCCCAGGGAAAGCATGAAATGTTAAAATGTTTACAGTGCCTTGCAAAAGTATTCATACCCCTTCATTTTTTCATGTTTTGTTATATTGCAGCCTTATGTTAAACTGCTTTAAATAGCTTTTTTTCACATCAGTCTACATTTTCAGCTGTTAGACCTTTTACTGAGAGGTGTGTGCCTTTCCAAATCGTACTCATTGATATGAAATTACCACAGGTTAAATCGACTTGAAGTGTAGTAACATTACAACTGATATGAATCTTCCTGAGGTAAATTTCTAGGGTCCCAGAATAGGGTATGAATACTTATGCAATGTACTTATTTCAGTTGTTTAATTTAAATAAATTTGCAAAGTTGTCACAAATCAGTTTTTTGCTTTGTCGTTATGGTGTGTAGACTGATGTGGAGTAAAAAAAAAGTTATTTAAAGCAGTTTAACATAAGGCTGCAACATGCACAAAACGTGAAAAAATGTAGGGGTGTGAATACTTTCGCAAGGCACTGTATATCGCTTTGGATAAAAAATGGCATCTGCCAAATAAATAAATGTAAATGTAAAAATTATATGTCATTTAAAAAAAAAAAGCACTAGGACAAGCCAAAGTCAATAGCTGTCATCGGAGAGCACAGCATCTGTTCAGCAGACTTGTTGGGAGCAGCATGGTTATCTTGCCATTTAATTTGTAATACTACGGGGAGACAAACTGAATAAATAAAAATAATAAAAAATAAATAATAAAAATAAATACTGCAGCTTCCTGATGACTCAGACAGCAGTGCCTATTATGCTGCATGATTTTAAAAGCAAATCGATCAGCACGAAAAGCATCCTGGACAGTTCAAACACAGATGTCTTACTTGAACCTAAAACACTTATTCTGGATTCCTTCTGGAGTCTCCCGCAGTGAGAGTTGGATCATGCTGGTTGCTGTCTGATTTCTATTATCAGTCCCTGCTCTCATCTCCCACACATCAGATCACTGCCTACTGCGTGTCTGTCCTTTATAAAAATGCCATTGCATTTTGTTGGTTTGCATCATAGTATGCCCTTTTATAAATACAAGCATTCATGTAACATAGCTGTACGGAACACACAACTGATTCAATCTCACTATGCATAAATATAAAAATGCTTGACCAATGGTATCTTCCTTACTGTCGAGCTCTTAAACGTCTGTATGCATAGATATGCAAGCGGCCATGATTATGCAGAATAGAACTGAGACTCAATAAAGTATTTCTCTCAATAAAGAGTCCTAGCAGCAGTTAAGTTTCAAGATGTGTCATTATGTGGAGTTATAATAGAGGGTTCTGTTTAATGAGATATTTAATGTCTTCACTGACCTGCTGCATTCCTCCTAAATTAAATTTCAGTCTTTATTACACCTCTGCATGATGATATAGAAAGAAATATGCAGTTGCAAGTGATATGAAAAAACCCGGCACAGTCAAACATCCAATTTACAAGCAGTACTAGCAATGCATTTCATCATATTTGTAGAAACTATGATACTTTTTTTCAGCATTCTTTGATGTAAAAAAGCTTTATAACATTACAGTTGAACCATTGATGTTACATGAACTATTTTAACAATGTCCTTACTACCTTTCTGGGCCTTAAACGTGTCAGTTGTTGTCTACGCAGGGACAGCAAGCTCTCGGATTTCATCAAAAATATCTTAATTTGTGTTCCGAAGATGAACGAAGATCTTATCGGTATGGATAAGATCTTATCGATATAATTAATGACAGAATATTCATTTTTGGATTAACTATCCCTTTAAATGCAGCTTTGGTGAGCACACCGTAAAAAACTATTTGTTGAGTCAACTTAAAAAAAAATGTTACCTGGCTGTCTTAAAAATTTTAAGTTTAAAAGTTTAGTCAACTTGAAATGTTAAGTTGATTGAATGAGTTGATTCAACTTAAAATTTTAAGGCAGCTGGGTAACAAGCCCAGCTTTTAAGTTTGACAAACCAAATTTTTAGTTTAGTCAACTCAAATATCTTAGTTGTAACTTAGTACAACTTAACATGTCAAGTTGATTAAACTTATTTGAGTTGAATGAACTTAACATTTTAAAGCAGCAAGGTAACAAATTATTTTAAGTTGACTCAACAAATTTTTACAGTGCACTTTCAGAAACATTCAGTTAATCTTACAGACACCAAACTTTTGAACAGTAGTGTACACATATATAAACTTCATTACTTTATGATTGTCCCTAGGAAATTGTAGCTAATAGAGCTGGAAATTTAAAAAAATTACAGCCCTCTGTGTTTCTCCTGAACCAGAGAAGCTCTCAGTGTAACAGCTGAGCATGATATGTGCAGACTTTCCACTCATGTCTGGAGTTGGTGTGCGGTACGATGTAGTGCCATGTTGTTGTTGCAGTCAAAGTGCCCTGAGTTGATGCGAGAGGAATGTGTTGGTGGTCATGCAGAAAAGCAGCCCAGAGGGTTCAGTCATGGGTCGATGCACCCCTGAGATGTCCAGGACTCTGGCCCTGCTTGATACCAGCCAGGTCCTGATGTCAGATAAAATACATTGGCTTTCCCTAGCCCTTTCCCTATTTCCTGCAACAGCGGCAGTGACCCCATCTTCATGGAAATCCCTCTCAAATTATGCATGCATGTGCTGAAACTCCCTTTAGCAACACAGCCCAACAGTCCGAGACCACAGAAAAAATCTGGGATTTAAAAAAAAAAAATGTAAACATATAAATAAACAGATATGCTCCAGATATTGAATTATTTAAAGCTATACATATCCCATATATTTCCCACACATTTCTCCACTTCTCTAGATTGCTTCCTACTCTAATTATCTAATAAACCTGACATTGTGCATTAAAAAATTATGAATATTGTTGGCTCCTTGACAAATCTCTTTGTTGTTAAATTAGAAAAATTAAATGTAAACCCAGGACCACAAAACCACTCATCAGGGTCAAATTTTTAAAATTAAGCTTTATAAATCATCTAAAAGCTGAATAAATAAGGTTTCCATAGATGTATGGTTTGTTAGGATATATATATCTTGCCGAAATAACAATAAAACTGAGAAAATCGCCTTTAAATTTGTCCAACTGAAGTTCTTACGTAGCAAGGCATATTACTAATTAAAAATTAAGTTTTGATATATTTATGGTAGGAAATTTACAAAATATCTTCATGGAACATGGCATAAAATGGATAATTGTGACCCATACAATGTATTTTTGGCTATTGCTACAAATACACCTGTGCTACATAAGACTGGTTTTGTGGTCCAGAGGCACAAATAATTTAAAAAAGGTGTTACAGTAAAATGACTCCCTGATTCTGATATCAGCATCTCTAATCTTTCAATCCTCTAACCTCAAAGCGAAGACCACTTGGCCGATGATCCATAACACCACACACCTACACGTCTCTTCTACTTCCTTTTAAATGATAGACAATAAACTCCCGGCACTTCCACTGTCTCTCTAAAGAAGTCGAGAGTGTTTACAGATTACCAGTCCATTCAAGTGTTGTGATAAATCAGAGAGGAGAGTGTTTGCCGTGATGAGTCTGATAAGTGAGTATGTGTGTGTCCTCAAAAGTGGGGCAAAGGAATGAGGAATCACAGCATGGAGGATGGCTGGAGGATATATGAGCAGCACAGAGGGGGAGCTTGTTACTGCGGAGACTCACACCGTCTGCACCGAAAACAGACTAGTGTGTAAGTGTGCCAGTTTAGCAACCGTATAACCCCCCTCCTCTGTTAAACCCACACTGGCACACACTGCCCTCAGCCTCTTTCCTCTACCCGCTCCTCCCATGAGATGTAATTAACAAAGAAATTACAGTGAAACACACTGCCGATGGGTCTCTCTGTCTCCAGCAAGGCTAAAATGCGTTAATCACTTTTGCCCATTATGAGCGACAGAGAAAACCAGGGACAGTGCCAAAATGTGTGACATTTCGCCCCTAAAATGAAGTGACAATTAGATGCGCATTAATTGTATTGTAAACGAAAGTCTGCGCCGTGCTCAGGTAGTTCCTTGTTCCCCACAACACGAACCCTCTGAAGTCCTCATTAGTCTTTATTAAAATGCATTTCTAATTTAGCAAAACCCATTTCACTAATGCATTTCAATGACAAGGATAATTTTGAAAGATGACAGCATGGGATACTGGCACTCGCTTGTCTGTTTCAACCCTTGGACAAAACTAATAAGTGAAGAACATTCTGATATACAGGGACATTGTCAAAACTTGTGAAAAATGTCTCTTATTCAACAAAGGCTGTATGTATTTGATAAAAAAATATAGTAAAAACAGTAGTGGAAATATTATTACAATTTACAACTTTTATTGTACTGTGTATGTCTATATATATATAATCAGAGGTGTTTCCTTTGAGGAGGCAAGGGAGGCAATGCCTCTCAATGACTTTTTTTTACCAATGAAAACAAGACAAAAACTCGTTTTGAATGACAAAATCTGACAAAAATCTGCTGCCATTTTTGTCAACGAATAAAATAGATACGTAGATTTGAACTGTATCATAGCCTATTAATCTAACCGGGGGAATAGAAGCTAACATACACGTGCTGCACGTCTCATAAAACATTCAAAAATGTCAATATCTGGAGTAAGAGAGGAGCGAACATACGGATAAATTTGCCAACCCAAAAGAGAATTTATTTTGGTCTGGTTTTCTGAGCACACACACTGAAGCCACAACTCTCACAGCACATGAGTACACATTTGTGTCGCATCAACAGAGAAAAGCACACAAAATTATGTTGAATTGTCCATTTTGATGAGTATACACGTAAACACATTCGAGTACATCTTAAGTGAACGTAAACAGCTTGACGAATATCAGATGTGTATCCGTACTTTGCATCCGTGCATTTGGTTTTAAAGTGACAGCAGCCTATTTTAGTTGCTATTGTCCGAGTCATTGATGTTAAAGGAGAAGTCCACTTCCAGAACAATTCAGAGATAATATACTCACCCCCTTGTCATCCAAGATGTTTATGTCTTTCTTTCTTCAGTCGTAAAGAAATTGTTTTTTGAGGAAAACATTTCAGGATTTTTCTCCATATAATGCACTGACATGGTGCCCCGAGTTTGAACTTCCAAAATGCAGTTTAGATGCGGCTTTAAACGATCCCAAATGCGGTTGTAAATGATCCCAGCTGAGGAAGAAGGGTGTTATCTAGCAAAACTATTGGTTTTTTTCATAAAAAATAATACAATTTATATACTTCTTAATGTCAAACACTCGTCTTGTCTTACTCTGCCTGAACTCAGTGTATTCTAGCTCAAGATAGTTAGGGTATGTTGAAAAACTCCAACCGTATTTTCTCCCTCAACTTCAAAATCGTCTTATATCACTGTTTTACCTTTTTTGTTAAGGGTGTTTGATCTTCTTTGCATGTTCACTTTGCAAAGACTGGGTCGGAACTTCTGGAGTGATGTAGGGTGATTTTGAAATGATTTTTGAAGTTTGAGGGAGAAAATACGATTGGAGTTTTGCGACATACCCTAACTCAAAAGACACAATTTCTTTACGACTGAAGAAAGACAGACATGAACATCTTGGATGACAAAGGGGTGAGTACATTATCTCTAAATTGTTGTTCTGGTAGTGGACTTCTCCTTTAATTAAGCAACAAAAGAAAGACAGAAAATCACTCACTGCTCTGACTGAATCACCTTAGTAGCCCTTATAAACATTAATTTAAATTTAAATTTATTTTACTTGAAAGAATGAAGAATATGCTATAAGACAAGTAAACAAGTTGCTATAAAGAATGCATAATTAGCCTACATAACCATTGGTATTTCATTGAAAAGAAGACCATGTTCTTGTTCATTTTGAGAAGTGGTTTTATTTAATTTTATTTTAAAGGCATCTTATTGTGTCACCGCAGTTAAATCGGTGTCTATCATGATAAAAGCTTAATATCAAACCTATATAAAGAGTTTGGAAATTTTAGAGAAATGCTTAATAAATGCATTACACTGTAAATAAACCCATTAGATTTTAGCTGAATAAATTCACTGTAGATTTAGTTAACTAAAATCTTATGGCATTTAGTCAACTGAAATTAAAAAATTCATATGACTAAAATATGACTAAAACTAAATGCCATTTTAATCGAAAGACTAGGACTAAAACAAAATCAAAATTTGCTTTCAACATTAACACTATTTCAAAATAAGAAAACTGACATTTGAAACAAACTTGAAATGGCCTGAAAACATGATTGGAGTGGGAGTTTTCAGTGAAATGTAATAAAATATATTGTTTAAATTGTTAGTGCCTTGAGTTGAGAAAGATGCAAAAATAATTTTACTTTTGTTGCATTCAAAAGCCAACAGGCTACAGCTGCCAACCATCTAATATACTACTGAATCATCCATCTAATATTTAATCTATATAAAACACCAGTCGTCCATCTAAATGATGAAATATAAAGGCAATCATTGCATTTTCAGTCAGTGTTGATTAAAAGTTTTGAAAATACAAATCACTTGGAAGTTACATTCCAAACTTAAAATATTTACAGTCACTGTTCTCAAGTGTTAGACTTTGATAGAAACTAAACTGATATGTGTGTAATGGTGTGTGACACTTCAGTATGACATTAAAATTCATTTATTTTTATACTAATGCCACATGTATTTTATACAGATGCCACAAAGTCAAAAAGCGATCGCATCTCAAATGCATTTTAGCACTTAAGTCAGTAAAGCAATGGCTTTTTTTATACACATGCTTCAGGCATACATTGTGACTTTGTATTTTTTTAACAGTCAGCTGTCATCTGCACCAGTGGTTTACTGAAATCTCAAATGACTTGTGTTGTATTAAGAAATGGAGAGTGCCCCTTATTTTCCTTAAGACTGCAACCACACACAGTTCATCCAGACAGCACATGAGGTGGTGGGATGGATATTGCACTTCGCTTCCTAGGTTTTCTTTTATCAGAGCACAGTTCAAATCCACATCTCTCCAGCATAAAGATGTGCTGCTGGCAGATGGGCGCTGAGAGCTACGTGATAGGATGTACGCCGAGGCAATAGAGTTTGACTGAACACCTGAGGGACTAAAGGCAGGGTAGAAATCTCTCCCTGCACACAATGAGATTTGGTTTCCTACCCAGGACGAACTAACCTTGCCCTCTGGTAAGTGGCTGTCCTTGACCGTGCCGGCACTGGACGGCGTGAATATAAAAACCATAAGCCAAGCCTGAGAGGACTGAGAGATGTTTACTAAGTAGCTCAGCTTTCCTCAAACTCGAACGATTTCAATGCGTTCAGACTGGCTCTTTACTGCCAATTCCTCATTCAACATCAATTCATCTCTACTTCTGTAGCTGCTAATTTGGATTGACTTTTTCGGTACAAAGAATCGGCGACATCAATTATAGCTGGGGTGAAATTTCTAATTAATATGCGTCGCCTAACAAACTGTAGGGTACAAAAATGTCAAATGACAAACAGTTAAAGCAGCCAGAGGGAAAATCTGTTTAATGCCTCTGCTTAGCAGCTGATACCCACTGCACCCGCCACGAGTGCTTTCCAGGCAGATAAGCGATGACATGGAATTAGCGTGTAGCAGGGTGGTTTAAAAAAATGTTTCCGTGCAAACATTTTAGATGTTGGTATATCCACCCCTGCAGACTATTTCAGGTGTGTCTGTGAGGAAATCTGCTGTGTCTGATGGGAAGTTTATAGCCAGGATATAGGAGCCGAAGTTTGGTCAAAGTTTGATTTTGTACAGATGGTTTTCAAGTCTGTTCATGGGTCAGGCCTAGTCAAGAATCAAAACAGGAACGGCAAAGATGGATTCTGGGCACTGAGTAGGAACATATAGAACTATCACTGTGATCAAACATTTAAGAGCAGTTACCAAACACTCTCGGCTAGAGACTTTGTAGAACAATCTGTATAGCAAGACTGCGAAACACCACACGGATAGAAGAAAAGAAAAAAAAAAATGTGTGAACAGCTGTAGTTTTAAGTGTAAAAAGACCTGGAGCCTCATATATAAACAATCTGAATGCACAGTTTGGCATATACATGTTTTTGGAACATGGCCTCTGATTTTTTAGTAGCTGCATTTCTAATACTGATTTGTGCAAAACTTGCAATATTTTATAAATATGCATAAAAATATTTTTGCGAAATGATGGCATTTCCATCTTGAGAGACATTTAGATGTGAGAAAAGAAATATGATACATTAAGAGCCGGGGGGTGAAAACTATTTGAATTTGAAAATCAAGGTAAATATAACTTATTTTGTCTTCTGGAAAACATGTAAGTATGTTTTGTAGTTTCTGAAGGGCAGTACTAAATGGAAAAAATATAATATTTAGACATAATTAGAAAAATTTACACATCTTCATTCTGTTCAAAAGTTTTCACCCCCGGCTCTTAATGCAACGGTTTTCTTCTGGAGCATCAGTGAGTGTTTGAACCTTCTGTAATAGTTGCATATGAGTCCCTCAGTTGTCCTCAGTGTGAAAAGATGAATCTTAACAGTCATTGTTGGAAAGGGTTCAAATACACAAAAAAGAGTTTTCTAAAGAACAGCAAGCATTTTAACCGTTCAGGACAAACAAGGGACTCATGAACAGCTATCACTAAACAAAAAAAAAAAAACAGCTGTGGATCATTCAGGTAACAACAGTATTCATCAAGTGGATGGAAACTTTTGAACTGGGCAATTTTTATAAATTTAACTTATTTTCTTACGTGGACTATGTAAACATCTTTTATGTGAAATGTCTTATATAGGTCAGTGCATTTTGTATGATCCCTCTTATTTTGGTCAAACAATTTGTATGTATAAAATGTATCTACACTTTTGACCTCAACTGAATATGAGTTTTTGCAAACATTGACGTATTTTCAATTCGCAATTTCTATTTGCAGAATTTGAGGGGGAATAAAAACACAGCTATTTCTAAATGCTCTCTCTGTGTGCTTTGCCACTGTTTGCTGTACTGCCTTGTTTGTCTCTCTGGTCACCCATTTTAAAGGGATAGTCTCAAAAATGAACATTCTGTCAATAATTACTCACTTTCATATCATTCCAAACCCATAAGACCTTCGTTCGCCTTCGGAACACAAATATTTTTCATGAAATCTGAGAGCTTTCTGTCGTGGTACTCTTGTGAACGTCAGCGGGGAATGACACAGAAGACAAGAATTGTTGAATAAAGTTGTTATTTTTGTTTCCTTTGTGCACAAAAAGTACTATCATGCCTTCATAACATTACGGTTGAACTACTGATGTCACACGGACTATTTGATCCTTGCTATTCAAGGCCTTGAACATGGTAGTACAGTTGCTGTCTATTTAGGTTTAGAAACCTCTCAGATTCCATTAAAAATATCTTGATTTGTGTTCTGCAGATGAACAAAGGTCTTATGAGTTTGCAACGACATGAGGGTGAGTAATTAATGACAGAATTTTCATTCTTGGGTGAACTATACCATTAATTGTCACTGTAATTTTTTTGACCACACCACCTTCCTTGTTTGTGTTTCTCTTGTGCTTTGTTGATTATAATGGCTGCATGTATCTCACATGCTTTCGCTCCTGAGTTCTCCGTGTTTTGTTTTTATTTGTATACTCTGTTAATTTATTAAGTTCCTGCACATACATCCACATCTCCGCTTGCCTTCATTTGCTCCACAACATTACAATTATGAGCCTCTTGCATCATGATCCAACCACCGGATCTATAACATTTAGTGTAAAAAAGCTTATGACACATACACACAAATAAATCTAATTGATCCTGTTAGAAATATAAAGAGCTCGATACAGTTCCACACAAACACGTCTCCTACTCTTTTTGCATTCGCTTTTCCATTTATTCCATCTCTACTCTCTGCGTCTTTATTGTCTTGGCTGATCTTCATCAAAGTAGCTAATGAGTTCCATTGGAACTCATTTGAAGTGGTGAGTATATTGCAGTAATAAATTATGTGTGTACGCGGCAGGATATTATCCTCCAATGGCTGCTCTCAATGTAGCAACACTACCCAGCTCTCAGGATGTCATCTTCATTACCAGGCCTGAATTTCCCTGGCCTGGTCTGTCTTTGTCTCTCCCTCTCTTTTTTACTTTTTTCTTTGTCCCTTTTATTTTAAAATTCATTCTCTGCTCTGGCTCCTACCCCTTCTGTGCTTGAAGAAACACCATTTTGTTTATTTCGCTTATCTTGTTCTGAATTCGCAGCAGAATGCGTATCAATCATTCACCTGAAATTAATGCAGAGAGATAATACAAATACATTATAGGAAACATCTTTGGGGAACCACAAAAGGGAAATAAATTTCTATGAAATGCTTTCTGAAGAAATATATATATTTTCTGAAATTATATATCCACTCACACACACACAAGTTTTGGGGTCATTATTATTATTTTTTCCCCCCCTTTATATTCTGGTGTAGTTAGTTGAATGCTGCTTTTGAAGATGTATTTGTGTAAAGAATAAAGGTTTTTTTTTTTTATTCAAATCTGTCTCTTCTCACTTTCTTCTTTCATTCTCTGCTCTGCTTTCTACCCCTTCTGTGCTGGAGGAGGCTGAAAATACCATTTTGTTTATTTTGCTTGCTCTAAATTCATAGCAGAACACTCAATAATGTGTATTAAAGATTCACCTGAAATTAATGCAGCAAGGTAATACAGTATTCTAGAAAATATCTTCGGGGAACCACAAAAGGGAATTAGATTTCTATGAAATGCTTTCTAAAGAAAAATTACATATCCACTCTCACATGCAAGTTTTGGAATCAGTATAATATTTATTTTTTTTTCTGCCGGAAATTAATACTGCTACTCAGCAAAAATTAATTAAACTAATCTAAAGTTACAGTAAATACATTTAGATTGTTACAAAATATTTATATTTTAAATAAATGCTGCTCTTTTTAACTTTTTTGAAGTTTCACAGTTTTTACAAAAATATTAAGTAGTACATTTTTTTTTTTTTTTTTTTTATTGATAGTAATAGGAAATGTTTGTTGAGCACCAAATAGTATATTTATAATGATTTCTAAAGGATCATATGAAGACTGGAATAATGGCTTCTGAAAATTCACCTTTGCCAACACAGAAATAAATAACCCTTTTTAATATATTAATATGGAAACTAGTTATTTTATACTGCTTTTTAATGACTATTATATTTTATACTGATTTTAATGACTTTTTCATTGTGTCCACTACTAAATATTTAAAAAAAAAAAAAAAGGTAATTGCTATTTTTTACAACTCTCACATCTCACAATTTTGACTTTTTTTTTCTCAGAAATAAGGTCAAAGTAGTGTGATATAAATATTAATATTTAAAAAGCAATTGCAAGTTATAAAATCAAATTTGCGCATTTCTGAAGTCGCAATTCTGAGAAATAAAGTCATAATTGTGAGCCATAAACACAATTTGATTTTCGTTCTCAGAATTGTGAGTTTATATCTCGCAATTCTGACTTTATAGCATACAATTGCGCAATAACGCAAAAACCTCGCAATTGTCTTTTTTTGCTCCTCAAACGCAATTGCAATTCTGAATTTTCAGAACTGCAAGTTTATATCTAAGTTTATATTTAATTCTGACTTTATAACTCGATAATAAAGTCTGAATAAAAAATAAAAAGGTAATTGCGAATTTTTCTCTCACAGTTTAGATTTAGTTTACATCTCGCAGTTCTGAATTGCATGATACAAACTTGCATTTTTTTTCTCAGAATTGTAAGATATTTTGTTTATGCATGTATATTTACCATCTTTGGAGCTGTTTATATAGTTTATTTGAAGCAAAACTTACGTCACACAATATTTCAAAGACTTGCTGTGAAATAACTGCATTTCAGTTTCTTTTAGGAAAACACATTGTGTACTGATCATGTTAATACTGAAAAAAATATGCCAAAATTATAATGAGTTATAATTTATAATGAGTTATAAACTCGCAATTAAATGTAATAAAGTCAAAAATGCAAGATACAAAGAAAATACTTTTTTTTTTCTCAGAATTGCAAGTTTATATATTTCAATTCTGACTTTATAGCTTGCAATTTATATCACAATTCTGAGAAAAAAAGTCGGAACTGTGAAATAAAAAGTCGCAATTACTTTTTTTATTTTTGATTCAGTGACAGAAACTGGCTTCGACAGTAAGCTCCAAATTTTACAATTGTTACCACAACAATATTAAGCTACTACACTCTGAATTGTTTTGGAAGACAAAATATGAAACCATCCACTTAAGGAATCGATGATCGCAGTGAGTGTCTCATTATATTACCATTGCAGTCCCTCCGTGCCCGTTCCTCATTCCCCAGCATTAGTTCCCTGCTATCGTTAAGCTAATCTGATGCCCTTGACAGATGCAACTGGGTGGCGTATGCGCCCCTGCAGTTTGGTGCAGACCGGCACAGTTTGAGTTCATTCGACAGCAAGAAATGGGCTGCTGAGCAGTGGGGCGCGTCGTTACATAGCACCCTTCCCTCTTCCTGTCCATTACCTCCCCATAATTTCCTCACATGCTGCCCATCCTACTGAATACTGTATGTGCTTCGTGTAATATCCATTACAAAAGGAAACATTGGTGGATGAGCCACAAGAGCACAGATGACCTCATGTAGAGATGCAACAGTGCTACTAACGAAATGCCCTGGATCATCTGCAGAAACCTTGAATTTCCAAGCAAGGGAACATCATTTGATGGAGGACTTGCAGAAGTATTTCACATCTTTGCATGACATTGAATGGAACGCAACATAATTCAGAAACAGTTTTTCCTGAAATGTAGGTGCAAATCAGATTTACTGGTTGCTTTGATGCCCCTTGTGTGGTGGAATGGGAGAACGAAGGCATAATTACAGGAGACCGACAGTTTCCTTTAGGTAATTAGACATAAACTGATGGAAATCCCAGGTGAAAATGAGAGATAGGAGTGGCAACATGTGCTGCTTGTTGAAAACTGATTATCTCGCGGAGAGCGTAAACAGGGAGAAGTGTCTTCCTTACTTGTTTTCGAATCTGTTTGTCTCTGCGTTGCTGCTTGTAATGTGACCTTACAGGCAATTTCGCTCTAATAGGCTTCTGTATATGATGCCGTAATTGTTAGGACTGACAATATGCATCCAATTACTGTCGTTATGCCATTAGGAAGTCATGCATTCATCTTGCCAACCTCGATTCATTAGCCTGTAGCTTTGTAAGGACATTTATATACATCTAATCACCCTTTTCATTGCCTCTAAATGCAGGTCTGTTTTTCATAATGACAATCCTTTCCAAAGTCCTAATGACCCACATATCCTTTAAAGACACGATTATAACTTAGATTAGGGTTTCAATGAAGCATCATTAGTTCCTTGCATGAATCAAAGGCATTTCCTAAATGTATCATTTCAATGCATCATCAGCTTTGTGCATGATCATTAAGCTGAACACATGGAAAAAGGAGACAACAAATTGGAAAGGAAAATGGAAAAATTAGTATACTGAGCAAAAAAGTAAAAAAAAAATATATATATATATATATATATATTTTTTTTTTTCTGGTTATTTTTTCAATAGGAATATCAAAACATCCTTAACACCTGGCACATTTCATTGATAATCAGTAATACATATTAGATTTTAGATTTTATTTTTCTTTATTTTTCTTATGACACTGACATTGTTTTAAACATGAACTTAAATAATTGTTACATTTTTACATTTTTTATTTAAAACCAGATAAAGCCAGTGGAGTAAGTATATATTTAATTCAGTTTATTAAATATATTATAGCATAGCATATTATATACATGTTGCTAACATGATTAGCATGTATGTTGCCAACATCTTTCTAACACGATTAATGTATTGCTAGCATGTCAGGTTGCTAGCATATTGTAGTATGATTAGGATCTTTTACCATGTTGTTAGCATGTTTCTATCATGATTAGCATGTCATTAATAATTTGGTAACATGGTTAGCATGTCGTTAACATGTTTCTAGCATGATTGTCATGTTGCTAAAATGTTTTTAACATTATTAACATGTTGTTAGCATGTTTCTAGAATGATTAGTAACATATTGGAAAAATGACTGATATGTTGTTATCATGTTTCTAGCATGATTAGCATGTTATCAACATGGTTTACCCTGTTCACATGTTTTTAACATGATTAGAATGTTTAACAAGTAGTTACCACGACTAGCATGTTGCTAACATGTTTTTAATATGATTAACATGTTGCTGGCACAATTAACATGTTGTTAACATGTTTCTAACATGAGTATGTTGCTAGGATGTTTTAGCATGTTTGTGACATGATTAACGTTGCTAGCATGTACTAGCATGATTAGCATGTTGCTAACATGTTTTAGCATGTAGCATGTTGCTAACATGTTTTAGCATGCTCAGCATGTAGCATGTTTCTAGCATATTATATCATCAGGATCTTTTAGCATGTTGTTATAATGTTTCTATCAGGATTAACACGTCATTAACAATTTGGTAACATGGTTAGCATGTCTCTAACATGTTGTTAGCATGACTGTTGCTAACATGTGTCTAATATGATTAACATGTTGCTAGCATATTTTAGCATGTTTGTAACATGGTTAACATTGTTAGCATGTATTAGCATGATTAGCATGTTGCTAACATGTTTTAGCATGATTAGCATGTAACATGTTTCTAGCATGATTGTCATGTTGCTAGCATATTAAATGATTAGGATCTTTTAACATGTTGTTTGCATGTTTCTATTATGATTAGCATGTCATTAACAATTTGGTAACAAGGTTAGTATGTCGCTAACAAGTTGTTAGCATGATTAGCATGTTGTTAACGTATTTCTAACATGAGTAATATGTTGCTAGCATATTTTAGCATGTTTGTAACATGATTAACGTTGCTAGCATGTATTAGCATGCTTAGCATGTTGCTAACATGTTTTAGCATGATTAGCATGTAGCATGTTTCTAGTATGATTGTCATGTTGCTAGAATATTAAATAATTAGGATCTTTTAACATGTTGTTAGCATGTTTCTATCATGATTAGTATGTTATTAACAATTTGGTAACATGGCTAGCATGTCGCTAACATGTTGGAAACATGATTAACATGTTGCTAACAAGTTGTTAGCACGATTAACATGTTTTTAACATATTTCTAACATGAGTAATATGTTGCTAGCATATTTTAGCATGTTTGTAACATGATTAACGTTGCTAGCATGTATTAGCATGCTTAGCATGTTGCTAACATGTTTTAGCATGATTAGCATGTAGCATGTTTCTAGCATGATTGTCATGTTGCTAGAATATTAAATGATTAGGATCTTTTAACATGATGTTAGCATGTTTCTATCATGTTATTAACAATTTGGTAACATGGTTAGCATGTCGCTAACATGTTGGAAACATGATTAACATGTTGCTTACAAATTGTTAGCATGACTAGCATGTTGCTAACATGTTTCTAATATGATTAACATGTTGCTGGCATGATTAGCATGTTGTTAACATGTTTCTAATATGATTAACATGTTGTTGGCATGTTTTATCATGTTTGTAACATGATTAACGTTGCTAGCATGTATTAGCATGATTAGCATGTAACATGTTTCTAGCATGATTATCATGTTGCTAGCATATTATATGATTAGGGTCTTTTAGCATGTTTCTATCATGATTAGCATGCCATTAACAATTTGGTAAATTGCTTAGCATGTCGTTAACATGTTTCTAGCATGACTGTCATGTTGCTAGCATGATTTAGTATGATTCAGTTATAATTAGTATTAGCAGCATTAGGGAATGCATTTTAACCTGTTGTTTTTAACAAAAGCAGGTTACATTGTACCTGAGGGACAGATCCTGGAGTACATGGCTTGCAATGGTTGAAGTTTACAGATCACCTCTTTTGGGATTTGAACGTGGAAGCTTTTAGCTACCAGCCCTGATCGTAAATGACTACATTACCCCACCACCTGACTACAGATGTGGAGCATTAAGAGGTGGATATTAATGAGGAGAGCTCCTGATGAGATGCTGGTGTACGTGCCTCAACTGTATTGCACACAGATCATCTTATCAATGCACAGACATGCCCAGGGGATGAGAAGAGGGAAGAAAAACATCTCAGGGCAAGGTCAGCATGTTCTTGCCCAGTGGAAAGCCTGGTATCCCAGGCTGGTAAAACACCATGCATGCTGCCCCTGGAGGAGCTGCTGGATATGTTAGCGCTGACCCTTCACTACTGTTCCCCACGGGACTGGACTTACCATCCAAAACACAGCACAAACAACAAACTGCTAAATATTCATTTATCTCTCTGCATGTCTCCACAGATACCAATCAATTTCTGAAATTGTTGAAGCTATGTATTTCCTCCATGGTCGTGCACACACACAAACACACACATACTATCTCTCTAACGCTTTCTCCTTTGGTGCAGATCACACAGGCTTACTGTTTGGATTGCTATCCAGAGAATGATCCCTAATGGTTATCTGACAAAAGTGGAGAGCAAAGAAGGCTGAGGAATCCAGAGGAAGATCAATACTCTGGGATAGTGAGTTTTCCTATGGTAAAGGCCAAGTCCTCCTCAGGCTCCCAAGGGTCAGATATGAGATGTTTACAAGGACAGAACATCATAGGTATCTCCAAAACAAGCATGAAGAAAAACAATTATGATTTGACTGAACCCAATGTTCCTTAACACAGTCAAACTCAAACTAACCTCAATGTGTCAATGCTAAAAAAAAAAAAAAAAAAATAGTTACAAAAAGCTTATATAAAAAAATAGTTAAAAGCATTTTTCATTAAAAAACATTTTGTAATTAAATATGATAAAATATTATAATAAATTGTTTAAAATATATTTAAATATGCTTAACTTTGCTAAGTATAATATATATATATATATATATTTTATATGAATGCCAAGGCAAATGTTTTCTTTCTTTTTCCTTCAAAATTTAATTTCAACCATTTGACTGAACCAAATGTACCTTAAAACAGTCAAACTCAGACTAACCACAATGTGTCAATATTAAAAAAGGAAGTAGTTATAAAAAGTTTGCATACAAAAAAATAGTTAAATAGTTTGGAGGAAAAAATAATCTAGCAGTACATCATTAGAATGTATAAAAATGCTGCATTACGGTAGCAGATTTAAATTAACTTTGCCTTCATGTGACATTTAATCTTTAAAAAAGAATAGTAAAGTTAATAATAAAATAAATATTATCTTGAGCAATTCAAATAATGTGTTCATACTGTACATTATAATTTTGTGATGCCTAAATTAATTTGTGGCAATTAAATTTAAGTGATTAATTTAATTTAATTTAATTTAATCTCATTTAAGTTTTTTTTTCATTTAAAAGTACTATAGATTTTTAATTGGATCATTATTGAAAATAAAATTGTTGTGTTGTTTGCTATTTGGTTGTTGTATCCATAAATGACAGAGTTCTTTACAATGCTATGGCCTTGACAATGGTATGTTTCTCCAATGGCTTTGTCCCTGGTTTGATTTGTATTTGGCGTAAAAAGCATTGAAACCAACATCTAATGTTTGTTGTGTTCAGTGGAATTTCGTCTTGTGACTGATACCATGTCAACTCAATGAACAATTCTCAGATGATACTTCCATAAGACTGAATATGCGGCGCTGCCTCGGTTCTCACAAATCCCGCTGAGTAAAATCAACAATTACAGAGAACAAGATACACCTATAGCATACAAATAATAAAACAAAGATGCGGTAACTCTCTGAGGTATTAACATAGCAAACAATATGCCAGAAGGTGCACATCTTTTGTAACAATGCATTTCAAACAAGCTGTTTCACCAGCTCTGATCTTTTCTTTTCTTCTTTTCAAAGATGAAAAGACAGTGCTGTTATCTCATCCACCAAACACTGACCTTGACACTCAACCCAACACTATATCTATTTTTTTTGTGTTTATGCGTGTGTAAATTTATTACACTGACTGCAACTTAAGGTGAGTCAATAGGCAAAAGTTCTGATACCATTTTCAATCTTTTCCTGTCTGTGAGACGCTAAATCCAATTTGCTGGTGGTTTTTCAGTGATCTTACCCTACAGGTTTATTTCTCGTAAGTGCTCGAGTTCCCTAAAATGTCACAAAATGTCATAGGCTAATTTTAGCTTCAGTACTGTAGCTTTAATTGAGATGTTTGTCTAGAGGACCACCGAATGGAAAGATTTATAACTGACTTTCAAACTAAGGCAATCTCTACGTAGTTTCAGCCTCAAACCTACGGCCCACCGACTGATGCAAATTGCTCACAATACTGGAAGGAAATTTCTGGCAAGCTCTAATCTGATTGGATGACTTTATAAAACCTTCAGGAGTAAAAGCACACAATGATTTTAGTCAGTCTACTGAAAAGATGTGTTTACAAGGTAGCAAGCTGATAGTAAGCGCTTAGAGGCAAATCACAGAATTTGCCAAAATTCACTAGACGAGACATCAAATCTTCGAATGATACTCAAGACGTTTTGTTTGAGGAGCTTATTAGGAAGTCAAATACATAGATATTCACAAACAGAACGGAATATTCTGCTTTGTTGCCTGTGAAATAGACTACATTTATTATGCTACTTTTGAACAGCCAGAAATTCAGAGTCCAAGCACATTTTCTGATAGTTTCCCAATTATTTTCAAGGCAGTCTGTTTTTTGATATAAACTATTTCAGATAAATCGACTTAAAATGACACATTTCTATGATAACTTTGCTCTGTTCTCTGTGTAAACCTCAAGATTTTTAATTACTTTCAACCAACACGTTCTGCATCCAACAAAGGAGATCCTATTCTGGGAACTGAACCAAGATCTTAGGTTTCACCCTATAGACAATTCCATGTAATGGCAATACAGTCATTTTGCAGGCATGTCTACATTGGTTGTTATAGCAATGACATGCTAGATTTCAGCACAAACCTTCAAGCAGCATACTTGAAGTATGAAGAGGTGTCAGAAAGCTGGAAATTCATCCTGCGGCGCTCAGCTCACGCGGCGCATCAGATGGAGTAGTATGTCCTTTATTTTCACGCTGCATACTGTGCAGCGCTGGGTATAGAATTGGTGGAGATATGACTGGCTGTCGCATGTAGTTCTCTGAGCATTTGATGGCAGCAGTTCTCTCGCCAACGTCTTTTTATTGTCCTGTTTCTACCAACTATGGCATGAGATGTGTGTGTCATTGTAAATGGCAAATGTGTCATGTCCTGAATGACAAAAAAAAAAAAAAAAAAAAAAAAAAAAAAAAAAAATACCCACAAGATTTCAAATCTGACATTGCTGGAAAGCCATTATTTGGTTTAGGGTTCCATAAAGGTTTATTATATTGCCTGTTTTGATGCACACTATAAATAAAATGGAGATAAAGATTATTCTGATATTTTGCACTTGAAAATTTCATGTTTAAAGGCCTAGTCCACCCAAAAATGAAAATTCTGTCATTAATTACTCACCCTCATGTCGTTCCAAACCCTTAAGCCCTTCATCGTTGAAACACAAAGATGTTTTCGATGAAATTAAAAAAAAAAAAAGAAGACTTTTTTGAGCAAGCTTCGAAGACTGACAGGGAAGGGCAGAAATTGTTGAAAAAAGTCATTATCTTTGTTTTCATTGGACACAAAAAATGGAAATGGCAGAAATTGTTGAACAAAATCTTTTTTTTTTTTTTTTCTTTGGGCATAAAAAAACTATTCTTGCAGCTTTATAACATTATGACTGAACCACTGATGTCACATGGACTAATTTAACGATGTCCTTACTGAGCCTTGAACGTGTCAGTTGCGTTGCTGTCAGGGTCACATAGCTCTCAGATTTCATCAAAAATATTTTAATTTGTGTTCTGAAGATGAACGAAGGTCTTACGGGTTTGGAACGTCATGAGGGTGAGTAATTAACGACAGAATTTTCGTTTTTGGGTGAACTAACCCTTAATTCAGTGCATTACTTGCTGCATCATTGTAATTATTTATGAAATTTACAAGCACTTTCTGAGTGAAAACTGTCAATTCTACACCATTTTTTCCAGTGTGTGAGCAATACAGTTTGTGCTGCTCCCATCATTATTATATTTTCATAATTCTACAAAGCTGATATGAAATCTTGAACATCAAAAACAAATGCTAACTACTTAGCTGTGATTGACTGAGCCTGTATACGACAGAAAGAACAAAAGGACATTCTCATGTTTTTGAGGACTAACCATAGTCGTTTGCTTGGGAAGATTTATTAAAATATGTAAATTATAAACCAGTTGTGCAGTTGTGGTAATTTCCATGAACAATAAATAATAAAAGTGCAAACGTCAGCATAAACCTTAGTCAGAATAGATGGTGTACAGTACTACGCACAAAGACACTGGCTGAAAGATCCTGAATAAGGTCCAGCAGTGTAGCAACTCACCCCTGAGCTCATATGCAACAAAAACTTGCACTGGCCACCCCACTTTACAGGTTGAAGTGGGTGCCTACTCTTAACTTAAGTTGTGATTTTTTTTCTCAGAATTTCGAGTTTATATCTAGCAATTCTGATGTTATAGCACACAGTTGAAAGTCATTAAGTCAGAATTGTGGGATATAAACTCGCAATTCTGAGAACATATGAGTCTTTTTCCACCCTCAAAACTGGACTTTATAACTCACAATTGCGAGTTTGTATCTCACAGTTTTGAGAAAAAAAGTCAGAATTGCGAGACACAAACTCTATAAAGTTTTTATCTCACAATTCTGAGAAAAAAGTCAGCAATGTGAGTTTATATCTTGCAATTCCGTGTTTATAATTCACAATTACAAGTTTACATCATGGAATTCTGAGAAAAAAGTCAGAATTGCGAGTTTTTAGCTCATAATTCTGACTTTATTTCTTACATTTGAGAGTTTATATCACGCAATTCTGACTTTATACCTTGCAATTGAAAAAAAGACAGTATTGCGAGTTTGTATCACACAATAATGAGAAAAAAAAGTCAGAATTGTGAGATAAATTGCAAAAACCATTTTTAAATTTTTTATTCAGTTATTAAATTTTTTACTGACAGTACAATGCTTTGAAATAATATTTAACATCAAGTCCATTCATTATTTGTAGTGCACCATCCAACCAATAATTACGATAAGTGTTGTGCTTTGTTGCTTTTAATATAACACGTTTCAGCCTTTAAATTCTGTTAATTTTTATCATGAAATACAAAGATTAAATGTGTTTTTACACTTTTAATATGATGTGAGATCACTATATCCGCACAGTTAAAAGTGGCATGTGACTCAATCATGTATTCCTCTTTTCTACTAGTTTTAACATGAAATAAACATGAATAAATTTGTGAAGGCATGCCGAATAAAAAAAAAAAAAAAAAAACAATTTAATTAACAAGCCTCATGTAATCAATCAATCAATCAGTGTTGCAAAAAATGTCAAAACAGTCGTAACATAACATTTAATTTCTATTATTTTGTTTATTTATTGATATATTTTATTGCTGTGTTTCATGTTAAATACATGTGAAGAATGAAAGGTTGGATGCCACATACTTTATTTTTGTTTTGTTTTAGCGTAGTAGTAGTTTTTTTAGCATAGTAGGTGGAATTTTCATATGAATTAACTTTATTCACTTAATATAACACACACACACACACACACACACACACACACACATATATATATATATATATTCTCATAAAAAGAAAGAAAGAATTTCTATAAAGAGTTTTAAAGAAATTTTAGTTGCATTCTTCAGGCCTTTCTTTTGGCAAATTTATCCAAAATGTCCTTGGTGTTTAATTTACGGCTTTGTGTATTCTCAATGGAAAAACGGCTAGTTACTAGAGTGCCGTGGTACTCAACAAAATATATATTTTCCAATTCATGTTCACAGTTTTGAGTGACAGATGATCAGCTTTTCTGTAAAAGGACAATGTATTTTGGAGTGAAATCATAAATGCTAGGTTGCTAAATCAGTGATAGTCTCAGCTTGCCCTAGAGAGAAAACAGCATGATTTTCACATTTTGACACATCTGAGACGTGCTAACCGAATTCAGAGCCAAATCCCCTGGCTGTTTGAGACATTACAGGCGGTCCAATGCTTACAGCAACACCTGCTGTTCTCTCTGCTTACACAGGGAAAACATAGCTATAGCTTGCGGTAAGCGTATAGCAAAATGACTGCCTACTTTACTTAATCATCATCCCGAAGTACTCTGCGGAGTGTAATAATAATACGAAAGATGTTATATATCATATCACGCCTGCCGGAGACTTTGACTGCATGTGTTTTCTGTCCCGCCCACAGGCTCTGCACTATTGAACACGCGAGGTGGATGAAGAAAGTGAGCGGGCATATATACATTATTTAACAGTCCCTTTGCAATAGTCCCTTTGCTATAATAATGGCAAAGTATATCCATGAATGTCCTTACCTCAGCGGATACCAGAACCCGGCCGAAATGACACCCACTCATGTATGGGGGGAAAAGAACGCATTAATTATTTATGCTATGAAGACTGACACACACACAATCCCCCGGGAAAAAGATTCCACATCTCAGATGAGGCTGCAGTATGTTGTATATGGAGTGTGGTAGCCCTTTCACAATATCAATAGGATGATTGAATGTGACAAGGCATAAAGAAGCAACAAAATCCTCACTGGATCTAATAACGGAGAGATAAGGTCACATTGTAAGACTCAGCTTGTTATCCTATGAAATTACATAATCCAAAATGGTGATTGTCCTTTGACTCAAGCAGAATGCAATGCTGATATCTATTAGCTGTTCTCAAATCGATAAGTAAATGAGGTCATCTTCAGAACTGATGCGCTAAATGAATACTGTCTTTTATACATAATCATTGCAAATGAGGAAAAACTTCTTCCTTTAGCACACCCTATTTGCATGCTTTCTTCATCAGTTTTAGTTATTTTGTGATACAATTAGGGATGTGAAAAACTATTGTTCTGTTCCAAAAACCTTAGAGATACAGCATTTTAAGGACCACAGACAGGAAAGCTGTTCCAAAATGCAATTATGCTGCCTCAGATACCACTTCTGGCCAAATTCTAAGGAAGTATGTATCCTTCACAGAGCAGGCAATCACAGAACGCATTAGGATGAGCTCACTGAAGAAAAAAAAAAAATAAATAAAAAGCCAACAGGCAATTCAATATGTTCAGGGAAAATATCTTTAACTTTATATAAAAAAAAATAATAATAATAATAAAATAAATAATAATATAAAATAAAATAAATAAAACCGTTCAAAAGAGTTGGTAACATTGTTTAATGTTTTTGAAAGAATTAAAAAAAAATGTAGGAGCACAGATTTAATTACTGAATCATATCATTCATTTGATTCGTTCGAATGGCTGATTCAGGAATAAAGCAAGTAACTTTATAAATGGGAAATTGAATCATCGACTTACTAAATTTGTTAAAAACGCACATTCATTCATAAACGAAACACCGCTGTGTTTAAATGGAGATGCGCAGCAGCGCATTTGTGATTTGTTTTGGATGACAAAATAGAGCAAAATCAGGCAATAGTGTTATATTCAGACAATGTAAGTCACTTAATTTTAACTTCTTGTTTATGTTGTATTAAATCAATATCTCATTTACAAACTCCCTTAAAAATCATTAAAAGTCACTCAACTTCATCGCAATCTCACAAAGTTCCATTATAATCAACAAAGCTCTCTACACTGCACAACAAATCTCTTATTTACACTGTCTCTGCACTTTGTTTATGAAATAGTTTGTGATACATGTCTGTGACACATTACTCAGTGCTGGAAAAACACGTAGAAACCTTTGAAGCTCCCCTCAGTGCAAACACAAATATGCTGATCGGTTCAGTCGCACACGGTGCTCCTAAATATTTTTTTCATAGTCGCATGCAGTTTGCAAATGTGACTAAAATGGTCGCACTGTACAGCCCTATAGCCTAGGCTCACTTTTGTTAAATGTTATTATAATAAATATTAAACAAATGGGTAATGCTTTATTTTATGGTTTCTTAACTAGTTGCTTATTAGCATGCATATTACTAGAATATTAGTACAGCATTTATTTCAAATAGAAATCTGTTGTAACAGTAAAAATGTGCTGTCACATTTGATCAATTGACAATTTGTCGGAACCAAAGTATTATTTGTTTTTTATTTCTTCCTCCAAACTTTCTGACTTCAAACTTCTCAATGGCAGTGTATTGATTTTATATGCCATAACAATTTGTGCCACAGTATCTCCAGTGACCGTCTAGTTCTCTCGAGAATGCTTATGAATTATGTTTCACAACACTGGCTATGAATTAATCCTCAACACTTTTACTGAAATGTTGTAAAACTGTGCTGAAATTGTAATTCAAACAGCCATTTAGCTTTATTATAATTGCTGCCTTGCATAGATGAAATTACAGTTTACAAACAGATGCTCAACGGTAACACTCCCAGGTTCTTCTGGCACCCTGGAAAAGTGCTGTTTTAGATTAGTGCTTCACACAAATTGAGCTAAAAATGAGGGAAAAGCGCAGTGCGAGTGGTTAAAACACCACTTTTAAAAAAGACTGAACCTTTTCTCAGAGGCAACTCCAATTAAAGCTGTTTTTCATTTCTAAAACGCAACTACTTTAATTTCTAAAGCGCAAACAAAAGGCCAAGCTAAATCTAAGTGTGATCATATATGTATAAGGCCCCAACAACTATGAATATTTATTCACCATAAACCAGTTTCACTTTGTTTCAAACTGTTTGCACTACAAGCTAATGTGTTCATAATTAAAGTAATGCATTAAAATAATATGGTAAGACACACTTGTTTGCAATATCAAGCAGCAAAACAAGCTGTTTTGTACAGCTAGAAATAGCCGGAAGCCACACCCATACAATTTACAAACGGCCACGCCCGCTTTTACGAGAAAAATAAGGTGGATGATAAACAGACAACCCTGTTTAACCCACAATTATGTCGACTTTTATCTGCAAAACCACCTCACTTTCAGAAAAAGTTTATGACAAGATAACAAAATCAGAGCCTTAGGATTTTGACAAACTGATCAATCAGAGCAAGTGGCTTCAGATTCACTTTAATGTTTACCTGTGCCCTTCAAACGGAAGCCCAGCAGACTGACTTTCAGCAAAACACTTTTCAAAATATTGTTCACAGAACAGAGCTTAAAATAGACAAAGACTGACTGATCATGATGTCAGAAACAATAACAAGTCACAACAAGACAACACTCTAAACAGTGCATAGACAGACAGGAACCATTACTATCAACTGTACAATTGTGAAGCTACAGGACTAGACTATTTGGATTTTAACAGTGTAAGACTGACACAGGGAAACATTTAAAATTCAAAACCACAGCACTGATGCCAAACATCCCCGTCAATTATGCTGCCTTTTGAATATCAAATTAGACTGTAAATAAACACATTTAAGACAACTAACGCTAAAAGTAGTTCAACTGTTCTGTGGGGAGATAAGCATATCTAAGATCTGAAAATGTAAGAGCTTGAAGTGCTTTTGAAGTTTTAATTTACCTCAAAATTAAAATTGTCATCATCCGGTTGTTTCAAACTCATATGACTTTTTTTCTGTCAAACCCAAAAAGAGAGGCTTAGCAAAATGTTCATGCTGCTCTGTTCCATAAAAACAAAGTTAAAGATGATTAGGAGTACCAGAACTCATATTTGTGACCCTGGACCACAAAACCAGTCATAATGGTCATTTTCTTTTTTTTTTAAATTGTGATTTATACACGATCTGAAAGCTGACTAAATAAGTTTTCCATTGATGCATGGTTTGTTAGGATAGGACAATATTTGGATACAAGATACAACTATTTGAAAATCTGAAATCTGAAAAAAATCAAAATATTGAGAAAATCACTTTTAAAGTTGTCCAAATGAAGTTCTTAGAAATGCACATTTCTAATCAAAAATTAAGCTTTGATATATTTACAGTAGGAAATGTACAAAATATCTTCATGGAACATCGATTTTTGATGATAATTTTGACCCATACAGTGTATTGTTGGCTATTGCTACAAATATGTTGTTTCTGACATTGATAATAATATGAAATGTGCTTTGAGCACCACATTAGCATGTTAGAATGATTTCTAAGTGATCATATGACACTAAAGACTACAGTAATAAATTACAGTTTTAAATTTATTAGAGGGGTCATGAACTGGAGAATCAAAATAATCTTGAAATTAATACATATGAGATGTTACTCTACAATAAAAACATACTACATATTAAGATTGGCCAAAAATATTGATTTCTCGATTCTATTTGATTTTCATTTTTATGAAAAGTTATTGATTCTTAAATCCCAAGAATCGATTAGTCCAGCCTGATTTCAGTTAATGAATGAAACATTGTAGCACTCACATCCAGTAAATCTTTATGCGTTGTTAATTTTGATATGAAACAAAGTCTCATATTTCAAATTCTGCCCATTTTATTACAATATTCAAAGAATAAATACCATTTAGGTGCTGTTTAATGTGGTGTGACAGACTGCTGTTGCACCTCAGTTCAAGAGAACTGGCAACACAAAGCGTGTGCGATCATCTCTTCCGCTTCAATACCAATTTCAGAATGAAATGAACATGAATAAACATCAGAAGGTGTGTTAAAAGAAATCTGTATTCTGTCTCATGTAATCGCTTTATTAGAATTTCAACTGTGGAAATACTTTAATATAACAGCTCGTAACAAATATGTCACGTGACGTCACATTTACCTATTGACCATATATGACATTATAATGTATTGACCACACATTATTTTATTTTAACATATTCAAAATATCAAAACATATTCATTGACCATAAACTCATTAGTCAGCTAGAAAAATCTCTAGAGAGGAGCATTTTGCTAAATATATGCACCGTATAACATATTTATTATAATTTTACTGTTTACTGTTTTCAGTGTTTCATTTATGTTCAAATAAATCAGTCAAGTTTTTATGACAGCCACCATTTAATTGTTTATATTTCAATGAAGAAATTGGATCAAAAAAACAATTATATAATTGTTGGCCTATATGGGTAATTATATAGATATATACACTGCCCTCCAAAAGTTTGGAAACGCCTTAGAATTGTGGGGTTTTGGACAATATTGGCATGAATACTTTTTATTTTGTGATAATTTTGTACTGGTAAGGGACAACACAAACTACGAAAACATATTTTATTACATAAACAGTTTATACATAGAAAAAATGTAAATTTTTGATTCATCAAAATATCCACTATTAGCAGCTATTACAGCTCTGCACTATCTGGGCCTAAATTCATTGTATTCTAAACTTAATTGGCAATTAATTGTTAAAACTATTAAGGTGTGCTGACCCAAAAATCTTTTAAAAACCTGGGCCAAGTTTAAACCAGTATCCAGGCATCACAGCTGGCAAAGGGGCATGTCTGACTTTGACATGTATATATTGCTATTATTATGTAATCAAAATGAAAAATTATTATTGTTGGTCTTCAGTGATAATGTCAAGTTGCTTTAATGTATTTGCACCAAAAAATGATAAGGATTTATTCTGATATCGTCCAAAACCACACATTGCCAGGGGTGTTTCAAAACTTTTGGAGGGCAGTGTAGATTATATAGTTATATAGATAATTATATAACACCTACTCTACCTGATATTTCTCCAAAATAATCAATATTGAATCGAATCAAAAAGCAAGCTTGTGAATCGAAATCAAATTGTGAAATCTGTGTCAAAATCCACTATCATTGTATGGAAAACAGCAGCACAAACATTCAGCTAAACATCTTTTCTCCTCCAAATATGGAAGTCCATACAGGTTTGAAACAACATGAGGCTGGGTAAATGCTAAACTTTTAATTTTCAATGAACTACCCCTTCAAGCAAACAAAACACACATCACATCCTTCAAATATCAGATTTGCATGAGCGCAATTTACATTTTTGCATAACGCATAATTAGGTAATCAGCTGAGTCACAGTGTCATCAAAGACCCCAGGTTTTTTTTTGCAGCTGACAGCTATCTGTCAGAAAGCAGAGACTGGCAGTGAAAGTGATGGGTGCGCTCTATCACTAGATCTAATGAAATCAGCTGGCACCACCCTGAGCTCTGAAATATGACACCCACTCTCACCCGGCCATTAACACCAGCTGTGCTGGCTGATACCAAAGCTGATCAACGCTTTGACACATGCACATCCCACACACAAAAATGCTCACACATGTATGCAAATGCAGGCGGTATTGGGATGGAGGCATGAAGTCAGCAGGGTACCACAGGCTGGTGCAACAGCATTGCACTGCACTGTTTTAAATTCCAGGTATAATTATTATACTATCCGAGTGATGATTTAAGCATATTCTGACTCCACCAGGTTAACAGAGGATCTAAAATTGGGACGCTGGGACTGGACAGTGTCACCTGAATCTTAATCGAACTGTCCTGTCACTAAATGAGGCTGCAGTACCGTCAATGAACAGAAGAGGGCAATTTAGCTGCATCCAAGCACAAAATGAAGGTGAGGGAGTGAAGGCTAAAAAAATCTTTCTTGATCTTTCATTTCTTCCACTTTTTTCCCTTCTTTCTCCTCCGCTCATTGCCAGTTGCCGTCCTGTTTTTATTGCTCTGTATTAATTAGGACATCCATTAGGTGGCTTAAGTCAGACACAAAGATATAAATCCCCTTGTTAATTTGGAAAGAAGAATCAGCGGCGCTCATTATGATTAAATTAGCAGAGATCTGCCGGGTGGCTGGACCTTTCTGACATGATTGTGATCATCAGCTCCAAACATCGGACGGCAGTTTCCCTTTACCCTCTATTAGCATTCTGTACCTAATCTCCGATTTATCGCTGGTTTAAAAGGTCTCCCTTGAAATAATCATCTGTTTAATCATCATAATGATGCTATATAATTTACACAATAATTTTTTTTTATGCAGTATTTCAAACCTTTTGCTCTGTGAAAACACTGCACATTATATTAAATCATATTTTGAATGTGTTTGACTGCATCCTGGCGTTGATTTAACCACTCGTGAACTTATATTGGGACATATTTCTTATAATGTGGTACCTCCTAGATGAAAACGGCCATTTGCAGCTAGCACATTGTTCCTTGAAATGGCCTTATATGAGCATTGCCGTTATAGCGTACAGCCATGCAAACCAATTACCTGACCGAAGGACTCCCTTGAGTTGGCTGGCGATACCATTATAGATCCCCCACCATGTGTAACAGTTGGTAATTGTGGGCATCTTTTGGCTTCCTCTACACATAAACCAGTCCAGATGTTGGAAGGTGTGTGAAAGATGACCTATCAGACCATATTACGTTTTCCATTTGGGTGCAGGTTTTGAGTCAGGTTATAAGATTTTGCTTGGCCTCAGAGTCAAGAGGTTTCTGAATGGCAGCACTGCCATAAATTCTAGATCACAACGTAGTTTTTGTTAAGACAAGGTCACGAAGTTGCTGATTGAATTCTGAGAAATTCTGTGAGGCTGCAGTGACATTTAGCAACTATCCTGCGTAGTGTCCTTTTATTGAACTCAGCAAAAATCATCTCACAACCACAGGTCTGGTTTCCTTATGCAGTTTATATGTTTGACATATGATGTCATTATTTTTGAGACTGTTCCTCTCAACACATTTAACTTTGCTGAACTTAAATAATGCTGCTCGTCTTTGCTCTTTAAAGCTGCTGATTACCAATCAAGAGAATATGATTCAGATTTGCAGCTGCATTTGATAGTAAATGACTTATTTTCGTCTGCTCTTTTTCTTAGTAAATAATTAGCATAATAACAATTATTTTATGATGTGAAAGGACTTCAGGAAAAAAAGCTACAATTTGACTAATTTCAAAACACATTTTACCATGCTCTGGTAAATCAAATGTGACCCTGGACCACACAACCAGTCACAAGCATCATTTTTTTTTTTTTTAAGTTGAGATTTATACATCATTTATACATAAGCTTGTCATTGATGTATGACTTGTCAGGATATTTGGCTGAGATACAAGCATATGAAAATCTGGAATCTGAGGGTGCAGAAACATCTAAATATTGAGAAAATGGCCTTTAAAGTTGTCCAGATGAAGTTCTTATTTACTTATTATTACTAATCAAAAATTAAGCTTTGATATATTTATATATAGATTTAAATTCATCAATGAACATGGTATTTACTTAATTTTCTAATGCTTTTTTAAAGAAAATTTGATAATTTTGACCCATACAATGTATTTTTGGCTATTGCTACAAATATACCCGTGCTACTTAAGACTGGTTTTGTGTTCCAGGGTCACATATATAGTCATATTTATGAGCTGAAATATCAATATTATGAGAGAAAAAAAATATATATAAAATATAAAAAATTGACAGTAACATTTTTTTTTATTTCATAAGTATGACTTACGTCATATTTATGACTTTTCATGTCATAATTTCAACTTAATATGTATGTTTTCTGATGTTTAACATAAACTGAATTTTTGTCATAATTGATCAAATGAACGTTTTATAATTTGACTCTTTCGACCTGAATTGACATTTTATATCATAATTTGACTATTATAACCAGAATTGACATTTTATGTCAGCATTTCAAGAGAATATGATTCAGCTTTGCAGCTACATTTGATAGTAATTTTTTTTGTCTGCTCTTTTTCTTAGTAAATAATTAGACTAACAACAATTATTACATAAAAAACCTAAAAGCTACAATTTGACTAATTTCAAAACACATTTTACCATGCTCTGGTAAATCATATGTGACCCTGGACCACACAACAAGGGTCAATTTTTTTTTTTTTTTTTTTTTTTGAAGTTGAGATTTATACATCATTTATACATAAGATTTTCATTGATGTATGGTTTGTTAGGATATGACAATATTTGGCTGAGATACAAGCAATATGAAAATCTGGAATCTGAGGGTGCAAAAACATCTGAATATTGAGAAAATCACCTTTAAAGCTGTCCAAATGAAGTTCTTAGGAATGCATATTACTAATCAAAAATTAAGTTTTGATATATTTATATATAGATTTAATATTGTCATGGAACATGGTAGTTACTTAATATCCTAATGATTTTTTATAATTTAATATATTTTATATATTATAAAATTTATAATTTTGACCCATACAATGCATTTTTGCTATTGCTACAAATATACCCGTGCTACTTCAGACTGGTTTTGTGGTCCAGGGTCACATATATAGTCATATTTATGAGGTGAATTGTCAATATTAAGAGATTTATCAAAAAAAAAAAAAAAAAAAGTCAAAATTGTGACAATGTTACAAAATTGACATAAAAAGTGGAAGATTATCACATTCAAAAGTCACATTATGACACAAAAAGTCAAAACTATAAGAAAAAAAGAAAAAATCGACAGTAACACTTTTTTATTTCATAAGTATGACTTACGTCTCGTGTGACTTTTAATGTCATAATTTCAACTTAATATGTATGTTTTCTGACATTCAGCATAAACTGAATTTTTGTCATAATTGACTTTTTTTTATCAAAGTAATGTTTTATGTTGTAATTTGAGTCTTTTGACCCAAATTTACATTTTATATCACAATTTGACTATTTTGACCAGAATTGACATTTTATGTCAACATTTCAACTTCATAATTATTACAAAAATGGTAGATAGATCTTGTTGCAGAACATGAAAATCCACTTCCATGCACTTATTACAAGAAAGGGCTACATCTTAAACAAAAAACAAAGTATATCAGCCCAAAACAGGCCTCTGTGAGATATTTTCTTTCATAATTATTACTTTTTATGTCATAACAGGGGCTACCCCCTAATAGCCAACTAACTGTTAGATGACAAGAAGAGGCTTGGTCGACCAAAATTTTATTAGTCGCTTATTCACAGAAAAAAAATTCCACACTAGGTGGCGAAGTCACGCAGTCCGTGATGGACGGATCTTTAACGGCTGGTCTATGTGGTGATATATACATCGGGCAGGACATCCAAATGCTCACCTATCATTCATCAACCTCAAATATGGCTTTTCATCTGAAATATGTAAGTAGTAACAACTTTACATGGCTGCTCAATCTAATGTTATCTTAGAAAAATGTACACTATTGAAGTGTCTGCGTGGAGTGTGGAAGCTGAATAATAGTGCGCTTACTACATGACAGATGGAGCCGCTGCTGCGGTCACTTGCTCTTAAAATCCTCTGTCATTTTTGGTCATACAGATAAAAGTAATACATCTTTCGAATCTGTAAAGACTCTAAGTTTATTTGTGTGCACTCACAATATCAACGAAACGTTGTGCTTTTGTAAAATAATGAAAGCAAAAAGGATGCGTTTTCTGCCGTCTTGGTCTCTGTGAACTTCAGCGCGTCACTTCAAAACTTGCCTTACTTGCCTTACAGACATGAAAGATATAGGTTATCTATAGAGAGTGAAATGTCTATTTTTAAATGACCCAATTCAAAGAGAAAACAAATATTCTCAGATTATATAATCCATATGAAACATGCATACTGGTGCATGACTACTGCGGAGATGTTGAGTCAGTGTCACAGACTGCATCTCTTAAGCCGAAAACAAAGAAAGAGCTAGTTTATCAATAAATGATTTACGTTAATGCAGTCTCCTTGCTGTTTTTCCTAAACACATTAATAATTATTATATCTGACGGTGCACTGTGGCTTTTTTTGTGTCTGCTTGAGGCTATTTAGGCAATTAAAGTCTCATTATTATGATTTATATGGTTTATTAAACGTGCGACTAATAGTCGACTAATCCTTAAAATGAACGACTACTAGTCAACCAGAAAAACTTTAGTGGAGGGCAGCCCTAGTCATAACTATGATTTATCAAAGTCTATTTTTTTTTCTTATATGGCAAAAATGGGCTTCCACATAGTTGACCTGTTGTTGCAAAGAAAGTAAAATATAATGTAAGGTTTATTTTCTTCATCATTATCACATAAACACACTCTAAAATCTCAGCAAAGAGGAAAAGTTTTTGAAATGTGGAAAGACAAAAGAAGAAAAAAACAAAAAAGTTGTTTTTCAAAGCCATGTCTTTCATCAATTAGCTGAGAAGCAATGGCTTAAATAAATTATTTGTTTTGTGCAGTCTTTGGCTCTTTAATCTTACCTTTCAATACTGTCTTATTTCACACATTTTAAGGCATCTTTTTTGCCTACAGGAGCAGAAGAATGCCAATGGAAATCCATTTTCACAGTGCAGTGGTTGAACCGGTGAACTATGGATCAGTGTCAGCCAATCACAGCACTGGATTGTGTTGATAAGACACACTTCAAAGTACTAGTGGCCTTGATAAAAAGCCTTGCACACTTTGCTCATCGCTCTTCATTTAGCACAGTAAATCAAGCATCCCGACATAAACGCACAGTCACACACGCACACACGCAAACAGCCTATTCATTTGCAAAGTCCATAATGCATGAGTATCTGTTTGAAAAACGCACACTCCCAACAACACCTGACACACACAAAGTAGGCTTTTTCTAGCTCACAAACGTTAAAGAGATAAGTTAATTAGAAACTATAAGAAGACGTATTATTCTTTCTTTGATCTGATAGAGAATAAGAATGTTTTCACACCATAGTGTGGTGTAGATGAATATTATATCTTAAAGTGTTTGACATCTAATTAAAATCAATGCAAAGTCATAAATAAATAATTATTAATATATAAGTCTTAAAAACATTGATACAATTTCTGCATGCACACAAAAGCGACTTACAGCCAATTACAGTCTAAGAGAAAATGCAAGGTAATTGCCGACTGATGTAACAAAAGTGTAATCTTAAGAATTAAGCCAAAATAAAATAAAATAAAACAAAATAAGACCAGTTTTTCGTATACATTCACACGCTCAACATAAACTGCATTTTTGTCATAACTGACTTTAAATAAAAATAACAAAATAAAATAAAATAATGAAATCAAGGCCAGTTTTTTCATATATATGTCGTACTGTACAGCCCTGATACACAGTCATACTTCTAAAAAGTTTAGTCAAAACTCTGACAGTGTTATAAAATGTAAATAAAAAGTGGTAAATTATCACATTCCAATGTCAAATTATGATATAAAAAGTCTAAATTATAAGAAAAAAAATATAAAAAGTTTTCTTTTCAAATTGACCTTTTATCTTATGACTATGACCATAATAATTTCATTTTAAATAATAATTTCAAGTATGACTCATGTCATATTTATGACTTTCAATATCATAATTTCAACTTAATATGTATATTTTCTGATGTTCAACATAAACTGCATTTTTGTCATAACTGTCTTTATATATATAAAAAAAAATAAATAAATAAAAAAAAAATAATAAAATAAAGATAATAAAGACTGTGCAATATGTGACTGATGGAATATCTATATAAAAAAAAGAAGTAGAAGAAGAAGAAAAAAAAAAAACATCCCATTCAAAACAAGATACTGTATTTCTAATGTCATTAATTAATGATACATCCTAAATGAGTAATCATAAAGTTCAGGGAATCTCTTTAAATCTCCATATTTCTTAAAAGTGTGATTTGGAGTCAAGCCCATATATACCATCTGTGGTCTTACAATCAAAACAAGACTGAAAATTTGTTCTGTGGCTCATCTGTTCATCTCTAACTAAAGTCAGACAGACAGAGAGAGAGAGGAGAAACTGGGTGATCATAAATAAAGCAACACAAGAATTCAAATGCCAAGGACAAATCCGTTCTTTGAACGTTTAGAGACAGATCCAGAGGGCTCTAGGTGGTTTTGCTCTTCAGTTGAAGGACAATCTAAATTATCTCCGGCTAAAGGTTAGGACCTTCAACTAATGCTCCTTCACCAAACCTCGGTCCACTCCTCTCCGCTCTTCAGGAGCACTAACAAGATCAACAGGGAAATAGGGGATGTCAGAAAAAATCCATGACTTGGAATAAAATTACTAAAGTTCTCTTATGGGAACGACCTCTAGGCTTTTAAACTCCTCATTCAGAACTACTCTGATCTTTTCTTGTGGTTTAAAGCTTATAAAATGTAATACCGTCACTGGTCCGCTGGTCTTTAGGGACAAAAAAGGGATTTTTCATCAACTTTATTTCTTAAAAGGGCCAAAAAGTTGACAAATGCCACACTAAACAAGTCTGAGTGGAGATTTGAGATGTTCAGATTCTTGAAGCCTGAAGCTAGAGATGATCTCACGGCTGAAATGCTTTTCCCTAAGGTCGATTAAGTCATCAGGAACGCGGCAGATTTATATTTAGCCGTAGTTTAGCTCTGCGTGCTCTCGTTCCCAGATAAGGGCAATATCAAGATTGATCGTTGACTGACACACAGAAAAAGGACTTACAATGTGTGTCTTAAAGCCTCAGGAGCTGAAGAACTGAGGCAAATATGCCTCCTTTGTGGTTCGCATACGGGTCCACAGCTAGTGACATTTACTGATCCCTTTCTCTCCTCCTCTCATCATCGATCATTTCCTGTCCTTTCTCTATTCTTGCTTCTTCATAAAAATGCTTCTTTATAACTTGCTGGAAATGTGAAGCCAAAGTATTATATATGAATGCTTCCACAATGTATGTATGGTTTTTTGGAGGGGTAGCAACTGTCAGGACTTGAACATGCATCACCTGTGCAAGCGCCAATGTGCCAGGAGCATGTACACTAATCTCAGTGTTTCCCCTGCCATTGTATTAGGGGGGCGGCCCCCCCAACGGCAGCCTTGAAAGTCAAGTTAATTTTATTTAACTTTATTTTTTATATAGCGCCAGATCACAACAGAAGGCATTTAAGGTTACCTTTCCTGTAGAACATTATTAAACAAACTAAATAATGTTAATTATCTTACTTACACAACGGCAAGTCATTTCTGTCTCTAGTTGCACGTCTATAATTTCTCCTCCGCGAAAATGCAGACAGGATCACGGAGTCCATTCATAAAAACGGATTTACTCTATAGCACAGAATGCCACAGAATTCGTCAGTTTTTGGACGGATGAATAAATCAAAAGTAGGTCTCTCACTTAATTCGAATTGCGATATGGACTAGTGTATGTGAATATTAAAATGCAAAAAGATGGTTTAAATATGAATCCTGCTTGTTCCGGTTGCCTCTGTATGAATGACTAGCGGCGACGCGGTTTTGTTTACTACACAAATACTTAATCACAGGTGACGCTCGCAGTGATTTTCGGCCTCTGCGTCTCACTATATGACTACATAAACGCGTAAACTTACACTTTAGAGCTGCGGTGAGTCACTTCATGTGAATTTTACCGTTTCATTTAAGAAAACTAGCATCATATCATACTGTATACACACAAAATCTTCCCAGCAACCTGTCAAAATAAAAGTACGGTTTAACGTAATAGAAATATATAGTCTTGTATTCCTTTTGTACAGTATAATGTAGGTGTTTATATTTTCCTATTTCTGGCAAATTTAAATAAAACAATTAAATGCTAAAAATAAATATTACTACAATTATTATTACAACTTTTTATACATAATTTTCACACAGTTTTTCTTCCATGTATTAATTTTAACAGTAAACCTGTTTGTTTGGCAAAAAATAAAAGGGTTTGATGTTAATTTTATTAAAAATAAATAAATGTTTAATGCCTTCATTTGATTATCAGAAAAATTAAATCACACAAAAATCTCTGAGAAAAAAAAAAAGAAAAGAAAAAGATTGTTAGGTCCCTATTGTTCAAAATGTTGAAATTGAGATTTTTTGACTTTTTTAAAGGGGTCATCAGATGTCCATTTTTCACAAGTTGATATGGTTCTTTAGGTCTTAATGAAAAGTCTGTAATATACTTTGGTTAAAAATTGTCAATGGTTGTGTAAAACACCCTTTTTACCTTGCCAAATCAGCTCTGCAAAAATCGTCTCATTCTGGTCAGGCTGCTTTAAATTCAAATGAGCTCTGCTCGCCCCACCCCTTTCTTGTCGCTGTGGAGTTACGAGCCTGTTTACTTTAGCCGCATTTAGCCACTTTAGCCGCTAAACTTGCTAACTAGCGCATTATTAGGAAAGGCAATCGCAAAGATTCATAAAAAACTCTTATACTCACTTCTGCTGTAAGTGAAGCTGGATCATGAATGATTCGCGTGAACATAGACAGATATACGTAAATCGGGAGGCGTATTCCCTTCACAAAGAGAAATAATCTACTGCATCTTCACCGGCTCAGATGTCGGGAGTAAATGACGACCACTATGTTCATTATTACATCCAGCAACACAACACCTCAATCACTCAATCGGAGATATTCTTGTCTAATTTACATCCCTGCTCCAGCAACGAAACAAAGAGGGCGGACTGTTACAGCTGATCTGAGGTAAAACACTCATGTCAATCAACTATCGTGGGAGTGGCCTCTGTGGGTGTGACATCACAACGACAGGCATCTGAGAGTGGCTCAAATTGAAAAAGGGAATATTATTTTTACAGATTAATTAAAAACCACTACATAAATATTTCACAAAACCGGAAACCTAGGGGAAACACTAAATCTAATACACAGGACATGAATAGTATGATTATTCTGATGTTGAAAAAATTCTGTTGTGCGAGCCATATTCATTAAACATGAGCAGAACTAATTTCTATGTAAATTATTTTCATGAATCACCACTCATTGATCCATTCATCCCTAAATGGTCATATTCAATTTAATGGGACAATTTACACACAAATGATTTATGCATGATGTACACAGAAATTTGTTCTGCTCTGGCCTTACAAAGGCCTAGCTTGTCTAATATGGTGACCTCATTGTTAAAACGCAGTGATATTGGCTTTACAGCCTGTATGATAAACACTAAGACCACCAGTGAACCTGCATGTTTTTTTAACTGTAATATTCTGTAGTTCAACCTGTAACCCTAATGAAGATATCCAGTGAGTGAAGACGTCTGCTTCCCTTTGATTTTAATTGTTTTACAGCAGAGCACCCACAGCTCATTCATCAAGCTCCTGCACCACTGCAGGCATTGAGCTCTTGCCCGGCAGAGGTGCGGCTCCAGGGAGCTCGTCTATGGCGGATCAGGCCAAGAGAGCAGCTCTACACTCTTTCAATCTTTTAATCAGCTCGCTCGCTCACTCTTACCCTCCCTCTCTGCATACAGTTCTGCCTATGCAGTTGTGCTCATAAGTTTTTATACCCCTTGCAGAATGCAAAATGTTAACAATTTTAACAAAATAAGAGGGATCATGATAATTGCATGTTAGTCTTTGTTTAGTACTGTCCTGTATAAGCTATTTCACATAACAGATGTTTATATATACTCCACAAGACAAAATAGTAAGTGAATTTATTAAAACGACCCGTTCAAAAGTTTTCATACCCTTGAATCTTAACATTAATCATAAAACGACACACTTCCCTGGATGATCCACATCTGTTTTTATGTTTTGTGATAGTTATTCATGAGTCCCTTGTTTGTCCTGAGCAGTTCAACATTCTTTGATTTTCCAGCATCTTCTCCAGCATCATTCAAACCCTTTCTAAAGATGGCTCTCAAAATCATACAGTCACTGTTGGAAAGGGTTCAAATATGCAGAAGAAAAAAAAAAAAATATATATATATATATATATAAAATATATATACTGCTGTTAAATTTTTTAAGACGTCTTTTCTGCTCATCAAGGCTGTGTTTATTTGATTAAAAATACAGAAAAAAACAGTAATATTGTGAAATATTATTGCAATTTAAAAGGGTTTTCTATTTTAATATGCTTTACAATAGAATTTATTCTTGTGATGAAATCTAAATTTTCAGTATCATTACTCTAGTCTTCAGTGTCATGATCCTTCAAAAATCATTTTAATATGCTGATTTACTATCAATGTTTGAAACAGTTGTGCTGCTTAATTTTTATTTATTATTTATGTATTTATTTTTGGGACCTGTGATATTGTTTATCAGGATTATTTGATTAATAAAATGTAAAAAAAAGAACAGCATTTATTTAAAATAGAAATCTTTTTGTAACAATATACACTACCGTTCAAAGTTTGGGGTCCGAACATTTTTTTTCTTTCTTTCTTTGAAAGAAATTAATATTTTTATTTAGCAAGTATGTGTTCAATTGATAAAACGGTCATAGTTATTAAGACTAATATTGTTGGAAAAGATTTCTATTTTAAACAAATGCTGTTCTTTTTGACTTTTTATTCATCAAAGAATCCTGAAAAAAATATCAAGGTTTCAAAAAATATTTGGCAGCACAACTGTTGATTTCTAAAAGACCATGTGACACTGAAGACTAGAGTAATAATGCTGAAAACAGCGTCACAGAAATAAACTATATTTTAAAGAATATTAAAATAGAAAACTGTTATCTTAAATTGAAATATTATTTTTTTTCTTTTTTTTTTTTTTTACATAAAAAGTAACTGTATTTTAATAAAAAATAAAATTAAAATAAAAACCTTTTTTTCAAATAATAAATAATTGTATTAAGATGTTTGACAAAACTTTGTATTAATACATAATCCACAGTAATTATCACAAAAAAAGACCTCTTTCTCACCATGTCTCCAAATTGAAATTTGGAAGAAAATGAAATCTATAAATCTGATATTTGGACAAAAGTCTGGAATAATTAAGTTTTTTTTTAATTTTTTTGGAAAAAGTATTTCATACTCACTTGGGCTGCTTTTATTTGATCAAAAATACAATATAATAAATGTAATTCATAAGAAATAACTGTAAGAACTAAATATAATTTATTTCTCTGATGACAAAGCTAAATTTACATGATCCATGATCCTTTAAAAATCATTCTGACATGCTGATCTGCTGCTTAGTTATTGGTAATTATTATTGGCGCTCAATTAATAATAAGAGTTCTTATTATTTACGGTGAAAACCGTTAAAAAACTTTCTGCAAATTATGCAAATTTTTCACAATACTTCAGTGATTCACACAATATTGGTGAGCATGAAAGATTATTATATAATGTTAAACATTTTTTTCTCTTCCTTGCACACATCTCTCCTGCCTTGAAACACATCCTCAGGCAGTGAGTAAGAATCTCTTTCGTACCCAAGTTTCTTGATCCCTTTCTCCCTTCTCTCAATCTTTCACCCTCAGGCACTAGTGCCCATTGCAGCGGTGGGTCGTGCTCGGCCGTTACCCTCCCACCTCGCTGTCATACAGGCCGTGTAATGGGAGAAGGATGAGAGTGAGAGGAAAAAAGAGAGTATGAGAGTGAGAGAAAGTAAGAGAGAGAACACGATGGGTTGCAGAGTGGCAAGAAAGAGCATGCAGTACGAACCGTGTAGGAGATGGAGGAGGTGGGAGCCTGGCTGTCATAAAAACTATTCTTGTGTCTTTTTTGTGCCCTGTTTTCAGCACAGCTTGTCTGTAAAATCTATATTTCATCTCTTGAATTCAGAATTTTCTGATGCTGAGTTGGTCCTCCTATCAATAATGTATTGATCATCAAGTCAAATCTTATACGCTTAGTATTGCTGATCTCCAAAAAGCCATTTTACAGGTATATCTCAGCAAATCTTGCAAGAGTATCAGAGGAGACACATAAAAGTTTGGAGGGAATCAATCTGATCTGTAAAGCTTTGTAGCCTTGCTATTTTTTATTTAAAGTTTCAGAACCAAAAACTTTAAAACGTACAAATTCGTTTCTCAATGAGGCTTTTAATCTGCTCAAGTAGTGCTGCAGATACAGTATGTTTACTGATAAATGCACAAATAGCCTCAGTTTACTTTTCTCTTGTGGACACTAGAGTATACAGGCAGTGCTTGTATCAGTCGAGTGCACATTATAACAGCAGAGGGAAAGATATCTTATTCAAAACAGAGGGAGTCATAATCTAAAAGACTTACTGTTTATTAAAAACATCATTTAAAACTTAGATGCTCTGTTTTCTGGTATGATGCACAGATTTCAAATTTTAAGCCAAATGAATGATAACCTTAAACACAAACACTCTTATGTGGGACGAAAAACAATATATTTTTAATCCTCAAAAGTTATATAATAAAATAAAATAATAAAAACTCATTTCATGCAAGTTTGAAAAACAGTGACATTCTCGAGTGAATTTGTTTGTTCCGCATGTATTTTGCTGAGGCGTCATTCCAATATTTTCATCTCCTTCAGCCAGTCTGTGAATATTCATAAGCTGTGTGGTCGACATTTTCCCCCACTCATTCAAAAATGATTAGGTGGCACACTTCAGCTCCAGAAGGTTTGTGCTATTTGGGGCAAGGGTACAAGTATGGTTTACCACCCGAGTCTCCAGAGAGCTCATTACCCGTACCCAAAGAGCAGGACCTTTAGCTGAGTCACAGGGGGTATTAAAAAACCATGCCCTGTGTCTGTTGTCCTCCTCACAGCAGTGCATTAGCACCTGCCTAACAGCATCTGCATTCTCTTGCATGGACTCAGTAGATCATGATCGCAGATCGCCGCTAATTTATGGCACCAAAGTGTAAATAGCATTGACTGATATGAATGAAACGCTTTAAAAACCGATTAATATTTAAAGGTGACCTATTATGTTTTTTTTACAGAATGTGTCTGTGAAGTTTCAACACAAAATACCTCACAGATCATTTATTGCATCGTTTTAAAGTGCCTATTTTGAGTGGAAGCATGTAGAAACACTGTTTTTGTGCATGTCTCTTTAAATACTAATGAGCTGCTGCTCCCCGCCCACTTTTCCAGAATAGTGCTGTGGCTTTACAGCTCATACCTCAGATATTCTCAAAAAACATCTGTTTGGTTTTGTCTTATGTCTACCCTGGTGAAAAAAACAGCATATGCTGGTAGGTATGTTTTGATGCTGGGATGCTGGTTAGGTATGTTTTGATGCTGGTTTAAGCTGGTCCTTTGCTGGTTTATGCTGGTCCTTGACCAGCAACATGACCAGCATAAACCAGCAAAGGACCAGCATGAACCAGCAAAGGACCAGCGTAAACCAGCAAAGGACCATCTTAAACCAGCATCAAAACATACCTAACCAGCATTCCAGCATCAAAACATACCTACCAGCATATGCTGTTTTTTTCACCAGGGTATTGCGCTGAAATCATGTGTTTTAAAGCCATATTAGTTTAAACTTCTGATAAAAAGTTTTCTGAGCGCACATATCCAAAGCACGCGCACATGAAGCGGCTGTCACACGGCATGCGAGTACTGTCCAAAAAACACTGGGTTATTTTTTTAACCCAATTGCTGGGTTATGCCTGTTGGGTCATTATGTTGGGTTATTTTTCCAGTGTTGGGTAGTTTTTTGTGTAACCCAGCTGTTGGGTTAGTGGCTGGGTCAATCTCAATGACCGCTGAAACTATACACCCCCCCCCCGCCCCTTCCCTCAGACGAAATAACCCAGCGCGGGCACTTTAACCCAGATGTTGTGTTACAGTCAGAGCAGCTTTTCATTCTCCTCAGTCCTCAGCGCTGCTGATTTAGTGGACTTCTTCAGTGAAATTAAGGTTTGTATACATTTTATTTCATCTATAAAGTCTTTATTGTGCTGTAAATTATTTTATTTGAGATGTCAGTCAGCTAAATGTGTCAGCAACGGTCGTTTCGTGCGATGGAAACGCCTTGCCTTGCATAACATAAACTGATTTTATTCGTTATAATACTGCTTCTAATTAATTTGGATGTTAAAATATGTTCTCAAAACTCTGTACTGTTTGTTTATTGACAGGTTATGAAGTCAGTCATGGCATCTTTCAGCTATGAGTGAAACGTGAGACTGCGGACTGAAGTTCACAGTTTCCCTGGGAAATAGCAGCCCATCACCGGTTCAGATTTCAGCAACACACCGGCACGAGAATCGGCACTATTTCGATTAAAAAGAATAACAGAGAACCGTTTAATACACTTAAATGTTATATTTTTATTTCTAAAATGCTTGTTAAGTGAGTTTAAATGAATGCAAAGCTGAAAACTATGCTGCATAATTCAAATTGTCTTATATGTGTGTCCATGGGTGTTTTCGCTTATTAATAAATGTTCACATTTTGATTATTACTGCTGTCTCTGTGATTTCCAACCTATTTTTGGTTCATATTAAGCCAGCAATAGTCATTTTCATTCAATATTTGAGTTAATTAAAACAACTCAGCATGTTGGGTCAAAGATTTAACCCAAATGGCTGGGTTAAAATCACTGATCTATATATAATGACTGGATCGCTCATTGCATTCTAAACTGCCGTCAGGCAGTGAAGCCATCGGAAGCGTTCGATCCGCCATCTTACTATTCCCTACCGACAGAGAGCACCATTGACTCACAGCTAACCCGCTGGCCTAAAATCACCCGATTTAAACGTATCAGTCACATAGGACTAGTTTTTATGATATGTGTATGTAAATTAATTTTTACTTAAAATCGTATCTGCAGTATTTATCATCATTTCGAGCAGGATAAGCGATGTTTTGAAATCATTCAGGTGGGTGTCAGCTGCGCACTTCCCGACACAGTTCTGATCTAACATAAAATATAATTCTTAACGTTATAATTATGCAGGAAATAGTAAACATGAACATATATCTGGAATTAGTATCTGAAATTGATTCGAATATAGAATAAATAATACAATACAAGCCTGTTATATTGCTCTATGTTGTATTGAAATTCAAATCTTGGAAAAAAACTTCATGTCTTTAAATCCGTACCAAATGTAATTAGTCAGCGTTAGTCAAGTTATGATGTGCATATTTTAATGTCCTTAAGTGAGCAACATCTATTTCAAACTCTTAAAGATTGCGCAAATTCTATCATATTAAGTGCCTTAAATTACATTTATCTGACTATAACACTACCTGATTTTGCTCAAATTCGTCAATGAAAATAGTCTGAAACAAAGTCGCAACTAAGCCGCATCTCTATTCAAACACAGCTGTGTTCCGTTTATGAATGAGTAAAGAGAGTCGCTTCATTCCTGAATAAATGATTCAGAGATAAAATCAGTGACTTAACGCCATCTGCTGACAGTTTTCATTTTTAAAGTTTAATTTTCATTTTATCTTTTTAGTTATTTAAATCATTTGATATTCCTATATTTAAAATGTTATATTTATAATTTTTTGCATTATTAACGTTTATTATTAACATTTATCTCAACACGAATGTTATGTAGGCTGAATTAAACGTTTAAATCATTACCTGCTTCAAAATGATTTTAACGAAATCATTGTTGAAACATGCAGTTAGCCTGTAATGTTACGAATAAAAACACTGTAACAAAACGGCATAAACAATTATTAACTGTACAAGGCAAAGTATATGTATACAAAGCATAAATCTTTCAGTTTTCAGAATGAGCATTTTGTCATTTGTAAACATGGTGAACGTCCGATGTTTATCATGTTCATATGATGTTCGCTGCTGTAATGTATATGAAGTAACTTTTTAATAAGCAGAGGGAATTCCCGACATTAAACAATAACCGTTTGCATGCTTAGGACGTTTGCGTTTTGAGAATGTACAGTGAGACGTCAGATATGAAAACGCTGACTTGTTAGGTGATGTTTTCTCATTAAAGTTGTATTATTTCCTATTCATTCAATAGATCGTTTGCGAATACTAGGGAATAGCAATATGGCGGCGCAGTGGCTTCACTTGTATGACGTCATGAGCAATCCAGTTCTCTATTATAGATCAGTGGTTAAAATCCATATTTGACACAGCATTGGGTTACCAAAATAACTCAAATTGGGTTGTTGTAACCCACTGTTTTTTTTAGAGTGTACTAAACCAAGTTCTCTTTTATGTCTTATTGCGCTTAAACTGTCAAATACACACAAGTTTATGTTAAAAACACACAGGAATTGCAAAAACATTTGGTTATGTCTATGAAGGTAAACATCTGATAAACAACTGATGCACTATTTAATACTGTACAGCCGCTTTGTCACAATTCTGTATTGTTAAAAGCGGTATACAAATAAAAGTGACTTGACATCTGGGAAAGAAATTGCATGTTTATATTAGATCTGTGTGGCAGCAGTGTAATATACAGTAAATAAATCAATAAATAAATCTAAATAGTGTTCTGTGCTCATCTGTGTTCAGATGACTTTTGCCATGGTGTTAGAACTGGTACACCATTGACGCTTGCGAAAACAAAATGGTGTTTCGTTTTTTTCACATTCTTGCAGTGAAAGGCTTACTGGGTTGTCCTTTTCACGTTTTCTGGGTTGGCAGATGCACCGGGGATCTAATTATAGCATTTAAACAATAAAAAAGTCTGATTTTTATGATATGTCGCCTTTCAAAAGGGTTAAAAAGCTGCTTTTGCTGGCTTCAGCTATGCATTTAGTGCTGTGACGTGTCCGTGGCCATGTCGGAGGCTAGCAAAATGAAGAATAATGGAGTTTTCAGGTAGGCAGGAAAACTGATTTAAAGCCATCCGTCAAAAGAGCTAATGTTCGTGTGAACTGCAAGGTGACGTCCTTGGGAAGAAGGCAACGTGGCTGATTCAACCGAGGGAAACCACGGTGTTGGAGTCATTAGGCCGAAACAGCAGTGAGAGGAGGGTCATTATAAATCTGCCTTTATCTAAGTTAACAAAACTACCAGTGTAAAGACGGATGACTTTGAATGCACCTATTTAAACAAAACTATAAGCATTTAAAAAAAGATATTCAATTTGTGTTTGAAGGTTTTGGGCTATTTGGAAATCAAGAAAAGCCTAAGGTTGTGCAGAACTGGATTCCATCCAGTGTATTTTTCTTAGGCGCTCATTACCATACAAATATTCTTTGACCTTTAACAAAAAGAAAAAAAGAAAAAGAAGAAGAAGAAAATACTTTTCAAAATATCTTCTTTTGTGCTCTTGTACTGGCTGGAAACAAACATGAGGGTAAAAAATATCCCTTTAAGACTTCCTCTAATTTTCTATATACTGCCTTTAAGTTCCACAAGGACTTTTTATTATACAGATGAGATAACGCTGGGATATCTTTGATCTTAAACACTTTACCTGAGTGTGGATGACAGAATGAATTATATTTTGAGGTTAAGTTACATTGAGAGCATTGACCGCACCTATAATTGCCGGATGGGATAGATGGCAGAAAGTGAGTAGATTTGTTCTAAAGATAAATCAGCTCTTACAACAAGGTCATGAACATTAGGAAACTGTTTGAATATGATTCACTGAAGACATTATGAGGAAAAGATATCAAGTTGAAAATGTGCCAGAGACAAGGGTCAAGTTATTTTCAAGATAGGAAGATATTATATTATATTATTATATTATATTATATTATATTATATTATATTATATTATATTATATTATATTATATTATATTATTTTGTTGGCTTCCAGTGTGTACATTTGGAAAACTTATTCTAGTTTGTTATGATGGATGGGTTGGACATGTACAGTATGTGGTCTTTATTGCCAGTTTAACACTTGTAAACATAAAGTGCAGATAATTGCCACTTGTCTTTTATATGACAGCCTAATTAGTGGTTAAAGGTATTTTAATAGAATGTTTGGATGTTAATTTGTGTCTCATGAAGATCAAAATGTTGCCAAATAAATGGGAATATAATAAAAGTGATTTTTTTCTACTTATTTGTAGGTACAAATCCCACAATGGGTGATCCCTGAACTATCACCATTGTGGCCTTGGGCAAGACACTTAACCTCAGCTTGTTCCAGTACAATAATGAGTGTATTATCCAAGTTGCTTTGCATAAATTGTCAGCTAAATGATAAATTAGAGCACCACTAATGCATAACGTGTTACCCCCTGCTGAAAAGACTAACATATATTTGCATACTTGCCCAGGCTGGTCTGTGGCTGCTAGTGCTGAGCTGGTGATCCAAGCTAACCACACTACCATACCAATATCAATATCGCATACAAAGCACAATCAAGAAAAACATATATATTGTAATTGTCTCTGCATATTACAACAAATACTTAAATGTTTTTACCCAAATAATTTAAACGAATGAATGAATGAATGAATGAATGAATGAATACATAAATAAATAACTGACTGACTAAATAAAATAAAAAAATAAAAAAAATCTTTGTATTTTTTTCTGTAATAAATCACAACTAACAATACAATTTGTGGTCATAAATACATTTTTACACTGAATCTCCAAATCAATGTAAAAACATTAAGACCTGATCAATTTGATCACATACAGTATGTTCGTTTTTTTCATTACGTGATCATTACTGCTGCCACATGGCCATTATCGTGAAACGTTTTTAGCAGAACATGAAGTACTCACAGACACCTCGGATATAGATTTTCTAACCCAACAAAAGACACTTCCACAAATGAGTGTTAGATTATCAAACTGCACACCGCTCGCAGCTTTCATTTTGCTCTCATTCGCCTTGTTCTCATCTCTTTCACCTTAAGTTTTCATTGAAAATACAAGAGTACAGACTAAGGCCTCTCTGCCTCGTCAGATGACCTTGGTGTCTATTTCCCAAAGAAATGCCTGTGTGGATCACAATGCACTTTTTCATGTTCAGATAACTTCTATGAATACCCAAGGGCGTCACTCTATAGGCCGTCTAGTCTATATCTAATGGTTCTTCGTCTGTTAGCGTCACACTTTTGTTGTCTTTCCAAATAAGTTCCATTCTAACTGACCTTGTACATATATATGGGCTCAGCTGAATGGAGCTGAAGCATAAAAACTAGGTGAGCCTGCCCAGGGGCCTCCTGAGTATGGAGCAACCCTGGCCTGCATTCAGCTTTAGCCAGCCAGCCAGCCTTCTCACATCTGCCCTTGCCCCTTTTATTGGCTGAACAGATGTGACCAACCTCCCAAGGGCTGTGTTGAGTTTTACTTCCTCAGCTCCTGTCCACATCCTCTCCAAAATGGACTTTTATTATGACAAACCCAAACTTTGGGTGCACCGGGCCAAACTTCCACACAATAGTTTATCTTTTTTAAATTATTTATTTAGCCATGTGTACATTTTAAATCATTTACCTTTGCATAATTTATAGACACGTAAAATAATTTTGCTCTGTTTATCTCCTCATAAAATAGAACGATTCATCTCCACATAAAATAGTGCATCCTAATAAAATAACCTATAGCAGATCTATGCAGGTGGAGCTGGGGAGGTGGAGGGTTTCAGAGGAACTCTGAAAGAGTGCTGCGAATGCTCTAGTGAATGCTAACCAGTCATTTAAAAGTTATGCTGCAAGCTCATTGGCTGCGTATGCAGCATGAATCAGCTTGTGCCAAGTAGTTTAAGGCTGTGAATATCATCAGTTTGCGTTAACGACCCATCATACGACCAACTTGTTTTATTTGTGTCCGCAAAACCATTGTCAACTAAGTTACCCACTAGAAAACCCCCCTTCAAAAGGAATGGTTTGTCCCATTCTCACATAATTTGCACAGTATGATGATATTTCCTCTAGAAGCACATGGATGAAACACTAGATGTTCTCCCTCTTTCCCCTAATATTGCTTAAACTAGCAAAACTGTGTCAAGAGTGGATTAATTGACTGTCGACAGTGTTACACAAGCATTATTGGTGCAAATTTTTACAAGATAACTTAACTAAAACTTATGTTTTGTTTACATATGCTCAGTAGTTCTAAGCTTCCATGTTAATTATAGGCCCAAAACACTAAAAATGTCAACTGTGTTACCCACGAAAGGTAACATGGTGGACATAGATGGTATTTTATGCACATATTCCTACAGATCACCTTTATTTATATAGCACTTTATGCAATATAGATCGTTTCAAAGCAGCTATGTAAGGTCATGCATGCAACTTATGCACACTCAGTGAATAAGAGCCAATATATTATGATCTAAACCAGCTAATTAAATCGTTTATATTAATATATTTGTATACAGCTTACCTTTGCTGATATCCTGGTACTCCAACCACAGCTGGCGTTGGACTTGCTTGTTGGGATACCATATGGTACAGGATTCCTCAAAGCCATACACTGCCTCTTGGATAAAATGGTTGCCAAACTCTTTTAAAATAGATACAAAGTCGCTGCGCAGGGTGGCTCCATCCAGTGAATGAATCGCTGAACTGAAGGCTGAAGAGGAAAGGTTAAAAAAAAAAAAAAAAAAGTTGTTTAGCTGTGTGAGAGGTTTTAGAGCATCACATCAAACTTTAAACTCCATTTTATGTCGGACTTCATCTTAATTTGAAAGCAGAAGCTGCATTATAGATCAAGCGGAAGAGAAAAATTCAAACAATGTTGAGCTGTGAAAATTGCAGCTTTATTGTTACATGCTTATTTTCAGTGAAGCTACAATGCGCATGAAGGTTTCAAAACTTTATTGTCAAAGATTTATTGTCAGAGCTTTATTACTATATTTATTGTCCATTTTCAATACTGCACTGGACAAGACAAAGCTGAGAATGTGGAAAGAGAAAAAGTGAAAACATGGTCTGTCAGTGCTTTGTGTGAAATGTTATCTGGGGACACAAGGGAAGAATAAACAACAAGGCCTTGCAGAGGTATTGAGTGCTTTTGTGTAGGCTGATATCTGATCCTTTGTGAACTTTTATTGTTTTTTGTTTGTTTGTTTTTTCAGCAGAATATCCATCATAAAAATTAAAGGTAAGCTTTTAGTCACAGAATTTACATTTCCCAGCAGCACTTTAGAATATAAAGTACTTGTTTGCATGTACATTCAGTTTGCAAAAGTACCGAAGACCTCTGATACTTCTGTCAGACAGCCGAACTCATTCGGTTTGCATGTTAACAAAACATTGTTCATTTAATAAAAATATTTCAAGTGGGTATGTGCTCAGAGGAATGGTCTTATATATCAACACAATGTTTTTAGAATTTGCACAAACTGGAAAAAACTACATTATTCCACTTTCTCTCATGACCTTCACACTCACGTTTGCAAATTGACCTCAAGCTAGAAGATTCAGAAACGGCGGGGGGAAAAAGTCGTAAAAATCAGAATTGAAAATGTAAAAACTCAACTTCTCAGTCATATGAAAAATGAATCTTTTAATGGTAATGGAACGAGAAGAGAGGGAACTGGTGCAAGCAATATGAGAGCAAGGAAATCAAATTTTAAAGGCCTTTTAGGCCATTCATTAATAGGGAGTATCTTATAGAACTGCATTTGGGTTCTGACATATGCTCATTTGATATACAGTGTTCATGAATGCACTCACAGTCCAAATACATGGCCAAAAACCCCCTAAAGTGACAAAAAATAATGCTCTGCTTCTTTGAATGTTGTCTTTTGTCTTCCTTGAAGCTGAAATGTGTCTTTTCTGCACTAAACAGAACTGGAAAAAAACAAACAAAAAATGAAACAGGTCCACTAATCTGCTATTGGTTGGCCAAACAGATAACCCCGCCCACAAACTCACACCACCGGTTGAGTTAATGTTGCTGTGTTAGGATGCAGAGCAATGTTTTGAAAGCACCGCAGTGAAAGGAATAAACTTACAGATGGCTTACTTACAGCGTGTCTTTATATTAAGCTGGGGTAGTACAAAAAAGTATATATTTTATCTTTAAATCCCCTGGTTTTAAACACTCGCCATATGGGATCAACAGAGCACTGAGAACCGCCTCCTTCACATCAGGCAGCCATATTTGTTGGCACTGAGTTTTTGCTTCACTACCCACCCAAAACAAGTTATCTGTCACAGTGAGGGCTCCTCAGTGAGATCACTTCAGTCTATCAGACCAAAGTGGGTAATGCTAGTCTGAAACATTGTCCAAACCACTGAATGTACTGTACTCCTGGTGATACATGTTTGTTGTAAATACTTGATCGATACATACGTCCATATGAATGGAAGAAAATAAGGTGTGTTACCTTGGGAGAGGGCCCACTGATTGAGCTTCACATGGTACATAACGGACCGCAGCTTCCAGTGCTGAACCAATGGGTAACCAGTAACCTCACTGTAGTTTACCATACCTAAAACATACAGAGGATGAAAAACAGTCATATTTGAAGAAAAACAAAGCAAACCAAAGAAGTAGCAAGTAACAGAATTAAGCATTAAATATTTAAGTAGAAAGACTGAAATTGTATTTTCAATGCCTGGAAGAGAGCAACTGTAAACTTTATATTACTTTACTTTTTCTGTACTTTTAAAAGTGTGTTAGCATATACAGTCAAAAGTTTCACACAAATTCTTTGGTTTTTCAGCATTTTTGTGCATTTGAACCTTTTCCAACAATGACTGTATGATTTTGAGATCCATCTTTTTGCACTGAAAACAACTTAGAGACTCATATGCAACTATTACAGAAGATTCAAAAGCTCACTGATGCTTCAGAATGAAAAACAATACATTAAGAGCCAACGGTGTAAACTTTTAACAGAATGAGGATGTGTACATTTTTCTTATTTTGCCTAAATATCTATTCTTTTTTTTTCAGTACTGCTCTTCAGAAGCTACAGAAGATACTATGTTCCCCAGAAGACCAAATAAGTTAAATTTACCCTTATCTTCAAATTTAAAAAAATTTCACCCCTCGGCTCTTAATGCATCATTTTTCCTTCTGAAGCACCAGTGAGCGTTTGAACCTTCTGTAATAGTTGCATATGAGTCCCTCAGTTGTCCTCAGTGTGAAAAGATGGATCTCAAAATCATACCGTCATTGTTGGAAAGGGTTAAATTACACAAAAAAAAACAAACAAAACAAAACAAAAAAAAAAAAACAGCTGTGGATCATTCAGGTACCAACACAGTATTAAGAATCATTTTAAGGGCATTTTTCTAAATTCAACTGTTATTTTCTCTAGTAGAATATATGTAAATGTCTTTTATGTGTAATATCTCATTCAGGTCAGCACTAAATAAAAAAATAGCATGCATTTTGTATGATCTCTTTTATTTTGGCAAAATAATTAACATTTTGCAGCTTCTGCAAGGTGTACGTAAACTTTTTATTTCAACTGTAGAAAATCTGATAGCTAACAAACATGAACTAAAAGCCACCAATCTTGAATTATGATTACTCTGGGTCTTTAAAAATAAATGTAAGTTTATGAAACGGGTTCTGCTTTGTGCTGCGTTGACAGTTGATGCAGAGTAAATGTGACTGTGAATCCCTTAATACACTGACAATCCCAGTATGAAATGATTTTTGGAATAGTGTTTGCTAATCCTAACCTTGCTCAATTGGGTACATTCTCTGCTCTTCATGAGCGCATGACTGCATCGCTGCAGAATGCACCCTGATCTGCTGTTGCTCGAAAATCACAGTATTTGGATTACACAGAATGAAATGAGGCACGAAAAACAAACAGCTTTTTCTGTCAATTCCAAAATGAGTCCTGAAAATGAAAGCACTGACTTGAAACTAAAATAATAATACAGGATTTCCAAAACATTTCGACACACTGAGAATAAATCACACTTGCTAATATTGGTGGGTTATCTTAAAGTACGAAAATGAAATTTATGTCAGAAGATAACAGAGTTTCATAGAACAATTTTTCCATAGAGGATTACCGTAGTATTATTAATGGAAGACACAGAGTAGCTCAGCAGATTTGTGTGAATGGAATCCACTGCAGCATTTTTCATTTATCATTCCAACTCTCTTTAACATATGAGCTATCGCTTTTTTACCCGTGGTTACCCCGTGAGCTAAAATCTCACATATCGCCATATGTTGAGCGGGCGGTGTAATCAATCATCTCGTCTCCTACAGCAACTGTCAGCCGTGCCATGCCATCTAGGGAATACACAGCCATGTTTCAATTTAACCCCACCTTAATATATAGCACATCTGGCTGATCTCACAAATTAAAAACATTTCCGGTCTGCAACATGCTGGCTGGGCATTATAGCATACTGCTTCCTAAACTTGATCTGACACGTCTTTAAAACTAAACCCATTCTGTTCTGTCTGTAAAAATTTAATTCCTCTTGACATTATCATGGATTTGCTTCACCGAATCATTTTAGACCAGCACTAACATACCATTGATGGATTTGCAGAAATAATGAATTCATAATATCTGTAAGCTGTTGATAGGAGGAATCCCATTATAAACAGAGCACAGGTGTTAGAGACAAAAGCACTACATCATCAGCTCGAAGCCTTTTGTCTTAATGAGTGGGACATTCTCAGACTCTTAATGAGAAAGTCAGACTCTGAGTGTGTTTACAAGTACATGCTCACACGCTCAATAACCTGACAATGCGTAAGGTCATGTAAACATCTTAAACTGTTCTTTTATCAAAGTCTTACATTTAAAGCAAACCCGATTGGCACACATTTTCGCCTTTTTTATGAGTCAGGCATGGTTTAAAAAAGTGAAATGTTAAAGAATTAATTCACTCCAGAATTAAAATTTCCTGATCATTTAATTAAACCTATGTCATTTAAGATGTTCAGTCTGAAGATTTTCTTCAGTCAAACAGAAATTAAAGTTTTTTAGGATTTTTGTCTATTTAGTGGACTTCAGTGGGGATCAGCGGGTTGAAGGTCTCTACACACAATCCCAGCCAATGAATAATAGTGAAACTTTTTAGTGATAGCTGTTCATGAGTCCCTTGTTTGTCCTGAACTGTTAAGTTCTTCAGAAAAATCCTTCATCCCCCACAAATTATTTGGTTATTCAAACCCTTTCCAACAATGATTGTATGATTTTAAGATACTGAGGACAACTGTGGGACTCATATGCAACTATTACAGAAGGTTCAAATGCTTACTGATGCTTCAGAAGGAAACACAATGCATTAAACTGGGGGGTGAAAATTTTTGAACAGAATGAAGATGTGTACATTTTTCGTTTTGCCAAAATATTATATTTTTGTCATTTAGTACTGCCCTTCAGAAGCTACGGATGATAGTTACATGTTTTCCAGAAGACAAGATAAAATTAAAGTTAAATTTACCCTGATCTTCAAATTTCAAAAGTTTTCACCCCCTCACTCTTAATGTATTGTTTTCCTTCTGAAGCATCACTGATTATATGTAAACGTCTTTTATGTGAAATATCTTACTTAGGTCAGTACTAAATCAAAAATATCATGCATTTTGTATGATCTCTATTATTTTGATAAAATAATTAACATTTTGTTGTTAAGGTGTATGTAAACTTTTGATTTCAACTGTAGGTTAAAGTACTGACCCAGTGTTTACAAAGCAAATGTGCAAAGAAAGTCAATGACATTTATAAAAAAAGTTTTTCGCCCTACCCTACCTTTTTGAACTAAAGTACACAGACGAAGAACTAACCACGTGTGACCTTTCCAACTTCATTACACAATCCGTGAAGTCATAGACATGCATCGCAGAGCTAGTGCAAGATGACCATTTGCCATTTAAAAGTATATATATATATATATATATATATATATATTTTTTTTTTTTTTTTTTAGAAAATGGCCATTTGTTTTGCTAGATAAGACCTTTATTCCTCAGCTGGATAGAGTTCTTTGAAGATGCATCGAAACTGCATTTTGGACTTTCAACCCGTTGATCCCCATTGAAGTCCACTATATGGAGAAAAATCCTGGAATGTTTACCTCAAAAACAAGCAAAAATGCATTAAATTGATCAAATGTGATAATGTTATTAACACTGTATAACAATGATTTGAGTTTTCAAGCTTCCTTTTTTCATAATTATTAGCATTTTATACATGTAAACACATTTATTGACTCACTAACACAGTTGAACAAAGAGCCCAACTCGTTTGAAGCATAACTCCTCCAAATCCATGCGCTCCCGCGCTCTCTGGGGCAGACGGCTTTCTGACACGGAGCACAAATGTGATGAATAAGCTTCTAAATGCGCTGCTCTTGCACTATCCTCACCTTGTGCAGTTCCCACTTAAAACCATCTAAAAGAGAAGCCGCGCTTGCCCCTGTAGAGTGCAGCAGTGTCAGTGCGGTGCACATCAGAGTTGGATAAATAATAACAAGCGTCGAGCGCACAGCCCCTTTTTCTTTTTACTCTACTAAAACCCTCGGCTTCAGAGGGCCATGTCTCCTTTTTACCCCATGGGCGCCTTGCTCTCATTGTCTGACAGAATGATTAATATGACTGAACTTCACATCACAAACACAAGTTCAGAGGCTGCAGTCATCTTTGCCATTCTGCCGCGTGCCTTTGGGTGGTGGCATCATTAGTGGGGAATGATCATGCATGCAGGCAGACAATCAAGGCCCACGCTACCATTTGAATATGAAAGTGAACACAAAAAACGATGCCTTAAATAAACACACACCCACATCTATTTACAAGCTGAACAAATGTACACACACATATGCACACTGTCAGATATAAATCAAAGTGATAAGACAAGAGAAAATCTTAATATCAAATTGCTTGCTCTCTACGCCCTGAACAGTGGGGCGACAGCCCATAACTCATGAAGGTGTGGGCAAATCTGCCTGTTTAAAATCTCTTTGCTTGGAGATTCACAGTGACAACCACTGGTAGCAGACATCGTATGGCTCATGAAACTCTATTAACAGCTGCACTCTGAGTTCACTCTTGGATGAGTGAAGGAACGGATGACTACAGCGGAAAAGATCAGAACATTGGGACATACCTCAAATCGCAACAGGCTTATCTAATAGAGGGCTAATGGTAAAGCTGTGAAGTTGACTCAAACTCAGCACACTGATAAGAGTATAATGTAAAAAAGGCCTTTAAAATCTTATGTGGTAACATTAAAAGGATAGCTAACCCCAAGATAAAAATTTTCACCTTAATAATTACTCACCCTCATGTCATTCTAAACCCGTAAGACCTCTGTTCATCTTCAGAATTTTTAAAGAAATCTACAAGCTTTTTGACCCTGCATAGACAGCAAAGCAACCACCATGTTCAATTAGGGCCCAGAAAGGTAGTAAGGACATCGTTAAAATAGTCCATGTGACATCAGTGGTTCAACCTTAATGTTATGAAGCTACAAGAATACTTTTTTGTGCAGTAAGCAAAAAACAACTTTATTCAACAATTTCTTCTCTTCCGTGCCGGTCTTCTACACACATTCACAAGACGTCACATGAACTATTTAATCGATGTCCTTTCTCTCTGGGCCTTGAATGTGGTTACGTTGCTGTCTATTAAAGGGTCAGAAACCTCTTGGATTCCATCAAAAATATCTTAATTTAAGTTCCAAAGATGAAAGAAGGCCTAATGGGTTTGGAATGACATGAGGGTGAGTAATTAATGATAGAATTTTCATTTTTGGGTGAACTTTCTCTTAAAAATTAAATGGTGTTAAGTGAAAGGAATGATAACAATTTATAATTTATTTTAAGGATCTATTCTCACTATTAACTAATACCCTATTAACTAAAACACAGTGCACTAAACTATTACAGTTCCATGAATACATTTTAATTAAGCAAATTACTGTTTTACTATATATATATACTATACTATACTATATATATATATATATATATATACACATAATGGTACACTGTGACCCCATGGTGCTTCAGATTATATCACTTTAAAGGGACAGTTCACCCAAAAATGAAAATTCTTTCATTAATTACATACCCTCATGTCGTTCCACACTTGTAAGAACTTCATTCATCTTTGGAATGAAGATATTTTGGAAGATATTTTTGATGAAATCCGAGTGCTTTCTGACCAGAGATGGCAAAAGTACATACACCACTCAAGCAGAAATACAGATATTCATGTTTGAAAATACTCTGGTAAAAGTAGAAGTACTGACTACACTTTTTTACTCAAGTTAAAGTAAAGAAGTATGGGCTCAGACATGTACTTAAGTAAAAAGTACCCATTACTACTACCTGCATTGCCATCACATTTAAAAAAAGGTTTAAAATCTCAGGCTGAGGCCGTGCAAAATAATTAAAGGTTCTCTCTTGAACTGCACCTTCAGTTCCACTTTGCTTTCCAGTCTTTTCATTTTCCATGATATCTCTCTACATCTCACTTTGCGTGTGCATTTACGTTTTTCACTGATTTTCTTGTACCTGTCACTTTTCCCATCAGGCATCCACTGTTATAAGAACTATCTCCACCTTGTTGCAAAACAACCACCTCACTGTATTCTGTTTGCAATAACATTCTTTTAGTTCAATTTAAAGTATTACATTATGAACGTGTTGTTGTTTTATCTTAAAAATGATTTAAATACTATAGATTCAACAAAACTATATTTTCTAAATTGCCTAAATGTCAAAGTTAATACAATGATAAATGCATCATGACAATATCTTTACAGAAAAATCCTAATACTGAACATGTTATTATGTTAAGTAGTATCCGTGTGTGGTTTTTTTTTTTGGTGGAATGATTATAATCTGTTTTAATTTACAACCATGGCTTTACTATCAATTTTTTTAAATGATGCTTTTACGCCTGGCGTTTCGTGCATTGGTGTGCACACTCACATTGGCGCCCTTTGTTTAATCACGAGGCGTTAAACGTCTGCGATAATCGCGTGCGATATTTGTCCAAGTGTGCACCTTGTTTGCAAGCAGAGGAATGCACACACATGCAAAAGTTTTATTGGTTTCAAACCACATGAGGGTGAGTAATTCATGACAGAATTTTCATTTTTGGCTGAACTATCCATTTAAGAAATGACTGTTAAATTGTGGCAACAATTTACTCTGCATGTACATGTTTAATGTACATTTAGCCTTCTGTGAACGTCTTATGGGTTTAGAACGACAATGAAACGACATTTTTGTGTGAACTATTTTCAGCAACTGTTTAAGCTGCAATTTTCTGTAAATTTAGCCTAAAAGCAGTTAATTGCTCATTTGTCTCTGCACGTCATGCTGGTATAGGAGAATATATCTTCACATCAAACTCGTATACTTCACCTTTAACATCTTCTTTGTGTAAACGAATGTAAGAATTAAAAATCCTATTCATCATCAGCTAAAGCAACTCATTAAACCAGTCATCTGAGAAGCTGACAGAACTTCTTTTAGAACTTTCTTTCAAATGAAAAAGACACCAGGATATCACATTTTCAGCAGTACAAGCAAACGTGAAGTGAAATGACAGTGTGCCGGCTGCGTTCTTGTGTGCTGTCAATGACGCCGAGAAGTGTAAATATGTGCAAACACAATGTTTCTGGTTATTAAAGCTCCTTAGTGACATTTAAGAGACATATTTTGTCTGGCTGACATTTACCGCCCTTCAAATTAGCATACGTGAAGGACGCATACATCTAAGTGCATTCTGTAATTGAGTCAAAAAGTCATGCAAACACATTAACACAGTAAACAATTTGGCCAACAGGACACTATCCGTCAAGAGGATCTATCTGTTCCAAATATAGACGCTCGAGGAGGAACGGACACTTCTTAAAAGATCAAGGTGACACACTTTCCCTCTCAGCCATACTGAGGGACGTCTCTATCAGAATCTCCAGACATCAGAGCAGATAGCTACCTCTGTGCTTTACTGGTCACTGGGCCATATGCTGCCATTTTAATTGAGAGGGACTTTGGGAGAGGGACTATGTGCTCCAGAATGAATCACTGCCACTCAGACTGATGTCAGTGATCAACAAGGGTTCTCCAAACCAGCAAGACCACAGGGAGAACGGATGTTGACACCACCACTGCTGTCTGTATCCTTAACTAGACACGAACCTATGCACGCAGATCCCCGTAGATGCCAAAATTGGGGTTGTTTGCATCGGCCACAGGCATCTGAAGGGCCACCCGTGAAGGATCCAGGGCCCATGCTGTGGCACCCACTGTATTAATTATCACATCTAATGTTGTCGGCTAATTAATTGACGTTTACAGCAGGAAATGGCTCCAGCAATTCTATGCAATTAATCAGTGTCAAAGAATAAATTAAACCCCAAATGTGATTACCATTGAGGACTGCGCCCAAAATTGAATTTTAATGGGGTTTCTTTTTCCCCCTTTCTCTCTGTGTATGCCACATCAAGTTCTGTTTTCATCTGAATTTACTCCAAACCATATGTATGAGTGGATATAGTAAAACACACATATGAAATATTTATACAATGTCTGTATATGCTTAACTCCATTCACAAAAATGGCAAAAAGATTATTAATTAGGAAATGCAATTAGCAGCAGAAAGGTTTAAGTTCCTACATTCTGTAGAATGTTCACGCACAACTGGATTCCAGTTTGCATAATTATAGAATAATTATCAGTGATGTTCGCGAACTGCTCGACTCGGTTTGTAACACAAGCCGGTGTAATATGAGGGACAAAAATGTCACATTGCCTTAGCAACTGTGCTGGGGCCATGTAAGGTAAAGAACATGTCAAAAGATTGTGAAGAATGCTTTTTCAATTGCAGGCAAAGCTGTTTTTACCCTTCGATTCATTTCAAATTGAACTGAACAATTAGAGGAGGGTATAATTTTCTTGGCATTCGACAAGAGCGGCGTTACGGCAGACAGAAATTCCACATTTGTATATTAATAAGTGACAGATGCAGCAGACTAAATAAACAGCAAAACTCGCACAACACGCTGTCGGCGGAAAGCATGAACAATAAATAAACAGAGATGAAAAGGAAATGTGATGTATTCTGACATCACATATATCAATTAAACATGAACTTCACAAATCATCCATAGGCGTGAGACATCTACTCGAAAACAGAGAAACAAACATCCAAAATGCAGGACTACTAGGCCTTTTGAAAAAGCAATTTGTCTTCCCCAATACAAAACTATTGTGAAAATATATCTAAAAAGTTGCATGTTATTTTTTTGAGATGTTGAAAGGACTAGAGAGAAAGTTACTTCTAATTCTGTAGTGTATTATGTCTTTGCAATACTCAAAATGCATTAACACAACCTATTTTAAGTCCTATATTTCTAACAAACAAATGGAAAGACTCATTAAAGCTGTACAAAATGGACTTATGAGTGTTCTGGGCCTCTCAATATTTTAGAAATGTTTGATGTACTACAAAAACAACAATACTGTTAAGAAAAATATGGTAGAGATTAAGTACTGAAACACTCTATGTTTACTTGGAAGGAACTACCGGGAAACTAACAACAACTTCATAATAAAGACACAAAGATGACATTCGCATTTATAAAACAAAACACAAGACTATTGAGCGGCTAAGCTAATGTTTAAAAAAGACTGCTTTGCCGATGCCACACGCTGGCTTGGGAACTGACTGGAAATGATCCCCTGAAGGTGTGACCTCCTCTTCCAATTCCAATTACTGACAGGTCTAATAAAGTATAGATAGCATGTGAAGTTTCCTAATGCGAAGAAAACATCCTAAAGGAGAACCTGTCATAACAAGAATAAACATGAACCGTGTTCTGTATTCTGAGGCTACAATAAACAAATACTCAAGCGGCCTTGAAAGTCATTAGAGTTTACGTTTATTTATTTTTTACTGGGAGGTATTTTGTACTGTAGTTTACTGAAGAATGCACAGACTGTATTGCAATTAAGCAAATGAATCAACTCCTGGGTCAACATGCTAATTTGTCTGAAGTAAGCTTGCATCTCATTTACAGGAGATGCAAGTCTAAATCATTATTCATTAAAGATCTGCTTTCTGCTTAAAATACAGATGGTCTGGTCACAGACTACTTTAGGGAATTTTTTTCCCTCTGCCTTGGCTTTTATGGGCTCTTACATACAAGTGTGACATTCAGAATTGAACTGTTCATGCCTATTAAAATCACAGTTCAATACCTGGATTTGACTATTGTAGCACAAGGCATGCAGAACTTCAGTTAAAATCTTAATGCAAGGATTTGGTTTTTCAGCATTTTAGTGTATTTGAACCCTTCCCAACAATGACTGTAACGACTCATGCAACTATTACAGAAGCTTCAAATGCTCACTGATGTTCCAGAAGGAAAAACGATGCATTAAGAGCTGGAGATGCCTACATTTTTCTCATTTTGCCTAAATGCCATATTTGTTTTAAATGTAGTACTGTCCTACAGAAGCTACAGAAGATACTTACATGTTTCCAAGAGGACAAAATAAGTTCAATATTACCCTTATCTTTAAATTCCAAAAGTAAACAGCTGTGGTCATTTAATAAATTCAACAATTATTTTCTCTTGTGGCCTATATGTACACGTCTTGTATGTGCAATATCTTATTCAGGTCAGTGCTAAACAAAAAATAGCTTGCATTTTGTATGATCCCTCTTATTTTGCTAAAATATTTAACATTTTGCAGATTCTGCAAGGTATATGTAAACTTTTGACCTCAACTGTAGACAAAATATTCCATTGATCTGTTTTATTTCTAACTTTGAAAAATAAGAGAAATTCCAATTTAAATTCCAACTCATGAATTGAAAGGAAGCCCATTTTTCAACTCTGAATTGTGCACAATCTTGTAACATACTACAGAAATACTAGAGATGAGAGATAACAGATTAAAAATAACTAGTAGACAACGTAATAAATCATAGAAGACGCAGACAAAGTTTTAAAATTCACAGCAAGGTCACCTATCAACTAACAACACCTGCTAGACAGTAAAACTGTCCACAACAGAACTCAAGCAGAAATAATACACTGCCAAGCACTAAAAGCACAGCAGATACTCATCGGTTCCACTTCTTCCAGTGTAGCGACTAGGAAACCTCACAAACTAAAACTGCAAGGTGGTATCTGCACACATGAGCGATGATGAAAGAAGATCCAAACATGAAACAGGAAATCTCCAGCTCATCGATCCTGCCAGGCCATTCTTTGGGATTACTGGAACTCCCACTGCAGAGCATCCACAAAGGCCCAACTTGATTGGATCCATCCGATTAAATCTGGACCTTGTCACTTGTGTGCCGTCTTCAAGAGCTGCGTTCGGGAGATCGCCCAAGCACAGCTAATTCTTAAGAAGCTGTGAGAAATCCATGTGTCAGCCATTTCACTCAACTCTCTTTGCAGCCCCCTTTGTGTTTGATGATCAATGGCATCTATTCATCGTCTGCTCGCCACCCGGTACCTGCCCAGCAGGCTGTAGCACCTGTGGTGTTTTTGCATCATGTAATGTGTGTTTTGAAGTAATTTCTTTTAGCGTTTTCATTCCGACTGCCATGAAACCGCGCTGGCGTGCGCATGCCTTTGAGAAAAACCCCGGGCGAATTGTATGTCACAAAGACAAGTGTTGCTTAACCCGAACACCCCCACCCTCAAAGAATCTCCATCTGTGGCCTTGAATGCGAGTCACCATGTGCATCAGGAGGCAGAGATGATTTCCCTCCTTTCTTTCTTCCAGAAGGAAATCTGCTTAGTGCCAATGTGCTCTCTACCTGCATTCCAATTAAATCAAGATGTATTTGCCTTTCAAAGCTTCTCGGCCTTCTTCCTTTCCCTTTGGAATAATTGATGGAGTCCTCTGGTCCTATGATGAATGACTTCCAACCCAGAGATGAATAGAAAGATGAATGCGTTGCCCTGAGAGGGTTGGGAGGAACGGCTCCAGGAGTGCTGACATAGTGACAAATACACTGACCGTCGCACAGACTTGCCCAAATCAGCAAGGGAGGGTGGCAGAGGCCTGACAACTTCAACAACCGCTCAGGTCTGTGCCACTTGCCAGTACCGTACCCAATTACCTGAGCTAGTAACTAATTTAACCTCAGGTGAGTTTCAGAACTGACGCCTCCAGACAGTCGAGGGAAAAACACAGCGATGATGTATTAAGGGCATGGGCGTGAAACAAAAGCTTTTCTTAAAACAAGAGTTTAAACATTTTTTACCTCACTTCTTAAATGCTGCCGCAAAGAATTTTGCAACAAAGTTACAACAAGCAAAAAGAAACACTTCATGATTTAAAAGGAAAATAAAATCAAAACAAGGAAACTTAAAGTCCTTCAGTTCCCCACATATCACATCGACTGTGGACTACTGGGTATATATGAAGAGTTTGGTTCCAAAACACGATTAACGACATTTTTTAAAAAAATAGTTCCTGCCAAAATCAGTATTGTATCTGGTCGGTATTGAAAAGTTCATTTTTAATTTTACACAAAATGTGACATCCGCCATGTTATTCTGTAATTTTTTTCCCTATTTTTCCAAACTGCAACAAACGCCAGTCTCCCTTCTCTGCAAAATGCGATACATCCGCTCAGCCAATCACAGCTTACCATTCCACACATTGTAAACAGTAAAGGCGGCTCTTCGAATACACCCAGCATCCTAGTTTTCCTCATCTACTGTGTACTTTGTGATCAACAAACACACAAAACACTGCGTGCGACTATGAAAAAAATACTTAGGAACACCAGTGCGACTGACCCGATCAGCATATTTGTGTTTCCGTTGAGAAGAGCTTTAAAGGTTTCTATGTGTTTTAGCAATGTTAAGTAATGTATCACAGACATATCTGACGAATCCCTTCATAAACAAAGTGTAGAGAGATTGTAAATAAGAGATTCATTGTGCAGTGCTTCGTTGATTTTAATTGAACTTTGTGAGATCGCAATGAACTAAGATGAGTGACAGCTTTTAATGATTTTTAAGGGAGTTTGTAAATTAGATACTGATTAATACAACAGTTAAATAAACAAGAAGTTATTGCCTGATTTTGCTCTATTTCCACTTTAAAAATAGTTTGAAACAAGTCACAAATGAGCCGTAGCGCATCTCCATTTAAACACAGCGGTGTTTTGTTTACAAATGAACATGCATTTTTTAAACAAATCTAGTGAGTCAGTGATTCAATTTCCCATTCATAAAGACTTGATTTATTCCTGAATGAATCAGCCATTCGAACAAATCAAATGAACGATATGATTCAGTAATTAAATCAGTGACTTGCCACCACCTACTGGCAGTTTTAGTTTCATTTTAAAGTATCTTTTCAGTTATTTAAATCATTTAATATTTCTGTATTCAGAATTGTATATTTAAAACATTAATCTCAACATGACTGAACACTTATGAATTTGATTGCAAATTGTTCAGTTTATTTAAAAAAAAATCATTTTAATTTAACACCATTGTGTTAGGTTTCCCATTTAAACAGTTGCATTTTGGTTCAACTCAATATTTTCATTCTGAAAGAACATGTTTCAATTAAGTAGGCCAAAAATAACAGTTGATGCTTGTTCAATTTACTTAAGTAAATTAAGTTAATCCAACAAACTATTTTACTTAATTCGAGAGTACATAAATTATTTTACTTGTGTAACTAGGAAGTGGATTTCCCCTTCCCATCATGCTTTGCACGGGGCTGGATAAGGAGACTGTTATTTTATGCATTTTGTTATTAAGATGATAAAACTAGGAGATTTGTTAATGTTTAATGCTCTTTTATATTTGTATTTAAAGCAGTTTCTGGTATGTTCGTGTTTTTGGGGGTTACCATTGTGGTGAAGTGTGGAGCATGTGCATAGGTTAAGGATCTGCTAACATGAGTTAAATTTGTTTTAATAATAAAATAAACAACTACTTTGTGCATGCCATGGATGTAGCAAAGCCATCTTATGGCCAGTGCCTAGCAAGTTGGTTAAATGTTTTAGTTTGAGTTCAACCAGCATAAAATAACCACTTCATAAATGTATCAACTTCATTTAAATTATATTTGATCAAATTGAGTTGGCCCAACTCAATTACATTTCATTGCATGAATTTGTTTTTAATGAGCTAGGGTTACACATATTTATTGGATGGAAAACCTTTCCCTTCAATTAAACTGAGTTCATCCATTTTTTTTTTTTTAAGTGTATTTGAGAAAAAAAAAAAATCTAATTGACCGCAGTTTGTATCAGCCAATCAGAAACATTTATTTGCCGATGTTCAACACAACTGTATAATGTGGGATAATTTACTCAAAAATGCAAATTCTATCATTGTTTATTCACTCATTTCAAACCTGTTTGACTTTCTTCAAACATTCTATTAAAATGTCTTTTATTATGTCTCCCAGAAGAAAGAAATTTACACGGGTTTGAAACAACATTATTATATTATGTCTTATTCTATATTTCTGTTAAATGATCTCTTCCTACACATTTAAACTGAGTATAACAGCCTTAAAAATAATCTTGTGTAACATAAAAAGAGCTTTACTTGACTTGAACCAAAGTGTTCTGCTGGTGAGAGGACAGAAGATGTGCACTCCAAAGAGCTTTCTATGGAAGTAATTAAAAGTCTGAATGGCGTACATGTGTCTAATATGACTAATGAGTCATGTATTATGCATAATTTGCAGTTCTTGCAATAGAGGAGCTTGAAGAGCATCAGGTGCTGGGGTGATGAGTCTGAAGGGTTGGAGAGCTCCGCACCGAACCACCTGCCTCACACGCCTCCCTCCCAGGCCTGCAGCGCGTCATACTGAAATAGATAAATAACCTCTGTCTTCACAGCCAAGGCCTCAAGCATGACTGACAGAGGATGACTCTTCTAGATTACCCATTTTAATCTTCCCACAAGTATCCAATATGACCTCTCATAAGTCTCACCTGATGCCATGACCATTATGTCTGAAGACCAGCTATGTCAACCATTGTTTCATTGAACGAATGCACCTGCACTCCCCGGAAGCTCAAGCAATATTACAGACCCACGCCAGACCATTTCATACACTTATGACCTTTAGACTGGATTACAAATTGGAGTTGAACAGTGGTTGGGGAATCCAGTTAGGCATAATAAAACTGCTGTAAAATGTGATAAATGTCAGCTTTTCCTTCTCTAAATTTAGCAGATGGCAAAACTAGCTGTTCAACAACTGGGGCTGACAATTTAATCTATCTATCTATTCATTTATTTATTTTTCCAGTGTAACATGTCTAAACTTCCTTAAAACAGACAAATTTACATGAGAAGGAATCTGTGTAAGGTACTAAGATTTTTTTTGTGCTAAACAGATGAGGTGAAATTAACTATTTATCTTAAGTTACTTTTTTTTTGTTTTTTTGTTTTTGGAATTGGGGATGAAGAGAATTGTCTATTGCAATGAAGAGTAATTTTTTCTACCATCAAAGCCATTCAGGTTTAAAGTACGACCAAAACATATGCTGCCCATAAGAGGGCATTTTAGTGCCATGGTAAAACAACAACAAAATCCTAAAAAACAAGAGAATAAAGTTGAAATATTTTGATAATAAAGTCAAAATTATGAGAATAAAGTCGAAATAATGAGAATAAAGTCAAAATTACGAGCATAAAGTAAAAATATTTTAAGAATAAAGTCAAAATTATGAGAATTAAATCGTATCAAGTACAAGATTAAAGTTATAGGAGAGTATAGCCTATTCTCAAAATATTTCAACTTTAATCTCGTATTGCTACGACTTCACTCATAATTTCAACTTTATTCTCAAAATATTTAGCCTTTGTTCTCAAATGGCTATGACTTTATTCTCATAATTCTGACTTTATTCTCAAAATATTTCGACTTTATTCTGGTAAATTTGTCGTTTTTCTCAATATATTATGACTTTAATCTTGTAATCTTAGAAAACGGCAATAAAACTTTGTCGTACTGACCAAAACACTATCTGACTAAAACCTAATAGTAAATGAATTTTTGTCAACTGTATGCCACTGACAGGCTTATGTTCTAATAAAAAATAAAAGTAAAAATAATAATAATAAATAAATAAAGCAATTAAAAAAATAATAAACAATTTTGCTTATGAAGTCACTTTGGTGCGTGTCTATTCAGTGCTGTACTGTCTTTAAAGTGTCTGAATTTGTAAGCTTGTAAGTGCTGATAAACGCAATTTGCATTTTTAATCAGTGTATTATGTAACATTATTTTCTTTTTTATTTTAACTGATTGACACTCTAGTAGCAACTCTAAATCATTCAAGAAACAAGTACAAATTCCGTCTAGACTTTTCAGCCACACATAATGTGAAGAATGCTTCAGATCTATTCAAGGACTTATGAAAAGATACGCATAAAAAGATATAACGTAAAGAAACACAAAGATATATATTACATAACATGCCGTAGCTGGCAATAGCTGCCGGACAAAGAAAACATCAACAGGCACATAATATTTCTATTCCGTTTGGCCATTCCTGCTGTTTATTTTACATCAGACCTTAAGGACTATAATCCTTCATTCTTTGGCAGTATGATATGGGTGGCCGAAGCCAGAGGGGAAGAGTATGATGAAAGATGCCGCATTCTGAAGCCTCATTTGACAGTACAGGATTTCCCCGCACCCTCCTTTTCTTTCTCATTAGCAGGAGCATAAAAGTTAACCCCCTACAGTATTTAAGAGTGCCGTGCAGAATACATGCACCACGGTAAACTCCAGAGGGGAGTCAGATTGGTCAGCTAATGAGTCCTGACAGAGGCAGCAGCATCCAGAAGCTCCTGAAAAATGATTTTGTTAATACCCTCTCTGTTTTCTGCCTCTTCATCATCCACTTGATCTGGCAGGAGATAATGTGAACCAGTCGAGTGTTTGCAAGTTTTAAGAAAATTTATAACATATGCACACAAACACAAACACTAAAGATGGATGTGGAGCTTCTTGACCTGGAATAGACTTTGAATAATTTTTCCTTCTTAAAAACAATTAAATAAGCAATAAAGTACTAGACGCTGTGCGGTTTCATGACAAGCGGCTATATATGCTGTGCAGCGAAGGCAGGACCTGAACTACATTTTTCAAAGCTTAAAATTATAATTTGTTTATATAGCTCTTGATAATGTGAAAAAAGCATACAAACAAACTATACAACACAAAATCAAATAAACTGCAAACCGCAAATGAGGAGATTAAAAAGAAATACTTGAAGTGTGAGTGGATCCTGGAATGCATTTTATCCAGTATTACTCATATTTATGTAATTCTCACACAGAAATATAAATATTTGATCAGATTTTCATACATACATATAAAATATTCATATTTGTGCTATTCAAAGGTGCCCTCTTTCTTTCATTCTTGTTAATCTTTTCACAAAGTTTTCATTCTTTTGCGACTTCTATTGAAATATACACAGTATGACTCAGCACTCTGAGCCAACAGAACACAACACCAAGCTTTTCTATGAGTCACTGACTGACAAGATAAAGCCTTTTAGCCTGTTATTTCATGAGGTGGCCTCAGTGAAGCAGCTATAAAATTTATTATAAGATATTGTCACTCTGCTTATGTAACACTACTAGCACCAACACCATCAAATAAAACAAAAAGAGGTGACAAATTTCACAATTCATCTATTTGAATTACTGTTTAATCAGTAATATAGATCAACTGATAAAAATATATATACTTACATAGCATACCAATTAGATAATCAAATTATTTTTAAGTTAATTTATAACTTTGATTGTTGCAGATATTACAAAAAAAGCTATTAATATTTCCACATATTTTGTCTTGGCTGGCTTCAGAGTACAGTGAGTACAGTGAAAATGATTGATCAGGAATTTATAGGTTCTTACCAGTCAGGTACTCTGGATCAGGCACTGGGTCTGACAGCTCCTCGTGACACTGGGCTTCATTTGGCACAGACGCAACCACCATGCCATCCGGGAGCTGCTGCTCGATGCCACGGGCAAAGTTCTTCTGCCTAGACAGCAGAAGATAAAGGAGACAATCTACTCAAAACACAGTCCCATATTCATTTGTCTGTCAATCACACAAATCCTACATTTCTGGCACATCACTATAGCAAAATCTACACAACAAAATATGAGCATGCCTTTCTTCATTGTTCATTAAAGGAACACTCAAAATTTTTTGAAAATAAGCTAATTTTCCAACTCCCCTAGAGTTAAACAGTAGAGTTTTACCGTTTTTGAATCCATTCAGCCGATCTCTGGGTCTGGCGGTAGCACTTTTAGCATAGCTTAGCATAGATCATTGAATCAGATTAGACCGTTAGCATCTCGCTCAAGAGTTTCGATATTTCAGCGCCTGACAATAGTCTCCCTGTGCAAGCAGGTGGTCATGTTGGTTATGTTGACGGAAGTTAGCCTATTTTCAGGCGCCTGCTGCACCCATGGTACGGCAGCAAACTTCCCCCTGGTGAAAAAAACAGCATATGCTGGTAGGCATGTTTTGATGCTGGTTTAATGCCATAAACCAGCAAAGGACCAGCATCAAAACATACCTACCAGCATATGCTGGTTTTTTTCACCAGGGCCTTGATTATTACGCCAGAATGAGAGTATAGTTCCTAGCCATATCGGTCTAGAAAATTGCAACTTTTCATTTTCCGTCAGTCTTAGTACACGATGTAACTACAGAAGAGTCAAGTTTTACATTGGAAAAATATTGAAACTCTTTGGTCATTTTTGATGCTAACTGTCTAATCTGATTCAATGATCTATGCTAAACTATGCTAAAAGTGCTACCGCCAGACCCGGCGATTGGCTGAATGGACTCAAAAACAGTAAAACTCAACTGTTTAACTCTAGGGGAGTTGGAAAATGAGCCTATTTTTTAAAAAAGTGGAGTGTTCCTTTAACACCTCATATGTTAGTGCTTATACTGGCTATTTTGACGTCACAAAATTTTCTTATTCTTTCTTCGCTTCATTTAACAATATTGTTCAAATGGTTTTCATTTCCATTTGAACAATAATGCAGCACCACCTTTTTGCAATTAGCAGGTCATTTAAAAAAATGGGTACATAAGTATAAGTATATACAAAATATGTTATAATAGGCTATTTGCACTAAGTGTTTTTGTGCTATTAAAGTGCACCAAGTGCAAATAGTTTAGATGCTATTTAAATGAAAATAGCAGTATTTTTTCACTAAATGTAAATAATATTTGGTATAGGAGTGTGCTTCAGCCACTGAATAAAAAATACATAAGGTTACTGCAACTTATTATTTCACAATTCTGACTTGTGTGATATAAAGGCACAGTTATGAGAAATAAAGGCAGAACTGCATTTGCATCTCACAACCCGAATTTTTTTCTCCCAATTGCAGGTTTCAGAATTGTGAGATATACGCATAAAAAGATATAACCTCATGAGTCATGAGGTCCAAATCTGAGGGGAAAATAGACTGCTATGTTCTAAAAATAGCGAGTTGCGAGTCACAATGAAGAGATATAAACTCACAATTCTAAAAAAAGTGAGATATAAACGTGCAATTGCAAGAAAAGTTGTGAGATACAAATGCAATTCTGACTTTATTTCGCACAATTGTGAATTTATAACACGCAATTTTGAGGAATTGTATTAATTCAATTCTTTTATTTGATGGTGTTGGTGCTAGCAGTGTTACATAAGCTAACAATATCTTATGATAAGTTTAATAACTGCTACACTGAGGCCACCTCATAAAATAACGGGCTAAAAGACTTTATCTTGAACTTTATATCTCAAAATTCTGACTTTATTTCCTAGAATTGCTGTTTATATCTCAGAATTGCAAGTTCATATCTAGCAATTTTGACTTTATATCTTACAATTCTGTGAAAAAAGGTCAGAATTGTGAGATGTAAAGTCGTAATTGTGAGAAAAAAAGTCAGAATTGTAGAAAGTCACAATTACCTTTATTTACATACATCTGTATATGTTGTATATGTATATGTTCACAAATAGTTATGACTTTATAATGTGTAATTGCGAATTTGTATCTCACAATTCTGAGAAAAAAAGTCAAAATTGCGAGATGTAAACTCACAATTTCAAAAAAAAAAAAAAAGTCAAAATTGAGCGTTTGCAGTCTGTTTTATTGACAGGGGATCTGACCAATCATAACGCTGAACCTGTCTGACAAACAAATCAGACAAGATTAGATTTAGATTAGATTAACTTCGGTGAATTTAAACTTGAAACATTGTGTGTATTGATGTCTTTCCATGGTAGAAATAAAAATATGTTCTGATGTTCATTCTTTTCTTTTTTTTTTTTTTGTTGTGCTTTAGGTAAAGAAGAAAAGACAATCGGTTCACATGTCATTGATCTAATAAGGCAACACACTGATCTTTCGTGACACATTAAACAACCACAAAACAGTATTTACAGTTTGAATTTCTTAAAAAATTACAACATTTTAAAACTGAGACCTTGTTTCATAACTGAATTAACCTGCTCTGTCTTGTCTGTCAGTATGTTGTCAGTTTCCTCTTTCAATATATTTTTCACTCCTTTAGAACATGATGTGCAGTGTGAGGAATATATATATATATGTGCACAACTCAAAAAAGTAGATTAATGAATGTAGAAGGGATTTCTACGTCACCCTGAATAAATATAAATGGAGACGAAGGAGTGAATAAAGTATGAGTGGATAGGATACGTTTGAAATGGTATTAAGAAATTATTTTCCACAATACGAAGCATTAAAGGTAGAGCAGCGCAAAGAGAACAAGAAAAAGCAAACTGCAGAAAGCAGCGCACAAAGCAATGACTGTATATCTAAATGAGATCTGCTGTACTATAGACTTGAGGAAAGAGTAAGAAAATACAGTTTGAATTTAAACAAGAAAATAGAGATAAAAAAGTGAGAAGATGGGTTAAACTAGATATAGGTTAGTTTCAAAGCAATTTGTGCAAAAAATAAGTATGCATTGGATAGAAGGACTGATGGAAAGGGATAAACTGATACAACAGCAAAAGACACAAAGACACACAAATTTTGCATTCTGCATAGAAGCTCTGGCTCTCTACGTATCTTAAGTTAGATCAAGGTTAAAGTATTCTGGGACTGAGAGTATACATGTGTGGAAACTGAACAATGCGATATAAAAAATGTATGTCAAAGAAAAGTGTGAATAAAAGAAGGAAGGGAGTATACAGAATAAACTCTTTCCTTTTCAAGGCAAAATAAGCACCTAGAAAGCACACCAGGGAAATAGACAGAACGCAACAAAATTCTAGAGCGTCTAGTAAATGAGCGAGCATTCAGGAAATTGTACCAGGCAACATTATGCAATCTAAATCTCGCTTCAAGCATTATTGTCATATCCGATTTAAGAGTGGACTTGGATGAGAGAATTATATTATCTCTGAATACACAGAGCACTGTACAAATAATTAGGCTTAAACAGGAAGAAAGGCTTGAAATATGCGCTTCATTTTAATATGAGAATGAAAAGTGGCTAAAGTGGAACAGACTGTCACTTATATTCGACAAACAGACATATATGTGGAGGTGTACAGCGCTAAATACCCCCGCTTCCTGGATGACTCAAAACGGCGAGCTATTTATAAAGAAAACAGCCATTTACTTGGCTAAATAATAGCAATATCCTCTATTATTTGTAACCCAGAACATTACAAACCAGATTCTACTGATGTATATTAGTCTGACGGTTTTCTAGGGCAAATTAAATCTGGCATAAACCTCAAAAACTGTTCCCAAATACGCCCTCTCGGGTGTGCTGGAAGGTACACTGGAGCACATTCTGCAGAAATTTCTCTGAACACCAGGGGATTTCCTTCCCACATCTAATAAAAATGTAAAAAAGTTGTTTCTCTTGTCAAACTTGAAGCTCACGCTTCAATAGATTCTCGCATATTGAAATATTAATAGCTCTGCGTTATTGCTTGTCAAAGTCACATCTGATAAAAGGTTCAGTTCCCCATGGAGCCGGCGCAGCTAAATAGAAATGTGCAATAAACTTAGGGGCCAGTAATTTTAATGAAAATGATGCATACGGTTCTTAAGTTTCTGAAATTATTACCGGGCAACAATTGCGACTATAACCCCTGTGAATTAAAATGTCTGTGAATTTTGGTGCGTAATAATAATAACATATAAATGATGTTCGCAACTGAACCACATCACAACTTTCTCTATATTTCAGACTATCAAATTCATTAAAATTACTGGAAATTACAAAAAAAAAAAAAAATTAACAGATAAACCTGCATGTCTGAAGCTTTAAATGCCTGATTCTTTGTGTAATTTTCTAAAAATATAAACTGCATACAGAAAAGTCTCTTGAGAAAAACCTCAGTCGCAACGTAACTTCATTAATCATGTGCGTCGACAAAAAACGGACATACAAGAGGGAGATTTCTGCAATAATATCTAGCAGCGCAGTAATTATAGACAGAACATGCAAGTTTTATAAGATGCTCTGGGCATCACAGGTGGGATTATCTGTCGAATGAGAATAAGGGAAAAACATAAATTATTCATTAATAATTTGGAGTGTAAAACTACTGTAGGTGAACTGCTGCTGTCCAGCAACAGCTGATGGCAGACTACAATAATAGAGTATAATACTAATAGAAGAAATATAAAATCAGGCTCTGAACACACTAAAATTGCTTGAAAATGTCAAATAAAATTTGCAGAAAATATGTTTCGTTTTTTTTTTTTGTTTTTTTTTTTCAGTTTAAATAAGTGATTTAATTTAAGTTGAGTAAAGCTGATGAAGTCGATATCCTGTTTCAGGCAAGATAATGGGATATCCAGTTGTCAATTAATATCATTAAGAGATGATTTCACGCATAATTAATCATAATATGTGGGGCCGTATGAATTAATCTAAAATGGCTGAATTTTGAACAAGTATTTTTAGCTTTTTTAAAGCTGAACACAGACGTGAAGTCAAGGAAGCTTCCTCAAACACATCCCAAAAACTGCCAATAATTAAAATGACATATTATTAACATACATTTGGAAACATTTTTAACTTACAGTACAGTGAAAACCTGAAATCAACATTCCATTTCTAAGAGAAAATTCTAATTATAAGGGAAAGTTAGAAGAGCATTTGAAAAAATCGGGATATATGAAAATAGCTCAGACTTCAGGCTTTTAAAAATAATCAGACTGTTCACGGCTCGTGTGTGATGTTTTAATTTAGTGCTGGGAGAAAGGTAGCACTTTGAGTTTCTTGCTGTGGATAGAAACACCCAACTGGGAGATTTTAAGAGAGGTAGTCCTAATCATGATTCTGCAAAGTCTTAATGAGAACAAAGGGCACTAAAAAATTCATTAAAACCAGCTCAAAGCACGCTGGGAAGGAATAGAAGTGAAACTGGTTAAGGCTGGAACCCAGAGGAGAGGGAAAGTAATTAGGAAAGGGCACATGTTTTTAGGTGGAAAGTCTCATGATGATAAGACAGAAATCGAAATGAAATCCTGCCTGGCAATGCACGCAAGATATGGAGGAAGAAGTAGGCATCGGTACACTATTTGGAATGCTTTATAATATTTAAGATGTCAAAACAATGTTTGTATAATTTCTGGTACACAGATATGGACTGCTACTGCTCAAAAAGACAGCTTCTCAACAAGCTAGAGAGTTTGGCAGCAGTGCCATAGGGAGTTTCTGGATAAAGACTGTAGCACGGCCTTGAGTGGAACATCCAGTGGTTAACCCACACTCAGTGTAGCGTATCTGCACTGTGCACTGTGTAAACCCCTATGTACAGTATGTGTGCAAACTTCAAAGGTTTGGTTGTCAGAATTTGTATGCCTCCCTTTCATTTTCAAAGATATTCAGATATTTTTCTTAACTATCTATCCAACTAAAAGCTACTAGGGCTGTCACTAACCATTATTTTAATAACCAAGTAACCAGTGTATTAATCTGACGATTATTAGAGTATTCGGACAAGTATAATATATTTTGTGAGGTAATAAAAGAGACCTAAGCAAACAACAGCCTTTAAAATGACTAAAACACATATATAGTAACAATGAGGCAATAGTAATTGGTTTAAATAAAGTATTAAAAGCAAGTAATCATATGGTTTTAATGAACAAAACTGTAAAAATACATAATTTATTATAAACAACAAAACTAACCTACATTACCCATTATATCAAAGGCCTGTGGCGCTAATAGCCTGACTATTGTTTTTACACTTCACAGTGTGATCTAATCCTTGTTTAATATTGACTAAACCTTTAATTCAAATGTCCACTTAATCTTTAATATTTGGCCATTTACAACATAAATGTGGAAGCTGCTAAATCCTATAGAGAAAGACTTAGTAAGCAGGAAAGGGTGCGATATTTTGAACTAAAGTTTATTATAAATGGTAAAGATACATACAAGCAATATTGTGTTACATTTTAGCCTAATATTTCACCTACCTGACCGGAAATGATAAGAACAAACACGAATGTCGTCAAGATTCTCGCCCACTGATCTCTATATTGATATTATTATTAGATCTATATATATATATATATATATATATATATATATATATATACATATGATCTATATAATATTCTCTCTCTATTATAGATCAGTGTTCTTGCCCTGGAAATCCTGGTTCAGTTTGGCCAACCACAGACGTATTTTGTTCCTCGGACAGTTTTGTGCGCTCTACTCCTTGATTTGTTATAACTTTTCGCAGTCTGTAGTGCACCAAGTATTTTTACCTGTCCAACCGATTAGTACAACCCGAAACATGACAATAATTGACCATTTTCAGCAGCAATAATCAGCAAAAAAGGCGAGTTTCATTCGATTCAGGGGCATTTTTACATTCAGTGCCACTATATCGCAGAATGATCGCGCGTGCACATCCTGATTTTGCTGAGATAGATGTGTTCCTGGGTCAACATATTTTGTTGACCCTGGAACAACATTTTAATCCAAATATTTAATCTTGACCACATCCCTACACCTAAACCTAACCTTACCCATGAGTAATCCCTAAAATCAGAGGAAATGATAGATGAATGACACTGGTGTACAAGCACCAAACACTGATTGTAAGCCTGAACTTCACAAAAACTATAAACTTTTTTTTTTTAAAATCTGATTGGTTAATCACAATGTTATTCAAAGATGTTGATCCAGGAACATGTCGTACTTGGTAAAATCAGGTTCTGCGCGCTCTATTGAGAAAGAAGATGAACACCTGTGTTGGCGTTGGTTTATAAATGATTTACCTTACAAATCTGATGAAATAGCGCACCTTGCGTTCTCAGATAAACGTTAACAAACACAAACTCACAGCAATACGCAGAGGTGGAGTTTGAGATGCTTCACACACGTAAATGATAACTCTTTGTATGGAGCTGCTTTTTAAATGAGTTATACTGTAATGTTAATTTACCCTGGTGACCTAACCAGCATCCCAGCATCAAAACAAACCTACCAGCATATGCTGTTTTTTCACAAGGGTAAATTGATATTACAGTATATTAAACTCATTTAAAAAGCAGCTCCACACAAACAGTTATCATTTACATGTGTGAAGCATCTCAAACTCCATCTCTGCATAGTGCTGTGAGTTTGTGTTTGTTAACGTTTATCTGAGAACGCAAGGTGCACTATTTCATCAGATTTGTAAGGTAAATCATTTATAAACCAACGCCAACACAGGTGTCCATCATCTTTCTCAATAGAGTGTTTTCACGAAGCGCCATCATTCTGCGATATAGTGGCACTGAATGTAAAAATGCCCCTGAATCGAACGAAACTCGCCTTTTTTTCACCAGGGTAGAAAACGGTCTAATAATGCATTTTATGGATTCTCGTCCATGGAAGGCGCCACTTCCGGTATTTTACCGGTTACTTCAGGGGTTCCCAACTGGGAATGCTCTCGGGGTTTTGATCCCTAGTATTTTTGCGTAAAAAATGTCAATATATTTGCATGGTTGTCCAAATGAATATTCTGTGAGTGTTTTATAATGGATGCTCACCATAGAGGATAATCTTGTGAGGCTCAGTGGTGCTTATGCACCTATTAGCATCAGACGCGCTCTGACGGAAGAATCTGTTGTTAACTGATCACGTCTTCGATGAACTGCCTTAATTGATGTGTTTAAACAGATTTAGAATGTATTTTATGCATTTTTCATTTGTATGTTTTTTTTTTTTTTAATGGATACAAACAGTAGATATTCAGTCAGTTCAGTGAGTGAGTGGTTTAGTGAGTGGTCTTTTGACATGTTGTCCTGTTTGGCAGGTTCACTTGTTTAAGGAAAAGTACTCTGAAGTTGTAAAGAATGTCTGAATTAAAGAATTCAGGTGCTTTAAATCTGTATATGTATGTATGTATGTATGTATATATATATATATTATTTTAAAAAGTTAGAATTGAACAGAGGGTTTTTTTTAAGTTACAAAGTATAGCTTTAATTTAAAGTTTGTTTTAATTTAGATTTTTTTTATAACATGCAGTAGAAGAATAAAAAGGCAAAACTGATATTTTGTGTAATAAAAGAGGTTTAAAAATAAACCTCGTTCTCTTTGCTGTGAAAGTACAGTATAAGAGGAAATGTCAGGCATGGGGGGGCCTTGCAAAATTGACCAGAGAAGGAGGGGTTATTTTATAGATACAGAGAAAGAAAGAATATACAGATATATTTGTGTGGCAATCATAAAATTGGCACATATATATAGAACTACTGTGCTATTTTTGTAGAAATGGCACTGTAACCTGTCAATTTTGGGGAGGTGCCGATTTGACTTCCAACATGCCAGATGCTACATCTCATAAGACTACGTATAATTAAAATGATGAGCACGGACATGCAGTTGGCTTGCAAATACGCAGTACCAAACCAGGATGAACTAAAAGCTAAATTAGGCTGACAATTGACAAGCACAACACACTGGTATTTTGAGATGGAACTGACTGGAATGGACACATTCTTTCAGATCTATAATAGCTGTGTGTACAGAGATATGCATTAGCATTAAAAAAAGAAAACATGGGGAAGAAAAAGAAGTACAAGCTAGAAGACTGCTTAAAGTTTTGTTTTTGAGAAGATGATAATATTGTCTCTATCAAAAACAAACATAGCTCCAAATTGCATTGGACCCCACTGACTTTCATTGTTTGGACAAAAATGCTGAGATATGAGTAATTGATAAAACAATATTTATGTTTGAATGAAGCATGCTTTATAAAAACACTAAATATTAAACTAAACTGATAAATAAGAATTTTCAATATGATCTCAAACTGTTCACTTCCAAACACTTCCATGTTCAGGTTTTACAGTATCTAGACTCAATAAACCTCAATAAATCTTTCCTCTATGTTCCCTGATTCGTGACTGTCCTCGACATTTCTTACACAAAAAAAAAAAACATCCAGCAACCATCCTCGCTGGCTTTCAAAACGGCATGTTCATCTGTCTGAGAACACCACTGACCTGAAAAACGTCAAACAGGAGCTAATACATTCTGCATTGTCTTTTGGGCAGGTTGTCACAGGAAATACGTTGCACCTCACGTTCAAGGATTAAACAGCATGAAAATGTAACCGTGCCTTTCAGATATGAGTCAGATCGTAAAAGCAGCTGCTGTGTGACAACCCAGACTTGTGGGTAGTAACTTTTGGTGAAGCGCCAAAGGAAACACACGGCCTTGTGTAACTTTAAAACGGAATAATAAACAACTTCAACCTCTCTGGATGGGTTTTATCTGGCGGTTGCTCGCTCTTTTCCCTGTTGCATCATTTTGGAAAGAGATGAATCAGAGTTACCTCTGTAAGTATATGTTTAATTCCTCCTGAATTTATTGAGTGTACATTGTACGCATATGAGTTGATGTAATATGAAAATATAAATCATTTCTCTCAAGAAGACTCAAGGCGAATTCACTAAAAACTTGTTTTGGCTCTCAAAACCCATTAAACATGGCTGTAATATTTAAACTGTAATATTTAAAATCAAAATCATTCTTTAGGCTGATTATAAACTATATGTAGAAAATGCTATTTTTCTTGGCACAATATGTGTTGCACTACTAATGCTAATGCCTTAGATATTTTTGATGAAACCCAAGAGCTTTCTGACCCATAGACAGCAACGCAACTGACACATTCAAAGCCTGGAAAGGCGGTAAAGACATTGTTAAAATAGATCATATGACATCAGTGGTTCAACCTTAATATTATGAAACTATGAGAATACTTTTTGTCTGCAAAGAAAACCAAAACAATGACTTTATTCAACAATTTCTTCTCTTCTGGGTAAGTCCTTGATGCACAGAAAGCATTCTCATAGATTCATAACATTACAGTTGAATCGCTGATGTCACATGGACTATTTTAATGATGTCTTTACTACCTTTCTGGGCCTTAAACATAGTAGTTGCATTACCGTCTATTCAAGCTTTTGGATGTTATCAAAAATATCTTTTTTATTTATGTTCCGAGGATGAATGAAGGTCTTACGGGTTTGCAATGACATGTGTGTGAGTAATTAATGACAGAAAAATTTTTTAATCCTCCATATCTGAACATGTTCTGTAAGTATTGTGCTCCTTCAATAGATTAGCTTTTTTTTTTTTGTAAATCAGGCCTTGAAACAACCGAAAAAGTGCATACAAATAAATATGACTATTAGCGTATACAATTTATTCCCGCCTCAGTGTCTCAGTGAAATAAAAAACAAACATTTAACCACCAAAAATCTCATTAATCAAACATAAACCTCCACTATTTCTTTGAAAACCTCACATTAGATCAGATGATCTTACGTTGAATAACCAAAAGGCATGTATTTGTCTCAATTAATCATAAGTGTTTTGTTTATCCGCTGTAAAGATTTCCATTCCTCATCCTAGAAGATCAAACAACATTTCATTTCCTGCCGCTGCCCCTTCTGAGCAGCAGCATTTCGACTATTTCCTCAGGTCTGAAACTAATTGTCGAAGCCCTGCTATACACTACGAAGGATTAATGTACTGGCCATATCCTCCTTTTGTTCAACTGAAGATCCAGTAGCTTCAGCTGGCCCAATTAAGCCCCATTAAACCAAACTTGCTTATGGTCACTTTTAATTTGCTCCTCGCCATTCCACATAATTAGAGTCCGCGTTAGGCCCGGGCCTCTCAAAAGGTGAAGAGAACAGCACAGAGAGTAATTCCTGGAGCATGAGGGCCAGTTGTGCTTTTCAAAGGCTGTCTAAACCCAACAGTCTCTCCGGGTGCCTCCAAATGAGATCAGAGCTTTTGAGATTTGGCTTCTTGATAATATTAACTCTCCTCCTACTATTTCTCCATCGCTCAGAAGCTCCCTCCTCCCATACCGCGCCAATCAAACCATGTGGAGTAAATGGATAAACTGCTGCAGGAAACTGCGTCTGTAAGTGTCCGTGTTTATTTTAAGGGCTGTTATGACTTTGCGTGGTGACCTTTAGGTTGAGCTGACCACAGTGAACATCGCAGTGCTCTTTTAATTAAAGGAACCTTCAAAGTGACTTTGTGTGTAAGTAGATAGAGATTCTGCTGTGCTGTATTTCGCAAGATTTGTGCTTTTATTAAATTAGCCTTGATGATCGGATAGTGTAACTGGAGTGCATTTAGGACCTACAGCATATTTCAGACAAATACTGTTTATACAGCAGGATATAACTACTATAATGGACATTGGGGGTGACAGAATTCTCAATATAATATCAAACCGTTCGGTACGACATCCAATTGTGGTTTATCGGTTTTATGTTTTAAAAATTTCTGTTTTATTTCTGGCTCTATTTGTGTGTGTCCTTGAGTCTACGTGCTGAGATGAGGAAACGCCTCCGTTTATAATGTGCATTTGGAAAAAAATCTAATGATTTGAAATAAGAAGCATTTCTAAACCTGTTGTCCAACAAAAGAGAACATTCTAACATGTTTTTACTCCACAACATCAGCCAAATGTTTGAAATAACTTCATTTCGTGATATAATGTAGCTTCTTGTCACAGAATAAGACAGAAAATATATTCTATCCTGTAATAAATGCTATGTCAATTAGCAATGGATTATAAATATACTTTATTATGAAAATACCCAAGATAGCTTAAAGAGCACAGATAAACCATATATTGTTGCAGTCAACTTACCACGGTTGACCTTTCCAGTGTAAATATGTAATGTGTGAAGTCAAGACGAGCATTTGTGGTTAAAACACATATAGAGTTGAGGTCAAAAGTTTCTATACACCTTGCAGAATCTGCTAAATGTTAATTATTTTACCAAAATAAGAGGGATCATACAAAATGCATGTTACTTTTAGTACTGACCTGAATAAGAATTCACATATGATTTAAAAAAAAAAAATAATAGCTACATTTATAGAAATGACCCCGTTCAATTTGGTTTTTCAGCATTTCTGTGTTTTGGACCCTTTCCAGCAATGGCTGTAAGATTTTGAGATCCATTTTTTTTTACACTGAGGACAACTGAGGAACTCATATGCAACTATTACAAAAGGTTCAAACACTCACTGATGCTCCAGAAAGAAAAACGACGCATTTAGAGCCGGGGGTGAAAACTTTTGAACAGAATGAAGATGTGTACATTTTTCTTATTTTGCCTAAACATCATTTATTTTTTTCATTTAGTACTGCCCTTTAAAAGCTACAGAAGACACTTACATGTTTCCCAAAAGACAAAATAAGTTCAATTTAGCCTGATCTTCAATTTCAAAAAGAAATAAGACCCTTATTCCTCGGCTGGGATAGTGTAGAGCCTTTTGAAGCTGCACTGAAACTGCAATTTGGACCTTCAACTTGTTGATCCCCATTCTAGTCCACAATGAATGATACATTTATAATTCTAAAAAGAATTCTACATTAAGGCTAATAAAGTGAAATACTTGGTGGAAAGCATTCAATTCACTTTCTTTGTTAGCACAACAGATATTGTTCCAAAGCAGTTTGAGAAAGAATGTTGGCAGTTCCAACAAAAACAAACAACAACAATTCTCTAAAACATTTAGTGGATGAGAAAGAACCTTTGGATAAACCATGAATCGCTTAGTTTTGTGCTGGCACAATTTTATAGATCATACTGGTACAGGCATACATAAATGTTACATGTAAACTGTTTATAGTGATTTTTAATTAATATAATTATTTGTTGAGTGTTAGAGTTTTATCTCATTAGTATTCCCACCGTTACACAAAAGCCATATGCCATTTTCAGTCAGAGACGTGCCGGGGCGAGTTGTGCACATGCTACGACTTGTAATTTCCTGATCCAATCCTTCTCTCTTTTTCCTTATCATATCCTGTCACCTCGCCACTGTCCTGTCAAAATAACTGGCAGAAGCTTCAAAATAAAATAAATAAGCCAGTGGAAGATTTATACTATGGTTAACAGTTAACTCTACTTTCCAAAGCTTACGATCACTTTAACAGCAGGCTCCAGTGACATATAATTCATATTCCTAAACTGGACATAGGAACTTTTGAATGAATAAATTCAAGAGAAAGAGAAAGAGAAAATTCCACATTTCACACTATCAGCACATATTAAAAATGAGTGAAAACTATTAAACTATTAAAAATGAGTGAAAATAAGCCATCTGTTCTCTTTGGTAAAATCAAGCACATTGTAAAATTTCACCTGAAGGAAGCCTTAAGGATCTGTCCTGATGTGATCTCTTTGGTGTGGTTATTGTAGCCGTAGAAAAGGTCCCCAAACACAGTCTGGTTGGCTGGGATGTCAGCTGTGTCCCCGCAGTCCACTCCCTCAGTGCAGGCTTCTGACAGCGGCTGACACGAGCGGCCGTCTGCTCCTCTTTTATAATCTTCAATACATCTACAATAAGGCAATGAGAACAAGATATGAGCTAATGGAACAGAATAAAGAAGAGGTAAGATAATGCTTGCCACTATCAGTCAGAAGTTCAGATACGCCAAATCATTCTGTGTGATACTATTTTCATAATTTTAGAATTACAGTCAAGTCATCAAAAAGTAAGAAACCATACAAATGAGAATATATGAGCTGTGTAGTGACCAACAAGTGTCAAATCAACTATCTTTTCTTTTTTACTATGGAAGCCCATTTCCGCCACTGAAGAAAAATTTGTAAAAAAGCTAACTGCAACTTTTTATTTCACAATTCTGACTTTTTTCTTGCAATTACAAATTTACATCTCGCAATTTTGACTTTTTTTCCTGCAAATTCAGAATTGTGAATTTATATCACACAAATCTGAATTCTGAAAAAAAGTCAGAATTGTGAGCTCAAAAGGAAACGGGCTTCCATAATTTACCATTATTTTGTTTAAATGGTGAAATAATAATAAAAGTAGAAATAAAAATGAGATCATGTTTATTTATTATGCATTATATACGGGCTATAATGAATTAGGATTATGGACTATTAAGAATTAAAGGAGTCATTTATCAATTAAAATCAAACAAAACTAAAAAAGAAAATCAATAAAATAAAATAAAATAGTTTTTAAATGAACAAGTAATTATATGCATGTAATATATGAAATATATGTAGCATGTAACATTGAATAGTGAACCATTATAATATGCACTGTAAAAATTATTTTTCAAAGTTGTAAATAAAAAAAAAAATCAAAATTATTTCAATTTCAAAATTCCTCACTTAATTCAATGAGATACTTGTCATTTATTTGTAATTTTTTGTTATTATTATTATTATTATTATTATTATTATTATTATTTGTTTTTTTTTTTCAATTTCTGAATGTAAATTATTTCACCATCTTTTTTTTCAGTTTGGCAACTAGTTAAATGAATAGACTGAAAATATTACATTACACAAAAATGTTAATTTTTATTATTATTATTTCATTTTATTTTCATTATTATTTATTATATATATTATATATATATATATTTATATATATTTTTTTTTTTTTTTTTGGCGTGAGTCCTCACTCATAAAGACATCACCTCATGAAACAGAGCAATGTATAGTACTAGTTCAGCATTCAAAACTACCCAGAAGTACGGGTAATGATCTCCCGGTGTAGCATCTGTCAAGAATTTAAGGTTGGCAATTCTTTTTATTTACTGCGAAACAGTATCATTCTAATAGCGTGACAGCTCACAAGAGTCGTTTATATTTATGGGACTTTGAAACTTAGCTGTCACGTCTGCTCTGTACTACACAAGCGACAGAGAGAAAGAGGTGTCAGAGCTTAAACGCTCAGTCTCACTTCTCTTGGTAACACACTACAGTTTTACAGGAAACTGTCATCAGCGTAGGTGAGACACATCCTCTCGCTTGCACATCCGTAACACAGACAACGATTTAAGTGGCTTCAGATTGCCTGTCACATTATCAGCATCTCAGGAGAAAAAGAGAATTATGCGCATTTGCCAACTTTAGTTGAAGCGACATGCCTATAACAGCGAATGATCTCGGAGACTGTGAATAGGTCAGGAAAAAGGTTGTTTTAGCAGGGAAAAAGATGTAAGAAGGTGGCGATTTATTCTGCATGGCTCATATTCTCTACAGCTGTCACATGAAAGTCTGGAAGCTGAAGGAACGGTTAGTGTTGTGTGATGCATGTGATGTCATGTCAGAGTAAAAGCAATTCCACCAAGACATGACAGGTCACAGAAATGCCATTTGAGATGACTTTTCCTTAAAAAGAATAATATATACACTGTCATTTTTTTTCTTTTTTGGAAGAAGTAAGAAATTAATACTTTTATTTAACAAGGATGCATAAAATGGATCAAACCTGTTTTCATCATTGATAATAAGACATTTTTCATGATCACTAAATCAGCATGTTATAATTATTTCTGAAGGATCATGTGACACTTAAAATTTGCTAAAAGTTCAGCTTTGTAGCACTGAAACCCTATTGTAATTGTTATGATGTTCATGGATGAGCGATCTCCATGTAAAACTGATTGTGCAGACCAAAACGCAAGTCATAGAGACTTGAAACTTGGAGGGATGGTAGTACTCACTCTGCCTACAACACGACCAAGCCCGCCCCAAACGGCCTGACAGGGGCACTACAGCGATCAAAAGTATGAAATTCAAAATTCTCAATTTTTGTATTCTCAAATTTTTTGAAACTCAAAATTTGTATGTACTTCACATTTTTTGAAAAACATACTTTTACGAACTAGTCTTAGGTTTTTCACCTGATCGGAACCAAACCAGTGCAGAAAGATTCTCCGGAGAGTGAATATCAATAATTATCAAAAAAAAGGTTGGACAAGGTTAACGGAGGCCGACTGGAATGAAACTTGGCCTGTTTGACTCACGACCCCAAAGGTCTGAGAGAAAAAAGTAAGAAATCAGCCACTGTGGGGTGATATCACATTTTTCAAGGGCGTAAATGATTGTATGTTGTATGGTTTTTCGCATATACGCGCAATATTCATACAACATCATTGTGGACAACTTTGTCTTCAGAACCACAGCTGTCAATCAAATTGTCTGTTAAATGATTGAGAAGATGTAAAAAAAAAAAAAAAAAAAAAAACTACTTTTGCGAACTAGTCCTAGGCTTTTCACTCAATCTGGAAAAAACACTGAAGTATCATTCTTTTTGGGCCAACAATTATTAAAAAATTAACCCTTTGGGAAGCTAAAACAGGGTTGTTTAGAAAAGGGGTCTGTCCAAATTTACCCAAAATCCTATAAAGCCTAAAGGAAAACACAAAACGTGCTGAGAAAACACAACAGGTGATTCTAAACAAGCATGCAAAGTTTTAAGGGAGACCACAGCTGGCGCTGTAACAGTCATAAACGTTAAAAAAGTCATATTTCTATGGTAAATTAGCTGGATTTGCCAAAAATGCTTTTTTAATCATTGATTTAGGTTGGTACAGCCTTGCTAAATAACTATCTTTATTTTGAGGCCTACTTAATAGTGACAAATATTTTTTTTTAGCAGGTTACGGATTTAGTTTGCATATATCACCAGGTAAATGTGTGATGATATTAGCATGTTTCGTCACGTTCAGTTGTGCCAGTTTTTGATTTAAAACCACGTTTGCATTCAATATACATATAGACAGAAATGTGGGAACAGGTAAAAATTGTGGCAATTCACACTCAGACACAAACAGCCAACAATGACTGAAATTATGTGGAAAAAAGAGTTATTGTAAAGTGCTGGCTGTGAACTGCATGAACAATCAGCTGAACTAACCATAATGCACTTACTGTGAATTTCAAGATATTATTCAAAAGAAAACAGCAGAAATTCAAAGCAGTCTTCAAAAATAGCAGGTGTAAATGTCACCCTGCTGCCTTAAAAAGCATGACTGTGATCACAAAAAAGGTTGCGAAAGCACTGTTAACATGTCCAGTTTGAATAATCATGCAGTCTGTACAAGTGTGTGTAAAGTGTGTAGTCTTACCCGCAGAACATCAGGATGTTGTAGAGAGTAGGGTCCTCTTCCAGAGGTGCCAGCTGCTGAAGGCACAGCTGTTCGCAGCCCCCATTAAAGCCATCAGAGCAGTCTATGCCAATGTGGTGGTCATAGCAACCGGTGCCATCCTTCATCGGGCTCAAACCAGGTGGACACTGAGGAAAAAAAAATGAATAAATAAAAATTACTTTTAAACATTCTCTGATCTGTCTTAATATCACTTTATCTTTGGTATGTGGTACGTATTTCAGCATGATTGGCTGCATCACACCCATAAGCTATAATAAATAAGCTGCATGTGTTAATCCACACTCTAAAAAAAAAGACTTCTCAAAGTTGTAAATACTACAGACTAATTTTACTACAGACATTTTTCGTTTAAAGGAGAAGTCCGCTTCCAGAACAACAATTTACAAATAATTTTCTCACCCCCTTGTCATCCAAGATCATGTCTTTCTGTTTTCAGTCGTGAAGAAATTGTTTTTTTAGGATTTTTCTCCATATAATGGACTTCACTGGTGCCCCAATTTTGAACTTCCAAAATGTAGTTTAAATGCAGCTTCAAAGGGCGAAACGAGGTGTCATTTTTTTTCAGAAATTAAAAATGTTTATACTTTTAAGCACAAAAGCTCTTGTAGCACAAGCTCTGAAATGCCAGTGAAGTCCATTATATGGAGAAAATCCTGGAATATTTTCCTCAAAAACCATAATTTCTTTACGACTGAAGACAGAAAGACATGAACATCTTGGATGACAAGGGGGTGAGTAATTTATTTGTGAATTGTTGTTCTGGAAGTTCTGGACTTCTCCTTTAATATGTTACTTGCTTTTTCTTTGTAATTATTTGTAAAATTTACTAGTAATTTCTGGGTGAAAAATTGTTTTTTATAAAATAAATCAACAAAGTAACATGTTCATTTTAAAAATAACATTCCCTAACACTAAAGTTACGCTAGATTTCCAACTCCATGCCTATTTTCGCTGTCTTTTCCCCAAGCTAGTGATAGCAAGTTCACACAATGTTTTCTGTCAGCTTTTGGCTTCAAAGGGGATTTGACAGGTTGATTTTTCCCTGCCTGGAAAATGGGATAAATGTGCCTTCACACCTTAAGTTATAAGCTTCATATCCTCTTTCTTCCGGGAGGTGACCATACCGTATGTTCAAGATGCTTACATGAAATAGCCTGCAACTGTTGAGAAAGGTTTTCCTGCAAAAGAACCGCTTCCCTTTTGTAATGAGAAAGCTAAACAATTGAATTCCCCAGTATTTTGGTTAGAGTGAAATTTGTACAAAAGAACATGCTTCTCTACAATTAGTCATTCGCTATTCAAAAATCATTAAAATGAGAGGTTGAAAGGGGATAATTTTCGATCACAGTGGGCGTTGATTCAAGCATTAAGCAGCTTTTATAATAAAATGCATTAAGAAAGTATAAAATTGTATAGGTCCTTAACAAAATGAAACTAAAGACTCTTTTTCCTATCTTATAATTAAATTGCTAATACTTTTGGGCTATTAATACAAGGTTCTTCAGAGGGGGGAAAAAAAGGAAATGAGGAATAAGCCCATCATAGCATGATGTACGCTTCCTCAGTTTCTGCAGTGGCAGGTTGGGTGTAAAATACACATTTTCTGACCACCACCTTTTCACTTGACCTCATTCATATTAGGGATCAAAGCCCAGATGTTGGTAATGCATCTTAGTAGCACATCTTGTCCCTGGATGCATCCGTATTGATTTTGTCAGTTAGCTACAGCTGACAAGACACCTGATTTATTACCAGCAATGTAGAGAGCGCAGGGCACCGAGTCTCTTAACTCATCTGTGGCAGATTCTTTAAATCACAAAGTCCCAGTTTGATCAGCTGAACAGAGGACATTATTGAAGAAAGGGGAGGGTTGTTCGACAGAAAGCAAATTTTTCACATCATTTACCTGCTCGTCCTCATTTGGCATTAGGACAGTGGCGCTACGGAAGATTATTGAAGTAAAAATAAAGAATTATTCAGTAATTTAGTATTATTTTATGTACTGAGGCTTTTTGGCTTCCAAGATAGACAGACAAAATTATATAAAGCATAATATATATATATATATATATATACTTTTTTTTTATAGACTTTTTTTTCTCAGAATTGCATGATATAGAGTTATAAAGAGAACATAGCTGTTTTTTTCACCCCTTAGAATTGGACTTCATAACTCGTAATTGCATGTTTATATCTCACAATTCTGAGAAAAAACGTCAGAATTGCAAGACATAATCTTGGAATTGTGAGAAAAAAGTCATAAATGCAAGATGCAAACTAGCATTTGTGAGAAATAAAATCAAAACTTGCAATTCTGACTTTATTTCTCACGATTCCAAGTTTATATCTTGCATTTCTGACTTTTTCCTCATAATTCTGACCTTTTTCTCAGAATTGCCTGATATAAACTCACAATTGCAAGTTATAAAGAGAACATACCCATATTTTTCCCCCTCAGAATTTTACTTCATAACTCGTAACTGCATGTATATCTCGCAATTCTGACTTTATGTATCACAACTTCTGTGAAAAAAGTCTGAATTTCGAGATAGAAACTTGAAACTGTGAGAAAAAAAAGTCAAAAGTTGCAATTCTGACTTTATAACTCGTAATAAAAAGTTTATATCTCATAATTCTAACAAAGACAAAGTGAGAATCGCGAGTTTGTATGATGCGAGATGTAAACTTGAACTTGCGAGAAAAAAAGGCAGAATTGTTAGATAAATATCCTTTTTTCTTCAGTAGCAGAAACAGGCTTTCATAGTTTTATATAATAAAATATTTTGGACAATACAAATACATATTCAGATTAAAATATATTTTCAGAAAAAAATGAACAAATTAAAAATCATTAAAAAAAATATGTTAATGTATTTTAACATCTATATTGTCAGTATACTATTTGTATATTTTAAAACATTTAATTTTTTTTTTTTTTTTTTGTCAAATGAGCAATGTCTTTTATTCACTCTTCACTACATATAAAAACCATGCCACATCATTTCTGTACATTTGTACAGTTTCTTCAACAGCCTTTTTAGTGGGCCAAAATGTGAAATGTCTCAGTGCTAACTGAGGTCAAATACATATTTACGGTGATTGATTCTGCCTTCCATTCCAATTTTTTCCATGTGACTGTAGATTTAAAAAGAATGGATGAGTCAAAGCATTAGTGTGAGGAAATGGGCAATTTATAATAATTATTTAAAATGCACTGCTCAAATTTGAAGAGAATGAGTTACCAAGGAAAGCATGCGTGAAAATGGCTGGAACATAGCTTGTCCAGGTCAAAAAAAAAAAAAAAAAAAAAAAATCAGCGAATTTGTTCTGGAATGCCCTTGCATCCATCTACCAGTGAATGATGCAATTCCAGAGCCAAAGTTCAATATTATTGCAGCCTTCTATCTCAGCTTAAAGCATCCTTGATTGAAAAGCACTTTGTAGCACAGAGGACACGGTGAGACAGTTAATGATTCCAGAGAAGTCATGAAGGTTTTAAATTCAAGATAAACTGAAAAAGCCCTGAACTACTGAGCCTTTTAATCTCATTTCCAAATGGGGATCTAGTCCCACAGCTTTCCAAAGCTTAAGAGAATTGCCCATGTGATTTTGTCATATAGGAACAAATCCCTTTCAGACTGTTGGATAAGCTATTCAAATCTAAAAACTGCCAAAGACCTAAAGAACAAAGAAGACAGAACACTTATCCAATTCCAATTTTTTTTCATGTAAGAAAAGAAGAATATCCCCCTTAAAAAAATGTCACAGTTGCAGATGAAAACAGCTGTAATACTGTTCTAAGCATGTAACCATAGACATATTGTTGATTATATACACAGACAGACAGAGACTGCATCTGTAAATCTGAAAACTGACATGAACAGTTGCTATAGAAACATGAGATCACACACACACACACACACACAGAATAGAATTCAACATTAACTGGACTGAATTGTACCGGTGTGGAAGACTGGCAGGTGCTTTGTTTCTTGCCATATAAACCCATGCAGAAAACCACAAGGGATCAGATTTACTGACATACTTTACAAAATGTCCATTGTTAGAATGTGTAAAAACAAGTGTTATTTTCACCCTAGTGATAAAACAGCAAATTGCCATTATTTTTTACAGTTTTGCACTGCATGCTGACTGTTACAACAAAGCAATCAGCAAATCAGTGTAATTACAATTTATTAGGCTTAAATTAAAGAAATTTAAATCAAACCAGTCTTTAAAGAGCCAAGACTACAGCAGCAATTATTTGTACTAGTGAAACTACACATAAAGAGCATAACATATGGTGTTTTAAAGTGTCTTAATATTCTGTTGGAGTCCCCTACAAAAGGTTTAAATGCATTTAAGGTCAGAAAACATTGTAACATTTTCTCATAATATAAATTTGTACATAGAGTTATTTCTCAATGTTTTTGATTCGTTCAATCAGTTCTGAGTGTAAGGACTGTAAAGCCCTCCCTTCCATAAGCCTACTCTGCTCTGATTGGTCAGCTGGCCAAGCCTGTTGTGATTGGTACAGAGAGATGTACTCGTGCAAGTTAGCGAGCGCTGCTATCAGTGTTGCCAAGTCCGTGGTTGTTTTTGATGTTTTATTTAGTCCCTGGAATGCGAATTTACCAGCGGAACCCCGACAAAAAAAAAAACGTTTTACACCCTGAAACGTGATTTTTAATGGGGGACCCTCCTCGAAATGCGATTGGGCTAGTTTAGGGCTAGTTTAGAGTAGCAACTGGGCAGGTTTTGTTATGAAAACCTGGCAACCCTGGCTACCATTGACAAAGCATGCACCAAAATAATAATACAGTGCTCCAGTCTGTTCTTAAAATAATGACATGAAAACATTTGAACATGTGAATCGTGCCTACAGCTAAAGTTCAGCTGCTAAAGTCCCCCTGTAGTCGATTTTTTTTATTCCTTAAAACTGATCTTTGATGGTCAAAATGACATATTTAAATGTTTTTTCTTGTGAAAATAATTTTCTCATGCCTTAAAACAGCTTGAATGTAACTCTACCCCCTTGCCTCATTTACTATATGCTGATCTATGAATATGCATATTAGTTCGCCCCCACACAGTCACACCAGCCAGAGCCCCGTGATCCACTAACTGAACTGTAGTAAATGTGATATAATGGCGAAACATGGATAATGACTGATAAAACTATGTTTTTACTAGCGGACAATACAGTAGATACTGTAACATTTGTTAACATGTGTCTATCCTTTGACGTGATTGGTTACTTAAAAAAAAAAAAAGGGCTGTTTCAAACCGCATTTCTGGGACAGCCTTTGGGAAACTACAGTTTTAAGGAGGAAATACTCAGCAATGGTGTTAATTAATGGACTGGGACATGGTTTGTCGAAAAGCATATTAAACACCACATAGACAAATAAACAACATAAAAATCTTGATTTGCACTACAGGGGGACTTCAACAAAACAATAACGGTGAATACGTTAGCGAGTACTAACGTGACTAACTGATGAAACAACACAGTTTGTAAACCAAAATATGTCTACATTGTTATTACACAAAGTAATGAGAACAACGACAATGGCATTAATCAACACATTCTTAGGAAATAGTGGGTTCACAGCGATTTATCAAAACTATTTCAATAAGACAATAATATTGTGGTTTACCTGTAAACCTAAAGCTGCACTACTTATACATCACATATTAGCACAAACAACCAGTGTTGCCAAGTCTGCGGTTTTCCAGCAGAATTGGGCTACTTTAACACTGTGGCGCAGGTTGTTTTTCATGTCCGTGGGTTGAAGCGACCCCAGTAACGGGATATTTATTTCCTTTAGAATCCGAATTTTACCTGGGGAACCCTGCCAAAAACGTGTATTTTACCCCACGGAACGCGATTTTAATGAGGGACCACCCTCGAAACATGATTGGGCTAGTTTTGGGCTAGTTTTGAGTTGCAATTCGGTGGGTTTTGTTGTGAAAACCTGGCAACCCTGCAAACAACTTGCTATACTGAGCACTCAGTTGAAAATGTAGACATAATGTATCAGTCGTACTTACAGGTTGTGGTTCGGAGACGCTTATTAGTCCAAAAAAGGAAAATTAGAAGCCAATGAAAATAAAAGCCAAGATTACATAAGCAGTCCTCGATAAAATGATGAGCGCACAACAAAAGGTTTGAATTGTATTGCTGTGGTATCGTGGACAAAACGAATTTGAATCACTGAATCTTCACATCATTATCTTTTGGCAATGAAAACAAAACAAATTCACTCCACGGAGCAGAAGACCGCGTCTTCTCCACATGATGTAAACACACTAACTAGCAGAAGTTTTTGTGGGCAGGTCAGACTGTTCGTATTTAGCGGGCAGGCGGGGATTATGCAAATGTGTTACATAGTGACGTATATCGGTAACAGGCAGAAGATTCGAAAATATAACGATTTGTTAAAGCGGCTCTGAGTCGACTCTTTCTTTTGAGAGATAATATCTTTATGTATAATGCACTTTTTTTGATTATCAACTTTGCAGACTGTTTACATTGAAGGATAGCTACATTACAATCTGCAAAAAAGCCATATACCCACTCTTTAATTAATGACAAAGTTTATTTGGGTTTTCCCTTCCTGATAAGGTTTCTGCAAATTTCTGCAAGTTTCTGCCAATGGTCAGTAAGTTACAGTCATATTACAAATCTTGCTTGAGGGACCATAGCTTACTACATTACCATGGCCAAGTATTCCTGCTGGCCTAGACTGTCCCTCTATAGCAGATAGTCACAGAGATGGAAACAGTCCTTTAAAGCTACCTTTTTGATCTTGGGAGAGAGAAAAAAAACAGTGGCGTTTCCTCCCTGCTGCGCATCTGGATCACTCCCACCGAGTTTGCACTCAGGAGACCTTTGCCAAGTATTGACTAGGAACTCAGAAGTGCTTAACAGCCAGAACATGATAGGAGACAGAACAGCTTTTGGGGAGATTGTGAGCAGGCTGTCAAAGGATAGATGGAATACATCAGTAAGAAACAGAGAACTCTACCTCTAGTGGATGACCTCAACTGAAACTTGCTCTCAGCAGTCAGGTTAAAATGTGATACTTATTTATACTTTATACTGAAATGCTATCTATCTATCTGTCTATCTATCTATCTATGTTTCATTTGTTAACATTTGTGTTTTTTTAATTAATGAAGAGTTTAATATTAAACTATTAAAAATGTTTTAAAATTAATTGCCATTCTAATGTTATACGCTACTAACGCATACATTCACATAATTCATTCACATACAGACAGCTACTGTACCAGTATCTGTCAGCAACATCAAAAACTCTGTTGAACACGCCTGGCTGGCTCGCTTAGATCTAGAGAGAAGCCAATTTGTTTTTCATGTGGACGGCTGGATGGACGACGGGCACCCCTCTGTGTCCCACAAAAGCACTCAACACCTAGTGTGCTGGAGGGAAAGGAACTAATTAATCACATCATCATTTAGCGATTATCAGAGTATTTCCAAACTAGTGCACTGTTCCTCTCCCCAGGAGTGCCATACATCAGCTAGACAGAGCAGATCGGAACGAGCCCGCTCACGCAGACTGCGATATTAAAACACTGAAGCAGCAGTGGCGCTGCTGTCCTCAGACAAGGTGTTAATTGATTAGGGGGGGAATGAGACTCTCTGGGGGGCCCGTAGAGAGCTCTTATGATTGGACAGATTGAAGCATCATTTTTATAGCTTCAGTCATCTGTTAATTACAAAACATCAAGCTACGGGCTCAACAGAAGGGCGTGTTATGATTAAGAAGAGCAGAATGAATTTAAAGTTGAAATTTCTGTAAAATACTGAGAAGGGCATAACATCTGTTTCATTAGCAGCAGGTTTGATGCTGTCCATCCAGCTTTACCTGAAGAAAATATCAGTGCTTGAAAGGTAGCAATAGAATACATGAAAAAAATAGATGCAAGACAGAAAAGATTAATCAATCACAATTCAGTATGCAAATACATGCAAGAAAGAAGTGGTGCAATGACCTCATCTGTCAGTCATTTCCTGACTCCTCCCCCTCATCCTTTCTTGTCAATCTGCACTGACCTATGAATACCTCCCACACGTTTTTGGTTTTAATGCATGCTTGCAAATTATATTAGAAAACATGCTAATGTTATTCTTTTGATTTGCAGTTACATCGCCGTGGGGGCATGCATTTGCCTTTACAATTTATTTACATTAGCCTACATCTCACGAGTATAACAAGACAGAAACTGATATATGTAATGTCCAATTTAGTCTACAAATATGATTCAAGGGTCATTTTATTCTAGAATCAAAAAACAACAACAAAGAAAACAAATATTTACATATATATTCTCATTATACGTAAAAGCTATATTTATTAGGTCAAAATAAAATATGTTATATCAGATAACACATAACACACAACTTTATATTATTATAGTATGCAGTGCATCACATCGTAATCCTTTTTGATCTGCCAACCCCATTTTGCTCCTATGATTTTTCCAAACTGAATACAGGCATGGTGACCACTGGCTGTCAAGTTCAGCTGCAGTTTTGGTTGGGTTATTAAAAATATGTACATATATTTAGACATTCAACTCTCCATTCACACACAAGTCTTCTTGTGTGTGTACACCAAAAGTGAATTTAATTATTTATGCAAATAGATTACATCCAAAGTCAATGCAAAGATGCAAACCATGCAAAGATGCAAATTCAGGTGTGAATTTGTACCGGGCGGCACGATTAATTCGAATGCAAAATAAACTTGAATTTTGCACTTAAATGTGACCCTGGACCACAAAACCAGTCATAAGGGTTAATTGAGATTTATACATAATCTGAATAAATAAGCTTTCCATTGATGTATGGTTTGTTAGGATATGACAATATTTGGCCAAGATACAAAAATTTGAAAATCTGGAATCTGAGGGTGCAAAAAAAATCTAAATTGTGAGAAAATCGCCTTTAAAGTTGTCCAAATGAAGTTCTTAGCAATGCATATTACTAATCAAAAATTAAGTTTTGATACATTTGCAGTAGGAAATTTATAGAATATCTTCATGGAATATGATCTTTACTTAATATGGTAATGATTTTTGGCATTAAAAAAAAAAATCTAACAATTAATTTTTTTTTAATATTAATTTTGACAAATGTACAAATGTATTTTTGACTATTGCTACAAATATACCCGTGCTATGTTTATAAACCAAAAAGAATTAATTAAATTGCTTAAAGGGGTCATCGGATGCCCAATTTCCACAAGTTGATATGATTCTTTAGGGTCTCAACGAGAAGTCTATAACATACTTTGGTTAAAATTTCTCAGTGGTAGTGTAAAAAAACACAATGCATTGTCGCGCAAACCAATCAGTGAAGAGCTTACTGACACATTCAGTTGTATCAAAAAATGGAGGAGAACATTATTATAGCCATCTGCAGGCACCTCAAAATTTATGACAAAACTTCGTATTCATACAGAGACTGGACAAAAAAAAATGATTGCTCAGAGTAAAGTAAGCGAGGAAGTTGGACTACCTGGTAAGTGATGAAAATATGTGCCTGTTACTTGATTTTAGCTAGAGTTTTACATTACTATGAACTGGTTAGCACAGGCATTGGCCAAAGTTAGCATAACCTGGCATTGCCAGGATATTCTACAGCTGGGAAAATAAATCGATGCATCGTGATTCGTGGATCGATGTACTTGCACCTCAGCTTTAATGACATGAGATTAATGTAAACAAAGCGCACTATAAACACCCTTGTAATTCAGTTAACCTTTTCAAACTTTACGAATGATTATTTTAGGTTCAAGTGTTGTGTGTAAGGAACTGGAAGCAAGCAGAGTATGGCTGTTTCTAAAGCACATAGTGCCATCTGCTGTTAAAAACTGAGCTCAGAATTAATTTTCCGAAACTCTCAGAATCGATGCAGAATCACTTCTCGATTCATTATACAATAATATAAGTTTATCTCCAGCCCTTATATTTATGTTTTTTGATGCAAAAAACATCCTGCAAGTAATCTAGAGCGAGTACCGCAAAGCAAATATGTGCTTCGTTTTTGGTGGGCACACACCATTACACAGACAAAAAGAAAAAAAACTAAACAAATAAAAAAACAATACAAAACAAAATAAAAACTAGTGCTGTCATATGATTACTTGTGATTGATCGCATCCAAAATATTTTTTTTGTTTACGTAAAATATGTGTATGTACTGTGTATATTTATTATGTATATATAAATTCACACACACAGTATATATTTCGAAAATATTTACATGTATATATTTATATTCATATAATTTATATTATATATAAATATATTTAATATATATTTTTAAATATATACATAATAAATATACACAGTTCATACACACAAATTATGTAAACAAAAACCTCTGTTTTGGATTTAATTGTTTGACAGCGCTAAACAAAACACAAAGATGCATGACACCCACTGTCACTCAGTCTTCAGAAAATACAATCAATGCAAATGAAACAAGAAAACAAATGACACATACAGTATCTCTCAAATAAAACAACACAATGGACAGGATCAGCTATCCAATAAGGCTCGTGTTGGACACGCACCTGCACAAACCCTGATCCGCATGTTCGTGAACATGAGCAGGAGATCATGAATGAAGTGAGTGTCAGAAAGATGGATGAGACACAGCACTTTTCATAAACCCTGGCTGAAACAATCCTCCCATCAGCAGGGCCAGCCAAACACACTAATCATGGCGCATGCCAGAGTGAGAAATCAAACACTTTAAGCGTACCTCAGCCAGATGGTGAGTGAAATCAGAGCCCCTGGCTCATTTCATGGCTGCTTAACAGCCACAAGTGAGGACGAGAGAGTGAGTGTGATGTAAAAGAAAAAGAAATGGAAGAAACAAATACGATTTTTCATGCTACGTGAAATAAACTCCTTTCGGCAGACTAGAAAGGCCTAACTTATAAACGTAAATGCTTTTTATAGAAATTGAGTACAAGAGACTGTTCTTTCTTCAAATTTGCATAAACGTTGTAAAGTTTATGATGAAACAGCCGTATAAATGGCTTTTTTATCTCTGTTTTTAGTGTATGACAGTATGTAAACAAATAAACAAAGTCTGCATCAAACGAGAGGCAACAAGACAGCTGGAAGAGATAAGACAGATTCCAAAGGGTAAAAAAATAGATTAATATTAAAATATTTATTTAAATAATTAAAAAGTTATTAGTTATTAAATTAACAATGCTGAAATAAAATATAATAATTATTTATTTGTTTCTAATTAATGTCTATTCAATAATTTTCTTATCTGTCACAATTATATATATTAATACTTTGAATTAATGAATTCTCAACATATATAAATATATTAAATTAATTTAATTAGTCAACATAACATAATTCTTTCATTTCAATTTTTTATTTACAGCCTTAAAGGAGAAGTCCACTTCCAGAACAACAATTTACAAGTAATTTAATCACTCCCTTATCATCCATGATGTTCATGTCTTTCTGTCTTCAGTCGGGAAGAACGAGTCATCTCGGGGAGTGATTCGTTCAGTCGCGCATGCGCAACATCCTGTTAGGTTCTGTACTGGAATTAGTTCACCTGTTTCGAGTCTTCGGGTTTTTCGAGTCGTTCGTTCATCTTACGGGGCTGTCACTTGATGCTGATTTTGCTAAAATGAACGAAATGACTCGAAAAAAGATTCATTCATTTTGCTGAACAGGCTCAAAGGTCAGAGTCGGTAAAATAATCCGAACTTCCCATCACTATTATGAATCACGTCTTCGATTCACCACAAATTCATCATCTGTGTACTCCGGCTCAAAAAGGTAGAGTATGTCAAAAAACTCCATGTTATTTTCTCCTACAACTTCGGAATCGTCCAACATCGTTGTACCTTTTTGTCTGTAAACAGCGTTTGACTTACTTGCACTTTCTCAGTCTTTTCGCGTTTGCTTTGTAAACCCTGGGTCTGTGGTTCCACCTACTTTCCGCGTGACCTTTCGACGTAATTCAATAGTACGTGGACGCGCATCCCAGCTACACGAGCTTTTGTGCTTAAAAAGTCTACAAATTTTTATTTTCCGATAAGACGCTTCTTCCTTGGTTGGGTTTATTTAGAGCCCTTTGAAGCTGCATTTAAACTACATTTTAGAAGTTCAAAATCGGGGCACCAATGAAGTCCATTATATGGAGAAAAATCCTGAAATGCTTTCCTCAAAAAACATAATTTCTTCACGACTGAAGACAGAAAGACATGAACATCTTGGGTGACAAGGGGGTGAGTAAATTATTTGTGAATTGTTGTTCTGGAAGTGGAGTTCTCCTTTAAAAATAAGACATGCAACAACTCACCACACAGCCAGTGGAGTCCAGTTTGCGATCAGAAATGCAACGGAAATTTCGACTGCAGCCTCCGTTGTCTTTCGAGCAGTCGCGCACCGGGCCAAAAGAGTCAAGCAGCACTTCCAGACTGTCGAAGGACGAAGAAATCATCAGCTCCTCCCTGATGAACAATGACGCATAGAAAACTCAGTTAGTAATGGCAGGTCAATACCGCAAACAACCTCTAGCATCTTTAGTCATCATTAAGACAATGCAAAATTATAATCTGCCTGTTTATTACATTATATTCACTTTATCCAATACGAATTGCATACATATGTCAAGAGTAGTGTGAAGTTGAAAATGACTATTCTGTCTTCTCTGTGCAATCATAAATCCAGCTAAAGGGAAAAGCTTTCCAAAGCAGCAAAAGTAAACAACAGCACTGATGGCTAAACCTTGAACAGATGAACCCCATTGCTCTGACCTTGGTTTTAGCTGTGTGGCTGGGAAATTGTATTGGGTGATATTTATTTTTTCTTTCTAGAGCACTTGAAACATCCAAATATTTATCATTACTATGAAATATGAATGGGCAGTGGTCATGATGAAGGAGCAAACCAGTGACCTTTTATTGTCTAATATATTTTAAGAGTGTGAAATCACCGGGCTGCTGGAGAAGTGGAGTGCTGTGATAAATGGATTCGTAGTTTTGCTACTGTGATTTCGGCTTCAAGACAGAAATACTGCTTTTATGTTCCAAGATTGTTTTTCTTATTCCTCTGTTATGAAATGGCTGATGATTCTTGTCTCAAAGCCAAGTGGAGACATGCTCTGTCAGTGTTTAAAAATCATGCAAATGACAATCAAATAAGTGCATGTATAAATATAAAAACAGAGAGAGACAGAGCAAAAAGCAATAAGAAGCTACACTTTCAGATCGTTCTTTCAGGGACATCCTGAAAAAAATCTGTTTTTACCGTACTTTTTACTTTTATATTTAAAAAAAATGTGTCACTTATAATGATAAGGTCAGAATAAAATGTCTGGGAACATTATTAAAAATAAAAAAAGGTAGTAACATTATCTATACTGCTAAAAAAGATCAAGGATTCCTCGTATGGCTTTTTTGAAAAATAAATTAACACATTTCCCTATTATATGCATTTTCAGCATCACAGTTAATAATAATTACTGGAGATTCCCTGTAAATGTCCACTTTACTTAATAAAGAACACTACGGTTCTCACCTCATTTTCCCTCTCCCACCAATCTTAGCAAAATACTAGGAGTACGAGAGAAGGCAGGACCTTTTAAAGCCGTGATGTTATGGTCGTTAGGGGAAGATGTTATCGTAATAAGGCAGAATATATAATGACTCCCGTTCCATGGTAATGAGGGCGCTTTGAACAAATTGAGACAAATCTACCTCTGTGAACAAAGCATCTCAATTGGCAGGGCTTAGAACAGAAAGTCTGTGGAAGCTCTAATTAGTAGCTTAACTCCAAATACAAAGCAAGCATTTTCAGACTAGACACTGGAAAAGTGCAGCCTGTTCTTTTCAACAGCGACAAGAAGTAATTAAAATGAACCTTCACTTAAGACTCTAATAAAGAAGGCCATGCAAGTAATAGAAGAGTCACTCTGAGACAAATGTGATACGTAATACTTTTTAATCAAAAGCTAAGACACTAATCAGTTATTATCTCTGATATTGTTCTAAAGCATTTATTGTAACTGGAGACATTGCACTTAGCTTTGCATAATAATAATAATAATTTAGATGCAGTATTGCTTTGTCTGTTCTTCCTCCAAAAAAAAAAAAAAAAAAAAAAAAAAAAAAAAAAAGTTCCAAAGTCACAGCAGAGCTGCTTTGCCTGAATAAATCAACACCTTTAAATGAATTGGTTGAGTGAATAATTCAATGATTGATTTGTTCCTAAAGCAAATGATTCAGTGTTATTAATGAATCATTTCATAGAACGAATCAATGGCTCATTAATTAAAGGATTAGGTCACTTCCAGAATACAAATTCCCTAATAATGCACTCACCCCCCATGTCATTCAAGATGTTCATATCTTTCTTTCTTCAGTCGAAAAGAAATTCAGCAACTCTGCTGGCTGCAATTCTGCATCTACACAAACTTAGTGCCAGTCACTTTCAGGTGCTGCATAATATCACTGCGCCTGCTGCACCCATGGTACGGCAGCAAAGTTCCTTGATTATTACGCCGGAATGAGAGTATAGTTCCTAGCCATATCAGCCTAGAAAATCGCAACTTTTCATTTTCCATCAGTCTTAGTACACGATGTAACCACAGAAGTGTCAAGTGTTAAATAGGAAAAATATCGTCATTATATGGTCATTTTTGAGCTAGATGCTATCGGTCTAATCAGATTCAATGATCTATGCTAAGATATGCTAAAAGTGCTACCGCCAGACCCGAAGATCGGCTGAATGGATTCGAAAACGGTAAAACTCAACTGTTTAACTCTAGGGGAGTTGGAAAATCAGCCTATTTTCAAAAAATGCAAAGTGTTCCTTTAATGGGAGCCAATAGGTTGAAGGTCCAAATTGCAGTTTCAATGCAGCTTCAAAGGGCTCTACACAATCCCAGCTTGATAAGGGTCTTATCTAGTAAAAAAAAAAAAATATTATTTACTTTTTAACCACAAACACTCACCTTGCATTAGCTTTGTGTTCATGCATTATGTAGTCACGTTGAAAAGATCACGCATGATACAGTTAGAAGTACCGACCCAATGTTTACAAAGCGAAAGTGTAATTTTTTTTTTATAGAAAATGACAGATTGTTTCGCTAGATAAGACCGTTATTCCTCAGCTGGGATCACATAGAGCCCTTAGAAGCTGGAATGAAACTGCAATTTGGACCTTCAGCCCGTTGGCTTCCATTGAAGACCACTGTATGGAGAAAAATCCAGAAATGTTTTCCTGAAAAACCTTAACTTCTTTCCAACTGAAAGAAAGACATGAACATCTTTGAAATATTAATTCCGGAGTAATCGAATCCTTGGGTTGTCACTTGTTTCATTTCTGAATCAATCAATGTGTTTGAACAAATCGGCTGACTTAATGATTCACTGATTCACTCTTAATGACTCACATGTCAACACCTACTGGTTTAACTATGTAACCTGCAGAAAAGAATCACGTAAAATTTGCAACCATTAGGCAGACTGATATTCTGACAGTTGATGTACAGTACATTAACTGTACATTAGTATGTCAGTTGCGTCACTGTAATTTACATTTTACTTTTTAATAAATACATTTGAATCTATAAGACACAATGAAACTTTCATTTCGGTTAAATTTCATATTGCATTTTTGTTTTAGACATTTTCAATTTCAAACAATATTTGGCAGGCCACCTGTAGTCTTGCTGCAGACCACCTATGGTCACAGACCCCTGGTGAAGATTCCAGCTGTAACATAAATGCAATGACATACCAAACATCTCCTTTATAGACACCAGTACAGATTCTACAGTACGTATTCTCTCTAAACTGATTGTTCTCTGCAGTTCCAAGATTGCTTTTCCTTGGATCAGATTATGCTGCTGGGAGTACAAGTGGTATACTGGTTCACTTGCACAACGATAGTGAAATGTGTTTGCTGTGCTCGAAATGAACAAATATTTACTGTGTGATGTACGAAGTTGACAACTATGGTCATTTTCCAAACAGGCAGGCTCTGACTAGTGCAGGGAATTGCAGTCCACAGACATTCAAAATATTATAAAAACAAGTTATTATCCTAATATTTAATTCTCTAAGGAATAATTATAGCTTTAAGAGTGGTCAAAGATGATCAGTGCAAGTAATGATGCTTAAATGTATAATTTCTCTCTACTTTCACAAGTAGGCTATGCCAAGTCAATAAATTCTAGCCTAAATTCCAACCAATGAGCCAGCCAAATTATTTAATAACTCATATTAACTTCGATGAAGGTTATAAATGCATTTTTTCCCTCAGCATGGTTAATGGTACCCCAATGGGTTTTACATACTATGACCCAAATAGATAAATAAATAACCTGTATCATTTACATCATTTACTTTCATCATTTCATCTCATGTTACCCCATCTTATGTATCCTACAGAAGAAAGTTAATAACATTTTCATATTTAGGTGAACTCTTAAAAGATCAGGTAGTACATTATCTCTGTTTATTAACATGGTAAGGGTGACTTCAAAATATTCCAGTGCTCCGAAAAACACTTGGAATTGAGGCAATATTCAGCAAGCCCAGGGCCAAGGGACCACATGGCCTGCCAAATTTTGTACGGTGGACCATGTCAAGCTAGCCACTCTGCGGGAGATCAGTAGGACACACTTAGAGGACCTTCCAAAGGAATAAAAATTAAGTTTGAGGAAAGAAAATGTACTTTTCCACCACATATATATTGGTAATTATGTATATAGCTACATAACACACACACACACACACACACACATAAAACATAAGGAAAGACAATAACAGCCAAATGAACAACCATGCAAACAACTGAATTGTGTGTGTACAGTATGTACGTGTGTGGTTTATATGGTTAATTAGAGACAGAAATTACTAAATTCAACTTTAACAGTAAGGCCTCTTCTAATTAACATCAGACAGTGAATATATATATATATATATATATATATATATTTTTTTTTTTTTTTTTGAGAATAACGGCAGCATGCTTCATGCTTTATAGGTTATTTCCAACTGTATTATTTCTTATGAACAAAACCATATCTATAATTGAATTTTCAAAAGTAACTTTTCCATTTTACTGCCTTGAAGGCCCTGAGTACTGAGATATTTAAAAGTTCCTTTAAGCACCAGCTACCATGATAATTTAAGTGTGAGACTAATCACAAGAGTAATCAATTTTGGGTTAAAAACAAATTAATCAAATCAGCATGTGCCCTTTGGCAATGCATTCAAACCCCTGCGAGGTCTGGATAATGTCAAGCCACATCAATTTTGAGGCTTTACAAAAAAATAAATAAATACAAAAATACAAGTTACCCCATTTGGTTGGAAACTTTAATCTGTTGCAGTTCAATAAAGAGCCTCAGTGGAATGCTTATTAGTAAATCATCTTCATATTTGACAACTCACAACAAGTGCCATTCAAACAATAATGTCAAGTATAGCGGCTAAATTAAATCAATAGATGCTGTGCAATTATATTCAGTACTGAAAATAAGAATCTCAACAGGGTTACGGCAACTAAATGGTAAGGATGACATAGAGTATCTGACACAACTGGGTCTTGACATGTTTTAGAGCCTTATTTAACTCGCAAAGCCTTCAACTGTATCCACATAATGACTTCAGTTAAAGACATTGAAAACACAAAGGCTACTTAAAAAGTCTGGAACCACTGGCATGTTGCTGTAATTTACTGTAATTATCCAGTCAACTTAAAGAGACCCAAGACATGCTAGATCAGTAATCTTTAATTTGTCATGCTCAGCTGCCCTTGAGGTTTTCTGTAGTGTTTTGTTAAAGTTTTTTTGTAAAGTTTAGTTCAACTTTAACTAAAGTGTTTTCTAGTAAGTGCATGTAATGTCTGACACAAACCCACTTTTATATATCATTATCTTTGGCAGTTTCTTGTGAAATATGGCATGAAGGATTGGTTCAACTTTAATTTAAGCAATGAATTTGGTCAAAAGCATCTAAAGAGAAAGAAGTGACCCTTCTAACAGGCAGAGCTCTGCCTACCTTGGTTACTGTTACTCTCTCAAATAAGAAGTGCATAGAAATTAGCCAGATATTTACATGAACAGTACAGTTTTAAAGGAGTCATCGGATGCAAACTTCACTTTTACATGTTGTTTGAACTAAAATGAGTCTTGGGGGTGTGTGTGTACACAACCACCCTATAATGATAAAAATACACCCAGTGTTTTTTTTTTGTTTGTTTTTTTTTTTAATCCCCATAAATAATAGCCACTTTCTCAGAACGAGCCGTTCACAGATTCTTAGCAGAGTGACGTAGTTCTACACAGGTCCCTCCCATATCTGTTGACTGACACTGGTGTTTTAGCGTAGACCCACCTTGAGTGAGCTGTACACAGCCACCATTGTTTCGACGCCGGAGCAGGGGAAGAGAAGAATGTCTCCTAAGCGACTGAGGTGTTTTGTTGTTGAAGGTAATAATGTACATAGTCATCGCCATTTACTCCCGACATCTGAGTTGCCGAAGATGCAGAGGATTACTTTTGTTTTTGAAGGGAATGCACCCCCCCCCATCTACCTAAATGCGTCTATGTTCGCGTGAATCATTCATGATGCTTTACCTACAGAAGTTAGTATAATTTTTTTTTTTTTAACAAAACGCCTGTTCTAATAACATGCTAGTTAGCAAGTTTTGTGGCTAAATGCGGCTGAAGTAAACAGTCTTTCAGAGCACGGCTTGTCAACCCACAGAAGAGAGGGGTGGGTTGAGCAGAGCTCCTTTGCAAAAGCATTTAAAGCAACAAAACAGGCTTATATGTCTGCAGAGCTGATTTTGACAAGGTTTTACACTACCATTGGGAAATTTTAACCAAAATATGTTGTAGACTTTTCATTACCTTAAAGAATCATATCAACTTGTGGAAAATGGCATCCGATGACCGCTTTAAAAGTAGTAAAAATGTAATCAATATTGTGACAATTGCATTTTTCTTGAAAGACACTGTCAAATTTCAGAGTGATGTGATCTGAAAACTGTTTATAAGACATACTTACTGTAGTAACTACAGAATTAACTCTATTAACCTATTTTGACCAAAATCAATAAGTAAATTATTTAATTAAATTTAATTACATTTAATAAATTAATTAATTAATTAAAATTAATTTATAATTCAAACTGCAGTTTTAATGCAGCTTCAAACGGCTCTACACGATCCCAGCGGAGGAATAAAGGTTTCGTCTAGTGAAATGATCTGTAATTTTCTAAAAATAAATAAATAAATAAAATAAAAAATTATATATTTTTTAACCACAATTTTTAACCACAAAATTCCGTCTCACATTCACCTCCAACTTCAAAATTGTCTGACATCATTGTTTTACCTTTTTTTTTTTTGTAAAGGGCATTTGCATTTTTTTTTTTTTTTTTTTTTTACATTCACTTTGCAAACATTGGGTTAGGCTGCATGAGGTTGGGCTGGTGCAAGATGAGCATTTGTGATAAAAAAGTATGTACATTTTTATTTTTTTTAGAAAATGAATGATTGTTTTGCTCAGCTAGGATTGTGTTGAGCCCTTTGAAGCTGCATTTAAACTGCAATTTGGATCTTCAACCCATTGGCCACCATTGAAGTCCACTGTAATAAGAAAAATCCTGGAATATTTTCTCCAAAAATCTTTTTTCGTTGCGATTGACAAAAGAAAGACATGACCATCTTGGATCACATTGGGGTAAGTAAATCAGGAAATTTTTATTCTGGAAGTGAACTAATCCTTTAAGATTTATTTAAAGATTTGGAAAAATTAAACATTTCTGTAAACTTCAGTTTAAAACTTTCTAAACACCCTGGACCTTGAGGATTGGTCCAAACTGCTGCTCAAGGATTGCTCCAAGCTGTTTTAAAATAAGCCCTAATGTTTATTTTATTTGTTTTTGAAATTTTGAAGCAAATGATCAACTAATGCATTTCAGTATGCCATAAAGTTCAGCTATTCTTCTTCGAAACTAGCTGAGATTGAAAATGTCATCTCCTACCTGACATCCACTGCATCCTCCATGACAGTCATATCTGTCTTGCACTTGGCAGAGGGGTTGATGGCCAGCTCAGCTGGAGGAATGACAAAGCTTTTGCTAAGTGGCAGCCACATGCCTTCTCCAAGAGTGTATGTGAATCTGAAACACAAAAGTAAATATTTCAGAAACCTCTCACTATGTTACCAAAAAAAAACACATTTTACATCATTCAGCATGTTACAGGCTGCTGCATTGTGAGACAAGCTACATTGTGAGACAAGAAAATTGGCATTTAGATGACAGTAGTTTCACAATTTAAAAAAAGAAAGTAAAAGTTTTTTTTCAACAATCCATAAGGGTTACATTGATATTCTAGGTAGGTATCTAAAAACAATAGTTTCCAACGAAACAACGAATGACACAATTTCACATTTTAAAAAAAGAGATTTCTGACAAGAAAAATAATCCATACATTCTCATGAGAGACTCCCACATGTATGTAAAGACATTTATTTAGTTTATTGTATCCGCCTCTGCACAGTTGAACAAGGGTTTAACAAATAATGCATTTTTTTACTGATCCATTTAAAGATTCAAACCTTCTCCCCTGCAAAATCAAATATAACTGCATTTTCAGTTTGACCCTCACTCTGGAACGGTAGCATATTTTATACCTTGAATCATTATCAGAATGCTTATCTAACCTTGAAAACTCCCCCTACCCCTCTGCTTTTAGTGCTGAGAGACGTCCAGGCGGATAAGATCAACTTGTGGGTGGATATCCATAGAGGACTACAAAAACAAAGCAACTGAGCATTGTAAAATAATGCCCAGAACAGAAGGTCCAAAGAGTTCGTAGGAGTAATTGAAAACTGGCATATCTACAAGGTAGCTCTGTTTTACTGCACTTCAATTCACTTTGAAGTCCTGAGGTTTTCAACTTGGTGTCATAACACTTAATCAATAAATGCAATTCTGCCCAGCGCTGACTTGCATACAATGGAAAAAGTCTCTGAGACACGAATATAAACATGTTTTTGTTTTGCTGAAGAATAGCCAGGATGCACTTCAATGATTCATTGATTCAATCACTCACTGATTCATTCCCCTGTAAACTCAACTATCATTTTATTCCACCCATGCATCTCTACGTACATGAGCTAAACAATCACCTCAGTAATTCAATTTGCATAAGATGCATTATGCAAACAAAAATACTGTCTGATTACATTATTGGAGGCACTTTTAGTTTTCCAGGATTATGCATGCGAAGATGTGATTTAAACCTACGCTGTTAAAATAAAATGACATTTTATCATTAGTCACACATAGCCTACTAAGAATAGTGAATCACAATGAATCTACATAAAAACACTTGTTAGACCGACAATATTCATCCAAATATTCTTCAGACTAGGCTAACTGAGGCAAACCGTTTTATAACTAACAATGTTGCTGATTTGTTAAGGGTTTATGAGCTCCCAGTGTGCACTGTGGCATGAATAAATTATGCGGTTACTGTTATAGGAGTACTGTTTTACTACGTGCTGACTTTATTTATACCGCTGTTGTTGTTTATGTACACTATCAATCAAAAGTTTAGGATCGATATGATTTTTTAATGTTTCTGAAAGATGCCATTAATGCTCACCAAGGCTGCATTGATTTAAAAAATGCAAGTAAAACAGAAATAATCAAAAATACAGTAAAAAAAAGTAATAAGGTGAATTATTTTTGGAATTTAACATTTTCAGCAGTTATTACTCCAGTCTTAGGTGACACATGATCCTTCAGAAATCATGCCAATATGATTATTTGCTGTGCAAGAAAGATTTCTTTTTATTATTAATGTAAAAAAAAGGTTTAGTATTTTTGTGAAAAATGTGATACTTTTTTTAGGGTTCTTATACGTGAAAGTCTTTATAGTTACTTTTGATCACATTTATGCTACCTTACCGAATAAAAGTACTAATTTCTGTCACAAAAGAATCAAACAAGTACTACACTGAAGAAAATAAACCCTGAATTAACCGCTAAAAAAGAGAAAAACAGCTATAACCCTCCGATTACCCTCCTCTTGTGTACTGTGAATGGAACTCTCCATCTGCCGCTGTTTAATACGCTGCAATAAATTGCTTTTCTTGATTACAGTTAAGTCTATTAAACTTGCATTTTTTTTCCTATGTTTGAATAAATAAGCCACTACCAACTGCCTAATTTATTTATTTTCCTAAAGTAGTTCTTCAATTATAGTTGTGCTTTCACTGTGTACGAAGCTTTACCAGCATCTGAGAACTCATGATAAAAGCAGTTGCAGGAATCTCATCATCAGTTGCCTCCAGTGAGACTGGTGTTATTCACATTCCTCTATAACTGTTATTATTATAGATGCTGGACAAGGCAAAATATAATCAATCAATTTATTTATTTAATTCACATTTAAAACCTCACAGAGAACAATGCACTAACATTAATATTCTTAGCTGAAACTGAAAATGAAATTAACATTTTAAATGAGACTTTTAAAATATGTAAATAGATATTCTATTCTCATCTTTAAAGAGCAGGTCATATGGGTTTTTGAAAAATGTATTTTTTGCAGTTTGTAACATAGCTGTTGTTAATTAAAAAAGTGGATGATAAAGATATTGCCTCTCAAAAGACAGAGACTCAGAATTGCCTTAACAAGTCGTCACATTTTCAAATCTTTCACCTGTTACTGATCTACATCACTGTGTAACACATTTGCATAATCCCAGCCTGCCCATTAAATACGTCTGACCTGCCCACAAACACTTCCGCCAGTTAGTGTGTTTACATCATGTCGAGAAGACGCTGTGTTCTGCGCTGTCAAAGCAAGTTTGTTTTGTTTTCATTGCTGAAAGATGATGATGTGAAGAATCTGTGGTTAAAATTCAATTTTTTTACACTACAGCAATACAGTTCAAACCTTTTGTTGTGACTGCTTCTCAAATCTTGGCTTTTATCTTCTTCGGATTGTAATCTTCTTTATTTGGACCTCATGCATAGTTTGAAACGGTGACAGATAAAAATAAATAAATAAATAATATATAAATTATATATATATATATATATATGAAGAGTTCAGATGCAAAACCAGCTAAAAGCCATCTCGGTCAAAAACGAGATAATGATACTGAGTGAATGCTCCGGACACATATTATATATCCATCAAATACTTTTTCTTCAAACTCGCTAAAATACCAGCCTCAGCCCAATCAGAAGTATCGGTACTGGCATAGAAACCTATACATCTGAGCCTGATAAAAATGCATTTTTTAAAGAAAGACATCAGATGGATTTAGCTGGTTTTGCATCTAAACTCCTCATATATATATATATATACATATATAATCTCAGATTTGATCTCAAATAGTGTGTTTACATCATGTGGAGAAGACGCTATGTTCTGCGCTGTCAAAGTGAGTTTGTTTTGTTTTCATTGTTGAAAGAATGATGATGTGAAGAATCTCTGGTTAAAATTCATTTTTTTTCTACACTACAGCAATACAGTTCCAACCTTTTGTTGTGACTGCCTCTCAAATCTTGGCTTTTATCTTCTTCGGATTGTAATCTTCTTTATTTGGACCAACAAGCATCTCTGAACCACAACCTGTAAGTGTGATTGATATGTTATGTATACATTTTTAAGTGAGTGCTCAAAATCTGTGTTGTTTCATCAGTTAGTCATGTTAGCACTCGGCTAACATATCCACCATTATTGTTTTGATAAGTGTTTACAGTAGGCACGATTAACTGGCATAAATGTTCAAATGTTTTTATGTCATTATTTTAGGAACATATTGGAGCATTATATTATTGTTCTATGTAAAGGTGCATGTTTAGGGTTATCAGGTTTTCACAACAAAACCCACCTCAATATATGAGTACATGAACACAAAGACAATCTCTAGAACTGCTCTTCATGAGCATTTTACTGTTTCTTTCGAGAAAAACTATTTTTATATAGTATACAAACAGAAACTTAAAGGTCTTCAAAGCGAACCGTCAAAATAAAAGTTTAGTTTGAAACGGTGACAGATAAAATAAATTAAATTATATTTAAATGATATATAAATAAATTTATTTATATATCATTTAAATATAATTTAATTTATTTTATCTGTCACCGTTTCAAACTAAACTTTTATTTTGACGGTTTTATTTTTTGATCACATTTCATTTAATATTTTAATATTTTTTTTTATTTTTTATTTATTTTTTTTTTTATTTTATATATTATTTTATTTACAAATCAATTAGAGAAGCTTTTGATTATTTCTGTTTTTCAAATTTTCAAATTTTTCAAATTTTATTTAATATTTAATATTTTTATATTTTTTTTAATTTAATACATTTTTATAATTTTTAAAAAGTTTTATAAATAAATAAATAAACATATTTAATAAAATATATATATTTTTTAAATTACCCTTTCTCTCTCCCCCTTTTTTACTTCCCGTCTACTCTATACTGTCCTGTCATAATAAAGGCAAAACGGCAAATAAATAAATAAATAAATACAATTATGAAACCATTAAAACTAAATCCAGAAAATTAATGAAAAAACATAGAATTTGGTAGCTGAATTTAAGAAAAAATAAATAAAGAAATAAAACGGATTTCATACGGCCTTAAAATTGATTTTTTTGTTAAAACTGTCTAAAATAAACAACATAACAACATGCATATCAAAATAAATTTGCTATTTTTGATGGCACATTTTCATATGAAAAGGAGCTTCTCTACATTTTCACATGAGAGGCCCAATCCTATTAACACATCTGTTAAATGAGATGTATTAAACACCTCATGTACCGGCGGATAGGACAGACAAGCAACTGTGAACAACATTGTTTATTAATGCACCGATAACAAGAGGTCTGTCACTTGTAGGAAAAATGCAAAGGCAAATATGTGTTTAATGCATAAATTCGCCACTACTAGAAAATGCAAATGCAATTGCATCTGAATTCTGACCACAATATGCTGCAATACACAGCAAGCTTGTTTTTCATCCGCACTCATCCGTTTGGATTTATCCACATGAATCTCATCACACCTGGGTGAAGTGTGTGCCTCATCAGCTATAGCCACAAGCTCATTTATGTCAAAATATCATCCATCATCAGCTACCATTTACATTAAATCCAATTAAACCTGGGTCATTTCACATGCACACAGCATGGTAAACTGATCTGTTAAAAGTTAACAGTCTCTTGTCAAACAAAATGCAATCCATACTACAATCCATGTTGCATAATTCCATGCCAGCTCAAAAAGATATTTTCAAACACCACAGATTTGCTGAAAACTCACCCTAGGAAAAAACGGACGTAACACGAAGCTTGACACATCTGAATATTGTCACCTGCTAGTGTGAAATGACTTCAATTGAGTTTTGCAGGAAAATGACTTGTAAATGAATTATCGAACAAAACACTGAGGCAGGGATAAAACTCCCTCCTTGCAGGTGGAAGTTAAAAGGGAAAAACACATCTATCAAAAAAGTAAAGGTACCATCTCAGCACACCGACTCAATAACAAACAAAGACGGAACCTCAGAACAGGATGGAAAAGAAATAACCATTTAAAAGCGGCTCTGTTACAAGCAGCAAAAGTATTCAACATATTGATGCAGGTACCAAAATTTACCCTGGATGTTTACAGACACAGAAACGCATGATTTGAGTGTGAAACGTCCTCATTTTCTATCTTTGAATGGTTTATAGATCAGATAAACTTTAGATTAAAGAATACTGACGCTTAGTTGCACCATAACATTTTTCCAACCTTATAGTTCCACTTTAAAAGTTTAACAAATATCATTCGCATCATTTCTGAGTCTGATATTGAAAGCCATATATCAATGAAGCATTCAAAATTGATTACGGCTTTTCCTATGCATTCATGGCGCGAATCAATGATGTATGAGGAAAAGCTGTGTGAAATTGAAAATAAATTTTTCATTCGAGTCGTCTCAAACATTCACGTCTGCGCAGGTTTGTTTGGAAATAAAGCATTTAATTGTTCCAATGAAATGTATTTGTTTGGTGGCCCAAAGCCAAGGGATATGAGATTTTACACCTTTTGGGGGTATAACGCGGATTCCAATTACAAGATGCCCTCCCGTCTTGTTTTCAAACGAGAAAGAACATTGATTCATAAGATTTGTAAATAAATAGCTTGTGATTCGTGCAAACGAATTAGGGTTGAACAATCAAAGGACTTCAGAATGTCATGGATGAGATTTATGAATAATTCAGAGCATGAAGATTATGCATGGCAACTGAAGGTAACCATATGTTGCTACAATTGGATTAGCATTGCTAAATATTCCAAAAACATACACCTCACAGATTGAAACATCTCCAGTGCATAAAGCAATGCTCTGATTAGTCTTGAGTCTCCTGTTATAGCCAGAGGTAAACATCGTCTAAATCCCCGCCTTTGTACATGGATGAATTTTTTATTTGTGTGGGATACGTTCAGTGGCCCTGTATTAAATGTAATTACAACATTTTCTATTTTCAAGTTTTTATTTGAACTGTGAAAGGAGCTCTTTGAAGCTGAATAAAGAAGTGTCAGCTTAGCCAAAATGGCAAAATAAGTGTACTGCATTTCACAAGTGACTCCGTCTCAACAGAAACCTATTACATACTTGTCAGCACCTTTTTTCAAAGCTTATATTCTGCGGTCATATAAAATAGAATGAATACATGTCGCTTTCTAAAGTAGCCTGATTTTTTATTTTTTTTGGATAAAATAAAATAAAATAAAATAATAAAACCATATATTTTGTTAAATATCTATATATTAAATATATTTTAGTATTGATATACAATTAAAAAATAGGTACAAAAAAAAAAAAAATATGATACTAAGAATTCTTTACACAGGAAGGCGAAAATAAATAAATAAATAAAAATACTATATATTTTGTTAAATATATAATTTTGGTATTCATATACAAATAAAAATAGTTAAAAAATAGAATACTAAGAATTTATTACAAAGGAAGTTGAAAATAAATAAAGAAATAAAGAAATAAAGAAATAAATACACTGGAAAAAAATAAAATAAAATCGTTAGTATATATAGAAAGCAATATTGTCCTTATATTGTCATTATAGGAAGATAAAAATAAAATAAAATAAAATAAAAATTACTATATATTTTGTTAAATATATAATTTTGGTATTCATATACAGTTAAAAATAGTAAAACAAAAAAAGATAATAAAAATTCATTACACAGAAAGGTGAAAATAAAAAAAAAAAAAATGAATAAATGAATAAATAACATTTTGTTAAATATATAACTTTGGTATTCATATACAAATAAAAATAGCTTAAAAATAGGCTACTAAGAATTCATTACACAGGAAGGTGAAAACTAAATAAAAAATAATAATTAAATAAATAAATAATTAAATAGATAAATAAATAATAATGTATAATATTTATTATATTTATAAATAAAATAATTAAAAAATACTATATATTTTGTTAAATATATAATTTTGGTATTCATATACAGTTAAAAATAGGCTACTAAAAATTCATTACACAGTAAGGTGAGAAATAAATGAAAATAATTAAATAAATAAATAAATACATTAAAAAAGAAATAAAATAAAATAAAATAAAATAATAAAATAATATAGTTTTAAATATGATACTAAAAATTCATTACACAGAAAAGTGAAAATAAATAAATAAATATTTATTTATTTTCAGAAGTCGTATCAAATTGAATTAATAAAATGTCACTTTCTAAAAGTAGCCTGAAAAAGTATTTGGACATTTAAGATAGATCTAATAATGTATTGCATTATATACAAACATCAAAACAAATGCCAAATCATTTTTTTTTTTTTTTTTTTACAAACAGGTACTTTGCTTATAGTACTAACTACAGATCTTCCTGATATACATATATCTTTTTTTTTTTTAATTATTATTTTCATTTTGTACGGAGGCACACGCTTAAAAGCACAAATAAAGTGATTTTTTTGCTTACCTAAAAATGCGATCAGATGGCTGCTCTCCCATCACCAAGTCAAAGCCACGTTGGAAAATTGTGTAGGGCCATGGGCTGCAAAACAGAAAGAGCATAAATCAGAAACAAAACAAATAATTTATGCTTTAAAAAACCTGTATGTCACACCATAGACTCTTCATTTATTGTTAAACAGCTCCGGTCTTCCCTAAAGCCACGTGACGTTTAATACTGCATGACTTTGTGATAAAAAACATAAAAGGGATTTCCGTTATGAACTCGCATCAAACCAATTATGTTTCTAATATGAATATCACAGAGATTCCTCCAGCAGATGTTGTTTGTAAAAACTGTGACCCGACACAGCAGCATCTCCGTCAGTCAGTGGTGTATAGACGTGAGCGTGACTTCAAGTGTGTGTTTATCTAAAGCTCTATGTGAACTGATGGAGATTAATGCAGAGAGGCAGCTGTGGGGACAGGGGCTGTCGCTGCGGTATAAGAGAAAAGACAAGGAGCTGATGCCTAAGTAAGCTGTTACTCACAGCAAAAGAGCAGTCACAACCTGGTTAGACCACTTCACACCACAGATCACCTACTGCTGTTTAAACATCAACATTTGTTCATAAGAAAACCAAAAACAGGAGGGTTCTGAGAATCCAATACACAGAAAGGAGTCAAATAAAATAAAATAAAATAAAATAAAAAAATAAAATAAAAATTACTATACATTTTGTTAAATATATAATTTTGGTATTCATATACGATTAAAAAAATGTTTATGAAAACAACAGCATACTAAGAATTCATTACACAGGAAGTTAAAAATAAATAAATAAATAAATAAATAAATCTGAAAAAATGAAAAATAAATAAATTAATTAATTAATTAAAAAATAAACAAGGTAGGTGAAAAAATAAAATAAAATAAAATAAAAATAATAATTTGCTAAATATATAATTTGTATTCATATATATATATATAACAACAGCATACTAAGAATTCATTGGACATTCATTGGACAGGAAGGTAAAATAAATAAATAAATAAATAAATAAGCTGAAATATATTTTGTATAAATATATAATTTTGGTGTTTATATACAATTAAAAATAGTTTAAGAAAACAATATCATACTAAGAATTCATTACACATGAATAAATAAATAAATAACAAAAAATGATAATAATAAATAATAAAGAAATTGAAAAAAAAATGAAAATGAAATGAAAAAAAACCAAATAAAATAACAATAAAAATAAAATAAATAAATAAATAAATAAATAAATAAAATAAAATTAAAATAATGAATAAAATTAAATTAATAAAATTAATAAAATAAAATAAAATAAAATAAAATAAAATAAAATAAAATAAAATAAAATAAAATAAAATAATAAAAAGTTTCCTTATAACATCTACACTTTTTGTCTGTACCACACAGCAAGTTATCGCAGGGGGCCAGTTACTTAAAGATGTAGCTGTCTATGTTAAGACTTTCTCTTAAAAACTAGTTTGATCAACTAGCAGTTAACCACCTGGCAATCAGTTCTACTTTTTGGACGCAAATTAGATGTGATTCAATCTACCTTTAATTGTAGTTGACTTTCAAAAGTTATGACCAGTCTCGCAGGAAAAAAAAGAAAAAAAAAAAAAAAGAAAAAGAAAAATGACTAACTTTTAAGACTAGTCTAAATGGTTTATGCAACCAGTCAATGATTTCAGACAGCCAAAGAGTCAGATGAACTAGATTTATGCTACACATATGATGTCTGACAGTATAACTAAGTTAAATTTTTGGTTGAACTTCTCCCTCCAGACATAAAACAAGGCACAAGTGGCTATATATAAAGATTTGCCGGAAACAATTTAGGACACATCTTGGCACTTTAAAACTTTAAAAAGCGTTTGGCAATGGACTTTCTTTCTCCTCCACTAAGTGTTAGAGTCAATTAAAAACTGTTCACACCTTCACAGCACGGCACAAAAGGGAACAAGCACATCCAGCGCTATTCCACTCCCCTAAGGCAATCTTCCTGATTGTTCCAATTTGATTTCTAATTATCGGATCCATCTCACCAACCGTCATCACTCCCATCTCCCTCCCAATTAAAATGCCAAGGATTTCCTCACCTCCAAGTCTTAATCAAACTGCTCCAGAGCGACAGCCTCGAACCCAGATGAGCATGTGAAACTCTCCTCAGAGAGGCTCTAATTAACTTCAAACATCTTAAATACAAGTCTTTCCGGGATTAGAAACTTGTGCTCCTAACATTTAAGTGTTTTGACTATATCTAGACTGCCAAGAAGTAAAACACTCGCTCATTTCGTACTCTTGTACTTGTGCTGTTGACTTTTTTTTTGTACTTGTGCTGTTGACACTTTTACCTCAGATTAAAGATACCATCTGTTCATTTGCAGTTCATCTTATATTCAGTCCTCTGCTAAAATATCTGAGGGCAACAACAAAAGTTGTGAAACTAAAAGAAGCTCAGCAGAATTTCAAAATAGTTATTTTCTCTTTGATCATTTTAATAGCAGTGGCGAAACACATAATTTCTTGCGCGTGTAATGCAATTTAAAATGCACAATACTTGTATCTCATTGGTATACTGAAATGTAAATCACTGTCACGCAAATCTAAAATGACCCAGAGCTTCACCACTCTAATCCCTTTTCCAATTCCAGAGGAAGAGCATCATGCAAAAAAGATAATTAATTCAAACAAGCCAATTTAATTTCCCTACAGTGCATAACACCTGGCTGGCTGTCGGCACTGGAGACATTTTTACTACAGATAAGAAGCCTGGCCAACTTCAAGGTGGCAGATGCCTGATTGTGTGGTATGGTATTGTACTCACCCCTGATTTGGGCCCCATTCATTGCGAATACATAGATGCTTGTGAACAGGGTCCTTCATGTAGCCATCGAAACAGAGACATTCTCCTGCAGACATGAGGTACAATAAACCATTACTGACAATCAGAGAAAAACATTATCAGTATTATACAGTTGTGCAGAGCCGCGATTGTATTCCTGCAGGACGTTAGTTAGGATGGTACCAGCTTTCTGTCGAAATGCTATTGTTATTACTGTAAAATCATCATAAATTACTCTGCGATTGTAAATAGCTGTTCAAAAAAAGATGCTGTTTTTAGCTATGCTGTTTTTAATTAGTTTTTTTTTTTATATGTGAAGGTCCTAATGGGACTCCATGTCAATTAAAGTGAAGAAAGACTTATGCCTGAGACACTTGTGTTTTATTCCATTCTTTCGTGATTCATCTAGCTTTTTTATAGAAGAGAAATTGCTTTTATGAAGCTTTGAGAATTTTATTTTTTCATTTTAATTTTTATGACAATTGTGGCTAATATACTCACTTTGATAATATACTCCCTATTTGATTAACAGTCTGTAGCAACCACATTTTTCCCCCTGAAAATCTGCACTATTGTAATAAAACTTTTTAATTTTGTTTTATTTCTAGCACATTCACAACCCCTGATATGTTTTATTAGTAATGTGTTATACTGCATTTCACTGTGTCCAATACAATGTGCGTCTGTAGTAGATCTCTGAATTAAAAGGGTCCGTGTAACGCTTCACAATTCAATTTTCAGACCATATGGTGCAAATGCAAAAACGAAAAAATGAAACCAAACATTCATTTTTTTCAGTTACTTCATAAATGAATAATTGCCATTTTCTCTCCTTTTTTTCAAATTTACTTTTGCTAAGTTGTGACTTCAGAAATTATTGTTTGAATAAATAAAATCTACAATTTGCACTGTGGGCTGTACCATTAACGCAGGGGTGTGGCTGCCGACTGTTTCACAAACGCTTACCGTGGCTTAAAGGCACAATATTTAATTTTTCGTCGCTAGAGGTCACGTTTTCAAAACAATAACAGAGGGGAAGCTCGATGACGCAGTGACGGGGTATGGAACGTTGGGAGATGTCGTTTTCACAAATCATGCTCACGGATGAGGTAATGCATTACTTTTTTATTAACTTACCTGTACATTTAATTACAGTATTTTATGTCATCATATTGAATTATCTTTAAAGAACATGACATTTGATTCAATATTAGCCTTTTACTGATATGTGACTATTTGTCTTGACTTGGCTGGTTAATGATGCACATTTTTACGTGTGTAAAACAGTCGTTCTCAGTGTTCAGTGTTCAGTGTTCAGCACGCAGTTTCACTCTCCTCTACACTTTTTTGGGGATTTTCCGTTCTTTGCGAAGTGTAATCGTGATCCATGATTTGCATGTGGTAAAACTACAACTTCTGCATTTGTCCACGTGTGTCGCCATAGTATTCATAAGCAGAAACCGGGGATAGCGCGGATATTGCGTCACTGATAGGCGACAATGACCAGGGACAAGTAATTATTTAAAACTGGAATTTCTCTGGATTTACAAATCCTTGAGAACTTTTGAGATAACGTAAGTACACAACTGCATGAAACATATAACACTGTGCAAGTGGTTTTTGGGTATTTTATTACAAAAATCTTACATACTGTGCCTTTAATTTATCCTACTAAAACAGTGACACTGGAGGAATTTAAACACCTTATTAACAATAAACATAAAGACTACTATTTACAGACAAGTAAAAATTGCATTAAGTGTTAGAATATGAACGAAGTTCCATGTGAAGCGGTTTCCTTCCATAGGAACTATCTGCCACACAAACACACACACACACACACACACACAAAACTACCACACAAAATCTTTATTCATAAACAAAAGCCGCGGAAATCCGTCTTTACATATCTTCGGGTAATGCTTGAACTGTAAAAGCTACATTTGATTATAAATTTTTATTTGCATGTAGTTTTTTTTCATCAGGCTACAAACATTACGACAAATTATGTAATTCAAAGGCAGCTGATACAAGCAAATTAAGTCCTACAAGTCTGTGGCAGGCAGCAACAACCGTGGCCGTGAAAAGTGGCAGCTGAGCATAGCGGAGCATAGCAAATTACTGTAATGTTTTTCAAATGTAGCTTTACAGTTCAAACATTAACTGGAGATACATGTAGACAGATTTTCATGTCTGGCTTTTATGAATAAACTTTGAGGGGGCTCGAGCCACGGCCCATTTGAGGTCCGACGCTAAAGTGCTCCTGCGGTCTGCGATTTCTACCTGGGGGAACACATATTATAGCCTATGGGCGGCGCTAGAGGTGGGCTAGGGGGGGCTGAAGCCCCGAATGTTTTTATTACCATGTCTTTTGTGAATCAAGAGTTTTCATGCGCAATAAAATTATTTCTAATTTGCAAATTGTACAATTAAAAACATGGAAAAATAGAAAATTAGATTTTATTTATTCAAACGATCATTTCTGAAGTTACAATTTAGCAAAAGTAAAATTGAAAAAAGGAGAGAAAATGGCAATTATTCATTTATTAAGTAACTGAAAAAAATGAATGTTTGGTCTGAAAATTGAATTGTGAAGCATTACACAGACCTTAAAGGGTTTGTTTGTTTTTTCTTTTTTTTTTCTTTTTTTTTTCTTCCAGTTCAGTTTGATATTTTCAGGTTAGGGGCATATGGAATGCAATTTGATTTTTTATTTTTTTTACTTTTTAGTCTTCAGTGTTTCCTTCAGATATCACTGTAATATGCAGAATTATAACAGTTGTGCTGCTTAGTATATATTTTTTTCAGGTTTGCTTGATGAATAAAATGTTAAAAATAACGACATTCATTCAAAATAGAAATCTTTTCTAACAATATACCGTATGTCTTTGCTGTCCACTTTTTATCAGTTGAATAAAAGTGATGAATGGTGAATAAAAGTATTAATTTCTTTCAAACAAAGAAAAAAAAGAAAAAAAAATGTACTGGCCCCAAACTTTGAACAGTAGTGTATATTGTTAGAAATGATTTCTATATTAAATAAATGCTGTTCTATTAACACTTTATCTGTCAAAGAATCCTGAAAAAAGTATCACAGGTTTCAAGAAGAAGAAGAAGAAGAAAAGTAATTAAGCAGCACAACTGTTTCCAACATTGATAATAAATCAGCATATTAGAATGATTTCTAAAAGGATCATTTGACACTTAAGACTAGAGTAATGACGCTAAAAATCTAGCTTTGCATCACAGGAATAAATTACATTTACACTGAAATAAATTTTTTACAATACTACTATTTTTTTCTGGATTTTTGATCAAATAAATGCAGCCCTGATGAGCATAAGAACTTCTTTTTTTTTTTTTAATCATCCCAAATTTTGGAACGGCAATGTATATTTTTTAAAAAATATAAATATATACAGATGTGCTTATGAGTTTCGGGGTATGCCCTTGTAGAATATGCAAATTGTTAATGCCTTTAACAAAATAAGACGGATCATGAAAATTTCATGTTATTATTTAGTACTTTCCTGAAAAAGCCATTTCACATTACATGTTTATATATAGTCCAAAAGACAAAATAATAACTGATTTTTTTAAAAATGACCCTGTTCAAAAGTATACACACCCTTGAATCACAATACTGTGTGTCATTTTCTGAATGATCCATGACTGTTTTTATGTTTTGTGATGGTTGTTCTAGTCTCGTGGAGTATATATAAACTGTAAATAAAAACACTGAACACTGAATAAAAAATAACATGCAATCTTCATGACCTCTCTTATTTTGCTAAATTACTAACATTTTCCCCTTTTTGGATAAGGTGTATGTAAACTTATAACCATATTAACTGTACATATTATGAATAAATAAATAAAAAAAAAAACAGTAATGTCAATATTACACATTTTTACATTGCTTCAAATATAATACACTGTCAAAAAAAAATGGGTACAGTTCTGTCAACGGGGCGGTACCCTAAGGTACAAAAGTGAAAAGGTACAAATATGTACTTTTAAAGTACTAATATGTAATTTTAAGGTACCAATATGTACTATCAAAGTACTAGAATACCTTTGAGGCACTAATATGTACTGTTTAGGGGTAGGTAAGGTACAAAGATGTACCTTTTCACTTTTGTACCAGGGTACCGCCCAAGCGACAGAACTGTACCTTTTTTTTGACAGTGTATTTACAATAGTAACAAGTGTATCGTCTTCTCTTCAAATCATCAATCAATAAATTCTTAGTAAATTCAGCAAGTGGGTTGATAGTCACAGACCCAGAGGTGCACCTTTCATTTAACTGAGCTGAGTGGTCGCTAAAAACTGGATGACTCACAGATCACTCCGTGTTTTAGGCCATTTCAAGGTCAGTTAAACGCAGGAAGTCGTGCTTCCTGAACGACCGGCATGTTTACCGTGTTGTAGTCCATTTCCGCCAGTTTAACCTGATGTGTGAAACAGCCGTGAACATGACACTCAAATTTTACCCATGTAGTTGCATTGGTCCATTTTATTTTCCCTGTTACCCCCTTCACGTTCACACCATGCCCTGATCTGTATTCTAATCATTTCTCCGTATGACAGATATTAATTCATCCTCTTCAGGGTCAAGTGAAAATGACCTCAGATTGTCATGTTTACATTAATATGGTGGTTCTCCAGATATGCAGTGCATAAACGGCTGCTGTTGTGTGTGTGTTAAAGCAAATATGCATGCACAGCAGATTCCCTGTGTCAGCCCTCTTCAGCAGTGCTCAGACAAGTCTAATCACTCTGACTTCAGCTGATCAGTCTTGTCAGACCAAACCGCAGGCATGTCGGTCATGATTTGGGTTCATGGGACTGATGAGGCTGCACCCTGAGCAGGACATGTGTGAGCAGACTGAGGGGGCACAGAGGGAAAACTGCGTTGGCAAACATGGAAACAAATGTGTTATGAGTGGGAAGAGACTATATATGAAAAAGGCTAAGGGAAACATCTGCTGACATTTTGTGCAAAGCAGCAGCCATCAATACACTTGGCCAATGTCAGTGATTATGTTGACTTTTCACATCATACACCCAGAGCTCTGCTAATCCAGTTTAAGTGATCTTAAATTCTGTGTTATACAGACTAATATTGGATTTGCATCACTGATGTTTTGACTAACAAGAGAAAAATGATCATTTTAAAGACATTAAACAGAATTCTACAAAACTAAATTCATTAATTATGATAAATATACAGTTGCTGTATTAGCACTCTGTCTTATCAAACAGCAAAATTAATACTTTTATTCAGAAAGAATGCATTAAATTAATCAAAAGTAACTGTAGACATTTATACAATTTTATATATTTTTTTCAATTCTTTCAATAAATGCCGTTCTTCTGAACGTTCTATTCATCAAAGAATTCTAAGAAGAATCAGCTTCCACAAAAATATTAAGCAGCACAACTGTTTTTTAACATGATAATAATAATAAATCAGCATATAGAATGATTTCTGAAGGATGATGTGACACTGAAGACTGGAGTAATGATGCTGAAAATTCAGCTTTTGTCAATGTAAGAATAAATTACACTTAAAATATATTAAAACAGAATATATTTTACTGTGTTTTAATAGTAACACACAATAAGGTGTCATTTGTCAACATTAGCTAATGTATATATATATATATATATATATATATATGTATATGCATATAGTTGAGGTCAAAAGTTTACATACACCTTGGAGAATCTGCAAAATGTAAATTATTTTACCAAAATAAGAGGGAACATACAAAAAACATTGCTTGTTCGTTTTTTGCCATTATTTATTTATTTATTTTATTTTTTTTTTTTTTTGGCATTTTTGGTAAAATAATTAACATTTTGCAGATTCTGCAAGGTGTATGTAAACTTTTGACCTCAATTGTGTATATATAATAGACTTGAAATTACTCTTCTAAAAGTGTAAAAAAAAAAAAAAGAAGAAAAGAAAAAGTGCAGTGCAAAAAAGACATTCACCCTTGTTGGACATAAACAATTAATTTAATATATTACTGACCATTAGGACATTTTGGCAGGCCAATAATAAGGTCTAGCACTGCTATTATTTGCATAGTTAACTGTTTTAGCTTTGCCAAAGTAATTTGTAAAACTCAAATTAAACGTGTACCGTAGGTAATAATAGCATTTTTATCAATTCAAATGAGATGCAGGGAGCCTTCATGACTCTGGGTGGTAAATGACAATTTTGCCAGGAAACATGTACCCAGTGGCTCCGTGATTGACTGATCGTTGAGGATATCCAGCAGGCGCTCAGCCAGCGCTGTATGCATAAGAAATACATACCTTGTTCATTTATCTCTTCACAGAATATATGCAAAAATATATTCTTTCCTATACTGTAAAGCATAGGAGGCCTTAGAACAAGCCTTTACTCCTTTAAAGTCATTTTTAAGCACTGTTGTTGTTTTTTGTTGGGCATTCTCTTGTGTATCATGGCAAATGTTGCTAATTAAGATCCCAACAGGAAGTAAACAAAATCAAAATTGTATGTGGAAGCACTCCAATGTTCATTTATTCAGTCCTGTGGAGTGACATCTCTACATGACAGAAGAGATCTGCAGCATTAATAAGCATAAAATAAGTCAAAGCTTTACTTATTTGTATGTTCGCAGCATATGGGAGTCTAACTGTTGGAAACGTGTCAAAATTGCTTAATACCATCAAATTGTACTGCGGTGCAACAGAAGTGTCCTGCGGTGTAATATGCTGTATTCCACCTCAACTTACAAATTATTCTAATTTTACTACAATTAAGTATTGTGCATGCCGGTTTCAAAACCTAAAATGAATTGAGCGAAACATGAAGCTAAAAATGGTGGTTAACATAAAAGAAATGGTGATTAGCTTCTAAAACATACACAGTGCCTTAAACAAATGTCATTTTTAGCCTTAAAAAATGTTATGTCCATGTTCAACTACAACTTCTGCATTTCAGCATGTAAATTACTTCAGTAACTTTGATCAGTCAATTTAACATTGACCTGTTATGAGAAAAGGTGAACGACGTATAATATTGGAGAAATGCAGATAAAGCAAATGCATTATCATTCATTTTTATGTACCTGGGACCATAATCTCTTTTGCCTGACAGGAACAACCATAAAACTGATGAATCTCTTTTAAAAAAATGTGTGCAGTATTTAGTGGCAAAATGAGATTCAAATTTATGATGCAAACAGAAAAAAACTTACAACTATGTATTTGGATTGAGATCTTCCGCTCACCAAGCCTGCATTTATTTGATCCAAAGTACAGTAAAAACTACATTTTGAAATGTGTTTACTGTATAAAACAACTGTTTTCTTTCTGAATATATTTTAAAATGCAGTCTATTCCTGTGATTTCAAAGCTGAAATTTTAGCATCATTATTATTACTATTATTATCATTATTATTATTATTATTACGTAGAAAACAGCTGAGTAGAATTTTTTCAGGTTTCTTTAATGAATAGAAAGTTTAGAAGAACAGCATTTATCTGAAATAGAATTTTTTTGTAACATTATAAATGTCTTTATCATTACTTTTGATCAATTTAAAACATCCTTGCTAAATAAAATTATTAATTTCTATCACTTCTTTTTTGGAGTTATAAAACTCCAAGTTTTGAATAGTATAGTGTATAATGTTGCGAAAGCTTCTTATTGCAAATAAATGCTGATCTTTGGATCTTTCTAATCATCAAATCATCCTGAAAAAATGTACTGTAACTGTTTTAAATAGTGATAATAACAGGCTTATTAGAATGATTTCTGAAGGATCATGTGACTCTGAAGACTGGAGTAATAATGCTGAAAATTTAGATTTGATCAAAAGAATAAATTACATTTTAGAATATATTCAAATAGAAAGCAGCTATTTTAAATAGTGAAAATATTTTACAATATTACTGCCTTTGCTGTATTTTGGATCAAATAAATGCAGGCTTGGTGAGCAGAAGAGACTTCTTTCTTACTGTTCAAAAACTTTTGACTGGTAGTGTATTTATTTTGCAACTATTACTTGATACTGCATTTTATTTCTCTACATGCTTTACTTATTACATTTATTTTTTTAAAACACAGCAAATAAACAAATAAATACACATTGTCCTTCTTCAACTACTCTTCTGCATTTAGCATGTAAAAACCAAAACAAATTATGTCAACAACTTTGTCCAATCTATCAAATACTAACTGACATTGGAACGGCAAACAAAGTATAATATGTTGGATTTACTGACCTATACAAAATACTGCTGACTCCTCCAGTTTATTTATATTTGTGTGTGTGTAGAAAAAAAAATCATTACTATTGGATTTAGACAGAGAGTGACTGTGTAGAATTACTTATTAATGAAGTTTTTAAGTCCCCAGTAATTCCTCTCTTTCCGCAACCACAGAGAGAGTCTGTAGGGGATCTATTATTCAGTCAAATTAATGAAACTAAAGTGCAAGGATCAGGTAGCCCGAGACACAACATGGCGTGTTCTTGTTTAATAAATGTCCCCTGAAGCCTGATGGGAATGAGGGAGGTGAACAGGGCCTCCGAGAGGCCTGTTATCAGTCCGATTCTCATCTCGGCTTTTACACATCCTCTGCGCCTGTGATTCACAATCTTTTTTAAAGCGCACACAGCTCCAGTTATTGTCGCTCCCCATCCCTGCTTTCATCAGCATCTCCCTCTCCCGTTTGATTGAGACCGTCTTACAGTTTTCCGCGAATACCCTCCGCTATGTAGTCCCCCCCCCATGCACCGAGGCTTTCATTAAGAATGCATCATACAAAAAGCACAATGCAATTATTGAACCGTGGCAGTAGCAAGGCCTCATCCTTTAGATTTCATTTGTGAGGAAAGCAAGGCAAGTTCCCGACGGTCCAACTTTGATTCATTTAGGGTTGGAAGATTCACTTTTCAAAGCCCAGTGGAGCTCCTTTTTTGAATTATGGATGCAAACAGGAGGAACTTGTCAACAAATTATAACAACGTTGGACTGATTCCTCCTGCAGATGATCGGAGAAACGGCTATAAAGCGAATGTATTACCATTTATTTTGATGTACCTGGGTGTCTGATGACCATGTTTTGCCTGACTGGAACAACAATAAAACTGAATAGATCAATCTCAGCTCACAAAGTTGCAATCTTTACTGGTAAAATGCAGATAGTGCATTAAAATTTATGATGCAAACAGAAAAACGTCCGCCCGCTGCCTGAGATTATTCATAAACACTGACATAAGTTTCATAGGTATGTATTGTGTCCTAGAATTTTTAAACAATAAAACAGAACAAAAAATAATCTGCATATATGATGACAAGGCCTTCCTATAGGGCCCCATGATGTCTGCGATGCAGAAAAAATGGACGGAATTGCGCAATCCAATCATAAAAACGGAATTTACCTTATAACACGGAATATAAAGTAAACTGTCAAACTTGGATGGATACATGATGGGTACAAAACGTGATATGGCCTACTGTCTGTGAATATTAAGCTGCAAAAATAGCATTTGAATATGAATGCTGTGTGTTCTGAAAGACTGTGTGAATTAATGGCGCAGTCGCACGGTTTCATTTACTACACACATACTAAAGCATGTGTGATGTTTGTTATGTTTTCAGCCTTTGCCGTCTCTATGAGTACATAAACACATGAACAATCTCTAGAACTGCTCTGAGAGTCACTTCATGAGCATTTTATCATTATATCATATACAAACAGAAACTTAAAGGTCTTCAGAGTAACTAGTCAAAATAAAAGTTCAGTTTAACTTGAAGAAATTGTGACAGAAATATTACTTCATGTAATGACAGCACAGCTGTTAATAAAATAATTTAAATATTATTTTTAAGCAAATATTTACCAAAAAAGCAGCCACATATATACTAATAAACATATAAATGTAAATACACAATACAGTATTTTTTTTTTTTTTTCATAAAATCAATTAATTAGAGATGCTTCTGATTATTCATATTTAATGAAACCATTAAAATGGACAAAACAGAATTTGAGAAAAAATGAAAATATTTTTAATAGGGCCTTAAAAATTAAATTTTCGTTCGACCTTTAATAAATTGACATTTAATATTGTAAGTTTCATGATTTCAATTAAATAGACATAGACTTCTTGATGAATACATTTTAATTTAACCATTAATACAGAGTCTTGAAAAACTGAAACGGAAAAAAAAAAAACTAATGGATTAATGGATTAATAAAATGGATTTCATATTCCTATAAAAAAAAAATGCAGTTATTTTTTTTCAAAATTAAATAATTGGCTTTTTTATAATCATTGTACTAAAGCCAAAAGATGTGATTAAAACGTCTGTAAAATACCTGTTTTTCTACCTAACAGGTTTATACTTCATGTATAAACCTGAAAATAAATATTTAAAATTAAAAGCAATTTTTACAATAAATATTGTTCTATACAGAAAATATTGCCTTACGAAACCTCAGTAAACAAGTCAAAGATGATAATTGCAAAGGAGAAACTCTATAAATGACACTGCATACTTAGTAGTAATAGAAATAATTATTAATTAAAATTAAAATTATTATTTATTTATTTTTCAAATTTTCTGCAGACCCCTTAGCAACCCCTTGTGCCCTCCAGTTAAAATATTCCTGCTCTAAAATGTGCTTTACAAAATTGTAGTATTTGCAAATAAACTGACACTAACAGACAAATTACATAATGCAAAAACAAGTCAAACTTTTGTGGCACTGAAATAGCTTTTGAATGCGTGCTCACTTTTTACTTTTACTTTTGTTTCGTGATCACACGTACTCTGTGCATACTACGGAGCGGCATCACTTACCACACATTATACAAGATTAGATGTTTGTCAAATCATTCGCCATCGTCCAATCAGTCAACTCCCTTTACTCTGTTTATGTGGTAAGTGAAACTTTATGTACTGTAATGTAACAGGCTACCCTAAATATAACAGCTAAATACACTTGAAACTGCGTCATTCTGCCTTCACAAAGCATATCATCAGCAAACTGCTAAGATCTTAGATGGTCATTTAGAGTGTTAACATACTGTACAACTCAACATTGCTGAATCTATAGAATATTAATGCTTCCCTAGCTCAAAATATCCTAAAGTTAAGGCATTCCATTTGATCTGTGTTTTGCCTAATTTCGGTCCCATCCAAGGGGAAAAAAAAAAATAATAATTCAAATCCAGGTCACTCAAACTGTATAAGCCTGAGTCTTTCATTACAAAGATTCATTGCCAGGCATTACTGTCCTCACAGCTCTCGCTCAATTAAGCTTTCATTACTTAATACTGTTCACTCAGGAGAGACACCTTCAGAGAAATCTGCAAATGAAACGACAGATGAATCAGAGCTAAGCCTCTCTCTCCTGTCCCTCCTGCTCTTTAAAGGAAACTGCGTTACAACTGCAGTTGGGTGAACACATTGATTTTACACAGTGGAGGGGATGGGCACTCATTCACTGGGGCGAAGGGGTGGAACGAAAGATTATTTTATGATTAATTAGGCAAAGATGCAGACAAATGAAAAGAAAGGGAAAAAATCTCAATGTGCAGTTTGAAGGGATAGTTCACCCAAAAATGAAACTCTGATGTCATTTTAATCCACTATGATATAAATCCAGTATTCATTCTTCTGTGGAATACAAAAAAATAATGTGAAGAATGTTTCAGTATTTTTTTGTCCATACAATGAAAATAAATGGGGTCCAAAATAACACTGGCATCTATTGACTTGAATTCTATAAACAAAATAAAATAAACCGTTCAAAATACACTACCAGTCAAAAGTTTTTGAACAGTAAGAAAGAAGTCTCATCTGCTCACCAAGCCTGCATTTATTTGATCTAAAGCACAGCAAAAATAGAACAATTTTAAAATAGTTTTACTATTTAAAATAACTGTTTTCTAATTTAATATAATTTAAAATGTAATTTATTCCTGTGATTTCAAATCTGAATTTTAGCATCATTACTCCAGTCACATGATCCTTCAGAAATCATTTTAATATTCTGATTTGCTGCTCAAAAACATTTATTATTATGTTGAAAACAGCTGAGTAGATTTTTTTAGGTTTCTTTGATGAATAGAAAGTTCAGAAGAACAGTATTTATCTGAAATATAAATCTTTTGTAACATAAGTAATAATTTCTGTTTTTCAATGGTATAGTGGGATCTTTATATTTATCAAAGAATCCTGAAAAAAAATGTACTCAACTGTTCTAAACATTGATAATAATAATAATTTTAAAAAAAAGTTTCTTGAACAGCAATTCAGCATATTAGAATGATTTCTGAAGGATCATGTGACACTGAAGACTGGAGTAATGATGCTGAAAATGTAGCTTTGATCACAGGAATAAATTACATTTTAAAACATATTCAAATAGAATGCAGTTATTTTAAATGGTAAAATTATTTCACAATATTACTGCTTTTGCTGTATTTTGGATCAAATAAATGCAGGCTTGGTGAGCAGAAGAAAAAAAAAAACTGACTGGAAAAACTTTGGTGGTGTATCTTGTGTGTTTTAAAGGAAAGTTTAGAACAACATAAAAATTAGTAAATAATGACATTTTTATTGTTTTGTTTTTGGGTAAACTATCTTGAACAACTGTTTTTGTTCAGTCCAGAACAACATTAGACTCCACTAACTTCACAAAAATTTAAAACACTACGGCATTTTGCAAATATCTACTCTTTTGTTCCACTGAGGAAAAAAAGTTTAGAAGACATGAAGGTGACTACGATGATGGAATTGTCATTTTTAGATGAACTACCCTTCAAAGTACGTCCCTTAGAGTGTGTGTTGCTCCTGGTGTCAGACTTTCTACATGAGCTGTGTGAAGTACAGAATCATGTCAGGGTGGTGTTGTACCTGTATCTGGGTCACATTGGTGCTCACAGGGGTCCAAGAGACGGCGGCCACACAGATCATTGACCCAGGGGCCACTGGCATTCTGCTGGTAGTACAGCAGCACCTGGGCAGGGTTTAACCAATCAGATGCGTCCAGCTGGCTGCCCTGAAGCAGAACGAATCTAGAGCCTAGAAAAGAAGAATCAGAGAGGACATCTGTTAAAAGTTACATTGAGTAAATTAGAGAACTCTATTAGTACGGAATATGAACCATAAACTGAAAGCAACAAATGGAGGCTACAGCTGTGGTACAAAAATGTTGGACAATTTTCTATTATACTAAGAGATTCAAGAAAGAATGTTTAAGCAGCATGATCATTGTTATGCATAAAAATGTTTTGGACTTTTTAAAGCAAGGCCAGCCTTATAGCTGAAATTCTATGCATTATACACATTTCTTTATGTTTTGTGATTCATGAACGGCTGCGGATAAGATACAGTACAGATAAAACATCTGAACTGAAAGCGTGATGTATTCTGAATTATCCCTCTGAATATTTCAAACGCCACATGGAACAGAATTTATTCGGCAAAAATCAAGTTTTATCAGATCTGCTTTGACATCAAGTTTTACCCTGTAATACAGTTAGACAGTTATAGACACATCTTAAATCTGATTTTTCCAATTCAAAAGGCGAACTGTGAATCCTTCACGTCTTCTCTTTTCAGATTTCTTCCACTTAGACATCTATGTGAATGTTAATCTACCCTAAAGCACCAGACCCAATAGAAAAGAGCTCTGCATGAAAGACAAAATGACAGATGAGCAAAGCCAGTCACAATCCATCATATCGCCCAAACTCTAGAAGTGACGGCTGAAATGTCAATGAGCTGAAAAAGAAGGAAAGAAAGGAAGAGCTAGAGAAAAGAGGGTAAGAGAGAGTGGCCTGTAGTCTTGGACTGCAGGTGCAACATTGAAATTCAATAACAAGCTCATCCAACACAAACGCAACTTAGGTCCAAAGCACAAACAGAGGACCTTTGGGGAAAGTGGCTAGCTGTTGTTTACAGTTCTGTACAAGTGTGTCTGGGAGTGGAGTTCTAGGGAGTAACTAACGAAAAGTAGGACTACTAACTTAACTACATTTTTCATAGCGTTGCAACAGCTCAGCTGTTTTCAAAATAATGTTGCTTTTTCCAGTCACTAGCTACTTTTTTCCAACAAGTAGCAGTGTAACGTGACAAGAGAGTTTGAGAGTTTCTCACACATACACAGCCAAACAAGTTAAGGAAATAATCAATCAATAGTCTTTTCTCCCAAACTCTCAGAAGTCTTTTCTCACAAACTCCCAATTGAATCAGTCTGTTCGGATTCAGTGATTCATGTACTGATGGTTCAATAATGATTCATTTGAGTCCCTGTGCAGTCACTTTTGACGCTAATAATTAATTTAATTTGCAGTTGTAGACAACATGTTGTCATGTTCCGTTAGGTTGCTTCTAGTTATAGTTATTTTACCTAGAAAAAATGAATTACTGGTTTTGCTCAGCTCCGTTTGTATTACATTCTGTTTTAAAATTCTTTATTTGTATTCAATAAATACACTATCGTTAAAAATATATTCATTTTAAAAAGACAGAACATTTTAATAAAAAAAAAAAAAAAAAAAATTCTGAAAGCTTCTTACACTGCTTAAAGAGTTTCCATAATAATTTAACATGGACTAACTTAACTAATAGCCCCAAAAATAAGGGAAATATTTTACATCATTAACAATGCCTCCACAATATTTGATTATTTTAATGATTCTTTTTTGATACGTACATTTATAACATTAAAAAAAAATAAATAGATAAATCTCAGTTCAACTTAGTCCAGAATTGATTGTGTTGATGATCTCAACCATATGGAAGCCTGTTTCTGCCTTTTTATCTCACAATTCTGACTTTTTTTTTACTTGCAATTGTGAGTTTACATCTTTTTTTCTTTGAATTGTGAGATATAAACTCGCAATTCTGAGAAGCAAAGTCGAAATTATGAGAAATAAAGTTGCAGTTTTGAGAAAAAAAGGCACAGTTCTGAGAAATAAAGTTGCAATTTTGAGAAATAAAGGCACAATTCTGAGAAATAAAGTCACAATTGCAAGTTTATATCACACAATTCTGAGAAATAGTCGCAATTCTAAGAAATAAAGTCAGAACTGTGACATATAAACTCGCAATTGTGAGATAAAAAACTTAATTCTGACATTTTTTTCTTATAATTGCAAGTTTGTATCTGCAATTCTGACTTCATTTCTCAGAACTGAGAGATATAAACTTGCACTAAAGTCCAATTATGAGAGTGAAAAAAGACTGATTCTGATTCTGAAAATTCAGAATTGCGAGATATACAGTAGTCACAATTCTGACTTTTTGTCAGAATTGCATGATATAAACTCACAACTGTCAGAAATACGTAATCAGAATTAATTGTGACCATAATTCTGACCTTTTTTTGCAATTGCAAGTTTGTATCTGCAATTCTGGCTTTGTTTTCTCAGAATTTTGAGAAAACACTAAAGTCCAATTACGAGGGGGAAAAAAGACTGATATGTTCTCAGAACTGTGAGATTATATCTCACAATTGGGTGTTATAAAGTCAGAACTGCGAGATATAAACTATAAATTTTGAGAAAAAAGTCAATTGTGAATTTATATCTCGCAATTTTGACTTTACTTCTTAGAATTGCAAGTTTATGTCCCACAATTCTGACTTCTTAACTCGCAACTGCGAGTTTATATCACAATTCTGAGAAAAAAAGTCAGAATTGTGAGATCAAACTCGCAATTGCGAGAAAAAAGCTCAGAATTGTGAGACAAAACGTCGCAGTTACCTTTTTTTTATATTTTATATTCAGTGGTGGAAACGGGCTTCCATACAATCACGTCAAGGGTCAGCCAAATGTCCAAGTGCATAGTGAAGCGCGGATGTGTAGGCAAGTGCTGCGGTGCCTTTTTATGTCATCCTAGTGTTTTAGAGAGAAATTAAATCAAATGCATCTTTTACTTTGGTGCCCCGTTATACTCTAGAATCTAATTTTTTGTATCTACAAAATGTATTGCCTCCTATAAATAGATTAGATTTTTTATAATAACTGGCAGTGTAGCTAACTATCTTCACTAAGTCAGCTTGCTTATAAGATAAGATAGCTTATCTGCTTGAATAATGAAAAAGTGCTGAAAAAACGTAAGTTGAATGCTAAACCATCAGCCCATGTGTGCATCGATTTTAGTATCTGTAAATGTAAAAATCTGAAAGTGGTTTTTTCATAAAAACTTACAGGTTACTTATCTCAAGTAAGATAACATGCTAAAAATGTCAGTCTAAAAATTTCTGTCAAAAGTAAAACATAAACGGTAGTGTTTCATTTGAGACTTTTTAAAAATTAATCCACTAGATGCCCAAGTACATAGTGTACAGTGCAAGTACATGGTGTATAGCCTAGTACATGATTTGAAACACAACTAGAGACTACGCATTTGGGTCTGATTGTTCTTTGATGCTTTCAGCACACATCTGCTTGGCTTTTCACTAGAGACAAAGCGAGAGTCTGCATGACATTTGCTTTAATACAGCAGAAAACGTGGGGGGTAGACAGGGGGCCGAGGACCCCCGCTGCTCAGGGGCCGGACGGGAAGCAGAGCGGGTGATGAGATTACCGTCTGCAATGAGGTGCTCCGGAACGTGGAGTATGACTCTGACGTTGAGGCTACAGGAGAGGTGAGACGCGCAGACCAGGCCGATCACACAGCTCACGACGCTGATCAAAGTCAGGGTGGTCTTGTTGATAGGGCTCCGTGGGGAACCTGGGGGAAAGAGACAAAGAAAGAGAGAAAGCAATAAAAGAGCGATGCAACAAGACTGGAAAGTTCACATTTTTATGTGTACCTTGGGAAGGCACAAGGGAGGCAGTTAAAAAACAGCCCACATCAGGGTTGGTGGTCCATGAAAGGAGCACTGGATCAAACCAGCCAGCCAAACTCTGGGAGCTGCGGCGGCTCTGGCACGAATAGAGCAGTGGAGAGATAATGCTTTCCCTTTTGAAGCCTGCTGCTTTTATGCTAAATACCGCAAATGGCAAAATATGAAAAAGAGTTGTTTTGACAACGTTTTTGTAACACAGCCAAACTGGTTTGGTGTAGTGCTGCCCTGTACATCTTTTACATGTAAAATAAAGGAACAAGAAACTGCAAATGGTGTATGAGTATTATAACAACACACAAGATGACATAAACACAGCCATTCATAATGCATGAGGACACAATACTCATGATCAGATATTAGCAGATATAGTAGCACATTAACACAAATAACATTTAAAACTGTTAAAGGAGAAGTCCACTTCTAGAACAAAAAATTACAGATAATGTACTCACCCCCTTGTCATCCAAGATGTTCATGTCTTTCTTTCTTCACTCGTAAAGAATTTTTTTTTAAGGAAAAGATTTCAGGATTAGTCTCCATATAATGGACTGATATGGTTCCCCGAGTTTAAACTTCCAAAATGCAGTTTAAATGCGGCTTCAAACAATCCCAGCCGAGGAAGAAGGGTCTTATCTAGCAAACTGACCAGTTATTTTAAAAAAAAAATACAATTGAAATACTTTTTAATCTCAAATGCTCATCTTGTCTTGCTCTGCCTGAACTCTGTGTATTCTGGTTCAAGACAGTTAGGGTATGTCGAAAAAATCCAATCGTATTTTCTCCCTCAACTTTCAAAAATAATTTCAAAATCATCCTACACTCTAAAAAATAAAGGTGCTTTACGATGCCATAGAAGCACTTTTTTTTTGTCTGAATGGTTCCATAAAGATTCTTAAACATCTGAAGAACATTTCTGTTTTATAAAAGGTTCTTTGAGGCGAAAGAAGGTTCTTCAGATTACAAAAAGGCAAGAAAGAGATGGTTCTTTAAAGAACCTTTGACTGAACGGTTCTTTGTGGAACTAAAAATGGTTCTTCTATGGCATCGCTTGAAGAACCTTTTGAAGCACCTTTATTTTTAAGAGTGTACATTGCTGCAGAAGTACCGACCCAGTCTTTGCAACTTGAACATGCAAAGAAGATCAAACACCCTTAACAAAAAAGGTAAAACAGCGATATAGGACGATTTTGAAACTGAGGGAGAACAGAAGATGGAAGTTTTTCGACATACCCTAACTGTCATGAACCGGAAAAACTGGAGTTCAGGCAGAGTGAGACAAGACAAATGTTTGACATTAAAAAGTATATCAATTGTATTATTTTTATGAAAAGATAAGACCCTTCTTCCTTAGCTGGGATTGTTTAAAACCAAATTTGGGATCGTTTGAAGCCACACTTTAACTGCATTTTGAAAGTTCAAACTCGGGGCACCACAGATGTCCACTATATGGAGAAAAATCCTGAAATGTTTTCCTCAAAAAACATTATTTCTTTACGACTGAAGAAAGAAAGACATGAACCTCTTGAATGACAAGGGGGTGAGTACATTATCTGTACATTTTTGTTCTGGAAGTGGACATCTCAGAATAACATGGACAGTAGCATGCAGCAATTGACCCTTCGCAAAAATCCATCAAGCCATGGTGCTTTCACGCCCCACATCATTTTCCCCCACAAAATATATCGCGGAGCAAAGAAGACACTGACGATGTGCTGACAGATAAGACAGAACAGGTTATTTTTGGTAAGAATCAGTCTCAGCTTTCAAACTTTTTCACTCTTTACTAAATTCAAACAATAAAAACTCTTTAATGTGTTGTCACAGATCACTGTAGCTCCTCAGTTCAAGCAGGATGCGAACCATTCATCTCTTCTTCTTTACACAAAATAAACATGAATGAACATCAGAAGGTTTCTTGTCTCAACCACAGAAAGACATCAACACACACCATTTTTCAAGTTCAAATCCAACGAGGTTAATCTACTTTCCTCTCTTGTCTGACAAAAATGGCAGATTCACTGTTATGATTGGTCAGATCACATGTCAATCAAACTCTCGGCAAAGGGTCAATTGGAAACAGCAATGAAATACATATGAAAGGAAATCAGATGATACAGATATGATGACAAAAGTCAATATACAAATGACAACAACATATTTACACTGATTATACACAGCATATGAAAAATGAGTCACAGAGGAGTCACAAATGGCATCTGTGTAGACGTTCAGCATTACAGTAATGCTGCACCACGACAACTACAAAAGGAGGAACCCCCTTTTTGCAAAATTAAAGCATGGGTACTTAAGACATCACCATCTTAAGTGTAGATGTTATCAGAGAGATCTTACATTTAAAAAAAGGTTGACTTTTGAAGAAATGAAAAACATGATCAAAAGAAAACGGAAAGCATTAATTCAAACACCTGCACGCATTTGCCAAAAATATATTATTAAATGGTTACAAAAGACAGATCTTGAAATCTAAAAACTGTTTTACGCTACTTATGTTTTTTAATATTCATCAGTCGTGTATTGATTTATGCTATGGGAACTGGTGTTTTCACATTTTGTCAGTTTGACATACAGGACTTGGTCTTCTGCTGAGGACCACATTTTTAAGGACTAATTAGAGCAAAACTATTTTAAAATAATTCATTTTAGATAAGAATATAATCTGGCTTTTTGTCCCCTGGCCTTGTTCCTTTCTGTAAGTATAGTATTAGGAGATAGCTCAATTTTTTTTCAGCTTTGAAGCAATAAATGCTAGCATTTAGTTTTTAAGTAGGGGTTAGAACATAAGTATGTGTATGTATGTCAATGTAATATTAAAAATATAATATTTTTATTTTAAATGATTACTTATTATGTTATATTATAATAATATACACAGAGATTTATAATAATTTTATAATTATAAATATTTTTTTATAATGAAAATAATTGCCACAACAATTGCAGATTACTACACTGCCATTCAAGAGTTTGGGATCAGTAATATTTTTAATGTTTTTAAAAGTTCAATTTATTTGATCAAAAAAAAGTCAATGTTAGAAAACAGTGAAAAAAATAATGTTATGAAATATTATTGCAATTTAAAATAACAGTTCTATTTTAATATACTTTAAAATATAATTTATTCCTGTGATGGAAAGCTGAATTTTCATCAGCCATTACTCCAGTCTTTAGAGTCACATGATCCTTCAGAAATCATTCTGATATGCTGATTTATTATCAACGTTGGAAACAGCTATGCTGCGTAATATTTATTAAGAATACTTGAATAATATTTATTATTATTTCTTAATATTTTTTTTAACCTGTGATTCTTTTTTCAGGATTCTTTGATGAATAAAAAGTTAAAAAGAACAGCATTTATTCAAAATAGAAATCTTTTATAACAATACAAGTCTTTACTATCACTTTTTATCAATGTAACATCCTTTCTGAATAAAAGTATTAATTTCTTTCAAAGAAAAAAAAAAAAATACTGACCCCAAATTTTAAACAGTAGTGTATATTGTTACAAAAGATTTATATTTTAAATAAATTCTGTTCTTTTAACCTTTTTATTCATCAAAGAATCCTAAAAATATCACAGATTCCAATAAAAAAATAAAAAAAATAAAATTAAATTAAATTAAATTAAATTAAATTAAATTAAAAATATTAAGCAGCACAACTGTTTCTAACATTGATAATAAATCAGCATATTAGAATGTTTTCTGAAGGATCATGTGACACTAAAGAGTGGAGTAATGATTCTGAAAATTCCGCTTTACATCAAAGGAAGAAGTTTTATTTTAAAGTATATTAAAATAGAAAACCACAATTTTAAATTGCAATTTTTTTCTGTATTTTTAATCAAATAAAGTTCTTTAAAAAACATGAAAACTCATACTGATCCCAAACTTTTGAACAATTTCACTCAACTACGACAGTTCATACTAGTGCCTGTTTTTTTTTTTTATGTAAACATACGTAAACATGTCCATCAAAATCAACACGCTGCTCTCACCCAATCACCAGTTCCCACAGCAATCTAGGCAAAAAAAATGCAGCACGGGCCATGTCTATTATTAACTTAAGTCCAATTAAAGGTGTTGTTGCTACAGCTGACTAGTAGTGTTTTTGACAAGTACAGGGTCTAAGCATTTGGTAATTAGAGGGAGAAAGTATTAAAGCAAAGTGATTGTCTGTTAGTTGCCTTTCAAGTGGCAGCTCCTCAAGAGTTTAGGGAGCTTTGCATTCAGTCTGGTCTCTTCAGAACACAATGCAACACTCCTCGGGGACAATACAAGAGTTTCAGACAGACTCTAGCCATTAGCGTCTGACAGTACTGTCCAATCGGTTTGTCACATGCTCTCTTAGCGCTTAACATACACGCATTTACCATGCTTAATGTGGAATGGTGGTATACAGACGGAGCTGGTAAGCTTAAGGCGCTTAAATACTTGTAAGCTTGCATTTAGTCGTCATTCATTTCAAGAAGGTCCATGGAGGCCACAAAGAGGCTCTGAAGAATTCTCTTAGCAAAACTCAAAAATTGCTCAGGGACTCTCAGTCCAATTTGGAGGACAGTTAAAAAACAAAACAAAAGAAGTTAAGCTTTTATGCTTTCCTGTAAAATGTCAAATCAATGGCGAATCTCACACGTAACGACATGCCTCGGTCGGTGAGGTAGTTGTAAGGCAAGCCGCTTCACAACTAACGCTTTGCTCGGTTTCTGAACAAAGTGTGACACGAACACCAAATGGCCACAGTCAGGTGGTGCAGGTTGAAATCATGCGATGGTGTGGAAGTCCTCCTTACCCCCGGAGCCCCACGCGGTGTTGACGTTACCGTTTCTCATACCTCGACTGCGACGGCGGCTGCGGTTTGGGTCGGTGTAGAAGGTCAGCTGCGGCTCACTGTCCGCCTCCGTCCCAGAGTCTCCGTCCGGGTTCAGAAAAGTTGAACCCGCTGTAGAATTCACACAGAAACCATCCATCAAGTATTTCATCACAACCAGATCCAACAAAGTAGGCCCACTGAGTTTCGAGACAAAACTTGTAAAATAACCTTAAACAATTTCGACAAAAATGACGCTGGTCTCAATAACAAAAACCGTCAACATTAATTATTGCCTGACTATCCAATTAAAGATTAGATTATTTCAAAGTCAGTTTAGAAAGAAAATAATGATTTACCTAAGACATACAAGAACATTTCCAAACACAATGCCATTCTGAGGTTTTGAAATTAAACTAATGTGACAGCATGACAATAGAATGATTTTTTGTCTAATTGCCAATTCCTTTGTTTACTTTTCTAGCATTATTGATTAATACAGCAAGCAATTATAAAGAGCTACAAATCACAAACAACAGATTCATTAGAAATATCAAACTAGAAAGTCATTTGATTCTGTTAATGAGGGAAAATCTGACAGATAACGCAGCGAAACAACAGCAAAAAATGTTTGTTATTTAACTTACAATTTCTAAATCACTTTATACACTACTGTTCAAAATTTTACATTTAGGGCCAGTTTGTTTGTTTGTCTGTTTATTTATCATGTTTAAAAATACACTTTAAAAAATCCTTGCTAAAAATAATAATAAAAATTAAATAAAATAAAATAAAATAAAATAAGAAAATGTAAAAATCCCAACATTTTGAACAGTAGTGTATGTAAAGAAATCGTTAGATATCAATATCTGTTTATATACAAAAATGTCAATGAAATGATGCAATGAATGACATACAACAGGAGACAATATGTACATAATATTATAAAACTATAGTGTTTTGCATAAATGTGACAGCATGAGAATAGGAGAATATTTTTACATTTTTTAAATACACTTTAAAAATCCTTTCTAAAAAAATACTAAAATAAAATAAAATAAAATCCCAAACTTTTAAACATTAGTGCATGCAAAGAAATCATTTTACGTATCAATCTATATCTGTTTATATTTAAAAAAAAAAAAAAAAAAAAACTTCAAAAGGCACTTCATACACTACTGTTCAATGTAACATTTGGGGCCAGTATTTATTGATTTTTTTAATATATATTTTTAAATTAATTAATTTATTTTCACATTTGCTCACCTAGATTTTTTACAGTTAAAAAATCCTTGCTAAATAAAAGTATTATTATTTAAATATATAATTTTATTTTATTTTATAAAATTCAATTAAATTCAATTAAATTCAATTTTAAAATCCCAAAATTTTGAACAGTAGTGTATGTAAAGAAATCGTGTTAGATATCAATATCTGTTTATATACAAAACCGTGAATGAAATGATGCAATGAATGACATACAATGATAAATCAAAATACAACAGGAGACAATATTTACATAATATTGTAAAACATTATAGTGGTTTGCACAAATGTGACAGCATGAGAATAGGATGATTTTTTTACACTTTAAATACACTTTTTAATACACTTTAAAAATCCTTTCTAAAAAATACTAAAATAAAATAAAATTCCAAACTTTTAAACAGTAGTGCATGTAAAAAAAATCATTTTATATATCAATCTATATCTGTTTATATTTAAAAAAAAAAACTTCAAAAGGCACTTCTTACACTACTGTTCAATGTAACATTTGAGGCCAGTATTTATTGATTTTTTATATATATATTTTTTAATTAAATAATTTAGTTTCACATTTGCTCACCTAGAATTTTTTTACAGTTAAGAAATCCTTGCTAAATAAAAGTATTATTATTTAAATATATAATATTTAAATAAAATAAAATAAAATAAAAAATAAAATAAAATAAAATAAAATAAAATAAAATAAAATAAAATAAAATAAAATAAAATAAAATAAAATAAAATCCCCAGATTTTTAAAAAGTAATGCATGTAAAGAAATTAACCTAATTGTAAAGTGTTACCAACATTTGTTTATATACAAAAATGAATGAATGAAATGATGCAATGAATGACATTCAATGATAAATCAAAATACAACAGAGGACAATATTTACATACTGTAATATTACAAAACATCATAGTGTTTTGACACGAAGCGCTTATATTATAATAAGGTCACAAAGCATTCAAATAAATGATATATTAACCACATTAGAAACTGTATAATTGCAAACATACATCACACACAGCACACGCCAATGTGACACACAAAGAATAAGCCGAAACCCATACAGTAATTGTCGTTCTATGAGATGCACCACTCCTCTCAGAAGAGTATTGGGTAAATATAAGTAATGAACAGGAGGTAAGGAGTGCGACTGAGATAAGAGATGCACGCCTACATGGGCTCTTTTTTTTGCTGTGCACAAAAGACACAATTTACCCGTCAGAGCTAGACAAACGCTTTCATTATGCAGCGCGTGAGGAAGAGATGCATGAGCGCACTGACCCGTGGATTAGACCGACTTGCGATGATGAGAAATAATGTTTGAGTTACTCCGTATCAACACAACAGCGTGGCTATCCATTAAAAACATCTTCTGTGGTGCAAAGGAGAATCAAACAATTATCATTTATAGATGAGCCATCTGTACGGAATGAACCAAACGCGCTTATTTTTACAATATCATTTCATACCGCCATAAAACAACACATGAAATATTCAAAGCTACGATGCAAACAAGACACAGCCGGGTCACGAGAACAGCAGGGGTTGTTTGGCCCTACAGTGAAATTGAAAGTCTTAAAAGAGCACAGCTCTGAAAGTAAGCACATCACTGCATTACAGTGGTATTGAATGACAAATAAAATGATTCATAAATGAGTGTAAAGATGGATGAAAAAGTACAAAAACAATGTGAAAAGCCAGCTGTCCTCAATATGTCTTCTAAAAACATCTAGGCTGTCAAAATGATTTTACAGTAAACATTTTGGAAAGAATTCACTAAGAATTACTAATTAAAGTGTTTATTTGTATGCACTCTCTGAATTGTTTCTGCAACCCTATTTAGGAAAGGAATGATGCAAATAGGGTAATATAATGCTTATATAATCAAAATATTTTATGGACAACTGTTGCCAACAAAAACACAGAAAATACAACAGAAAACATTCCCCTAAAAATAAAATTGTTTACAGCTAATCGTTTCCGGTTAATGTTTTTAAAAGAAGCCTCTTATGCTCACCAAGGCTGCATTTATCAATAAAATACTGTAAAAACAGCAATAGTTATAAGAGTATAAAATAAGTGTTTTCTGTTCAGCAGCCATTACTCCAGAACCATCCAGAAAAGTACACTACCAGAAATACACTACCAGTCAAAAGTTTTTAAACAGTAAGATTTTTTATGTTTTTAAAGTCTCTTCTGCTCACCGAGCCTGCAATTATTTGATCCAAAGTACAGCGAAAGCTGTAAAATCTTAAAATATTTTTACTATTTAAAATATCTGTCTTTTATTTGAATATATTTTAAAACATAATTTATTCCTGTGATCAAAACTAAATTTTCAGCATAATTAATCCAGTCTTCAGTGTCACATGATCCTTTAGAAATCTTCAGAATCTCCAGAGTTTTTTATAATAATAATAATTATTATTATTTTTATTTATTTATTTATTTATTTTATTTTTTACAGGATTCTTTGATAAATAGAAAGATCCAAAGATCAGCATTTATCTGAAATAAAAAAAAGTTTTTGTAACATTATACACTATGCCATTCAAAAGCTTGGAGTCAGTTTTATTTTATTTTATTTTATTTTACATATGCTAAAAATTCAGCTTTGAAATCACAGGAATAAATTACATTTTAAAATATATTAAAATAGAACACAGTTATTTTAAATAGTAAAAATATTTCAAAATTGTTCTGTTTTTGCTGTACTTTGGATCAAATAAATGCAGGTTTGGTGAACAGAAGAGACTTTATATAATAATGTTGAAAACTGTTGTGGTGCTTAGTATTTTTCCTGAAATGGTAATACCATTTTTTTTTTCAAGATTCTTTGATTAATATGAAGCTCAAAATTTATTTGAAATAGAAAGCTTTAGTAACATTATAAACCTCCTTACTGTCACTTTTGACTAAATCTTTCTTTCTTTCTTTCTTTCTTTCTTTCTTTCTTTCTTTCTTTTTTTCTTTTTTAAACTTTTAAATAGAGTTTCACCGTTTCCCTAGAAATCTGAGGCAGCAGTACTGTTTTCAATCTTCATTATTCCCAAATTTGACCACCAGTGTACATATATTTATATTCAAAATCCATTTAGTGCTTGGTTAAACTGAATGCTGGATGACTACACTGCAGGCTTTTGTGTTTAAATACCATGCAACAGTTTAGCAAATTCGACCCTTTTGTTTCTAAATGCCTTAAGAGCACACCAGTAAAAACGTCTAGGTTACGTACGTAACCCTCGTTCCCTGAAGGAGGGAACGGAGACGTTACATATGGGAACTCGC